>NW_024581110.1:397817-487497 GCF_017639235.1 Corvus kubaryi | reverse complement strand
GAAGCCAAACTCCTCCAGGATCACAGCAGAGAGCAGGGTGCAGGCTGACGGGAGCCGGTGCCCCACAGTGATTAAGCCCTGCACTATCCCAGGAACAGCCAGATCCTCGAGGATGCCTGGCTGAGAGCTGAGCTGAGTGGGCTTGGTTTGCCTTCTCCCTGCCAGCCCAGAGCCCCCCAGGCTGCAGGGAGGAGTGGCTGTGCCTGTTGTGCTGGCTGCTCTCACTTCCCGAGGAGTTGGATCCAGGCGAGCGCTGGCTGGAGGGGCTGTGGCTTCTCTGGGAGCTCCACAGCTTCGTGGCATTTCCCCTTGAATTTGATTTTCCCCATCCTCTTCCATGGGATACTTGAAACCTCAGATCCACTGAGAGATAAAGAAATAATGTGAGTTCTTCAGTTCTGCTGGTGGGTCTGGCCAGGCAGCACCGCTCAGCGTGGGCTGATCCTGTACCACCTGATCCCTGCAGGCACCGGGGCCATCTCTACGCTCTGCCACCACTGAGGTTCTGAAGCCGAGCATGGGGTGTTGGTTTGTCCCCTCACTGTTAATCCTGTGTCAGTCAGTGTGTTTCTCAGGGCTGTGGTGTGACCGCAGGCGCTGCAGACCTTTGCTGAGCAGGGAGGGGAAGGGATGTCTCTCCCTGGCTGTGGAAGTGGCAGCTGCCCACTGCAGCTCGTGGGAGGTTTGTCCCCACAGTAGGATCACTTCCCTTGTCTGTGCCCAGCAGTTGCTTTGCAGGACTCGGTGTTTTATTTAAGGAAGTGGCACTGAGATGATGCAAAGCAAAAGATCAGTTTTGTGTGCAGCATCTGTTACCTTATCAGCACCAAAACTGGCCGGTCCAGAGCAGTGCCTTGCTCAAAAAACTCAGCCAGGGGTGCTCCTGAGGAGCATCCAAGTCCAGCCGTGGCCAGGCCGGCCCTTTCTATGGGATATTCAGCTTTTGTCCCCCCAGGTTTGGCAATCAGTGCTTGCTCCTGGTTTGTTTTTCTATCTTCTGTTGTCACTGCTTTCTCTTCTGACAGGCACCTTGCTGTCCATGGGCTTTGGGTTTGTGGAGTACAAGAAGCCAGAGAGCGCCCAGAAAGCCCTGCGCCGGCTCCAGGTGAGTGCCAGCCTTGCCAGCCCGGAATTCTGTCCAGAGGCTTGGATGAACCTGGCGGTTCAGGGTGTAGCTGAGGGTGTCAGTGCTGTGAGCTGCACTGGGCAGGTGGAGAAGCCTCTAAAATGGGCCAGGTTTATGAGGGAAGAGGGTTTGTAAATGGACAAGACCATGGAGAGGTGTTTCCTAGTGCTGATCCAATGTGGAATTCCCAGGAGATGTACAAGGGTTGGGTTTTAATGAGGTTTCCCACCAGGTGCCCCTTGCAGGGGGCAGAGACCCGGATCCCCCCTCACAGAACAGTCACCGATTAATGTTTATTTAGTGCTGCTTTGACTTCTAATTCTTCTGTATGTTTATTTCTGTTAATTATGTCTCTTTTCCTCTTCCTTTGTTCGGACTCCCAGGGCTGCACTGTGGATGGCCACAAGCTGGAGGTGAAGCTCTCAGAGAGAGCTGTCAGGTGAGGCTCCCCTCCCACCTCTGCAGCACTTCAGCTGCAGTAACCCTTGGGAGCTTCTTCCCTTCTTCTCCCACATCTGCACCCCGAGGGATGTGCCCAGCAGTGCTCCAGCTGTCGAGCACATCAGCCTTGGCTGTGCTTTACTCAGCTTTGCTTGAAAGGAGAAGAGAAACGAGGAATGAGCCTGGAGCAGGGCCCCAAAACTGAGCCCAAAGTGAGAAACAGGCAGAGTTTTCTTCCCTGCTCAAGGAAAAAGCCTCTGCTTTGGTGGCAGTTCAGGCAGCACTGCCAGCTCCAGGGGCTTTGAAAAGTTCGTGGAGACAAATTTTCCCTGGGTAGCGAAGTTTTTACCTGTTCATCTGAGAGAACAGGAGCTTAAGAATAATATTCTGATCAAATCCAAACAAAACCGGTTTCTTGCTTGATAAAAAAGTTTGGATTTAGCTCCTTTTGCCTGGGCAATTAGGCACAGAGGAGATGGTTACTTGCGGGTGAATGTACTTGGGATTAGCCCTGGTTTTTAGGGATTGCTTCCTAGTTCTTACTCAGCACAGAACATCCTAACTGCAGAGTTGCAAATTAATCCAGATATTTGAATGTTGGCACCTGAACACTGTCCTTTAGACACTTTGGAAACCCTGCTGGAGGTGATATCTGTTAAATGTCAAAATTTGTTTGAAAATCTGGTTCCTGGGGCCCACGAGCAGTCTGACAGCTCCCCGTGTCTGCACTTTGTATTTCAATTCTTTCCTAAACCGTTTTTATCCAGTTTGATTTGGAAAATCCCTTCAGCAGGTATCCAGCCCACAATGGGAAGTGCTCTGCTTTATGGAATAAGCTGCTGTCTTTTGTGTTAGGTAAATTCTGACCTTGTCCAAATGCAATACAACTCCAGAGGTTAAAAAAAAAAAATTAATACTTCATTACAAAATTTCATTTGATGTTTTATAAGCCAAGAAGAAAAAGAATCAAAGTTAGCTCACATTAAGCTAATATATATAAAAACATATTCATTAGTGCACTCTCCTGACAATTAAAGGGCAAGATTTGGTGACAAAGCATGAGTTAGTGGCAAACTAACTAGAGTTAGAGGCAGGACCTCCGTTGGAGCAGGAGGGACTACTTCATTTTCAGATGTAGGATTTAAATCACTGGAATTTGGTCCTTTTGGTGGCCTGTGTGGCATTTCCACTGTCACAACCAAGGATGCCAGTGTGAGCTGGTGCCTCATTTTTCCACGTTCCATGTCCTGAGGGAGCCACAGTTCAAAGGGATTCTGCTGCTCCGTGGTCTTTACCTGCCCTTCCTGTTGGCTTCCAGGCCTGCTGTGAAACCAGCCCGGAGGAAACAGACTGCCAAGAAGCAGAAAACTTCCAAGATCCTGGTCCGGAACATCCCCTTCCAGGCCACTGTCAGGGAAATCCGGGAACTCTTCAGGTAGGAAAGAGCTTTGGTGGGTCTGTGGCTTGCCCTGGGGTGCAGCCGGTGTGATTTTCATGTGGGGCCTTTCTCAGGTTGTAAATATTGTGAGGTTTTTTTGTCCTTGTGGAAGAAAACAAGGATTTTACTGAGTGTGGGGACAAATGGCTTGGGAAGTTACACCAGTATGGAAATTGTGGCCAATCACTACAGCTTGGACATCCCTGTAGAGTCAATGATTTAGCCTTGGATGTTCTTCCCTCCCCCCTCCTGGAAGGTGTGCAGCAGCGTTCCCGATGCTCTGCAGTCCAGAGGGAGCATTTCCACTTTGCTTTCCTCTCTGTGGATGTTCCATTACTTGTGCCCCACACATTCAGTGGGATGTTACCCCATACCTGTCAGGACGTGGAGTTTTGGTGCCTGTAGTGCCCTCTCTGACAAGAAACACTTGAGGGGGGTGGGCAGGGATTTTGGGATCACCTCTGCGTGCCCTCAGCCTTTTGTGCTGGGATTTTGTTGTATCCTGAAAAATGAGTGGAACTTTGTGAAAGGAGCACCATCTTTGCTGCTCCCAGGACAGGGAGGGTTTGCTCGCTGTCCCAGGCGGTGCTCCCTGCTCTGCTGTTGGCTTGCAGGAGGGATTTTTCCAGCTGCCATCCACTGGGTGCTGTGTTGGGTGTGGCCTCTGTGGGCCTGTCCTGGCACAAGCTAGGTGCTTTTGTCACAGCTGGGGCATTTCTTTCCGAAGGGGAAACTTGAGGTGTTGCTTAACCCTTTGAAACCTGCCCAGACCATGCACTGAAAAGCCCCTGGCAGTGATTTGTTTGTGTTTTCTGGTTTCATGGAGTTCTCCCTCCTTTGTTCGTGTAGAGATGTGGTTCCTGTGTGGTTGGCAGCTGATCCCTTGCAAGGTGTGAGGGAATCTCTCTGTTACAACGCTCATTTGGGCTGATTTCTGGGGATTTCACTCAGGGCAAACCATGCCGTGGCTCTCGGGCAGGGGTGTGGTGATGGTCACAACAAAAAAAATGCCTCCGGAAGAGCAAAAGGTTTTTCTTGTGCTGTGCAGCTTGGATGCTTTTGGCTCAGTTCTGCCCTGAGGGATTGAGGCAGAACCCCTGGGCTTCCAGGCCCCACGCTGACTTTCCTTAGCATGTGGGGCTCTGCTGATTTAGATCCCAACACTCTGAACTGCAGACGTGACCCTCGTAAAGCTCAAGCCAGCAAAGCTGGGCCTAAGGTGAAGTTCAAGGCGCTGGGAGATTTTGTACATCACAAGCACAGAGACTGTGGGGGGTTTTTGGTGTGGGTTTTTCCCTCCTGTCTTGTCTGGCACCTCAGAGCTGTGGAGAGGAGGGGCAGAGGAACATCTGATTGATACTGCAGGGAATGTGCAGCTTCCAGCTGGTCACAGCGCTCTCGGAGCATCCCTTTCCTTCACCTGGGATATGCAGAAATCGGGGGTTTATCCTCAAAACAAAAGCCAGCAGCTTGGGGGAGCACATTCCTTTCACTCCTGCCATCCCTGCTTTGCTCTGGAGCAGCCAAAACCAGGCACAGCAGAGTCCTGCCCCACACTTCACCCTCCTGCACTGCTTTGTGCGTGCCTGTAAATCAGCTGCCTCTGCTCCGCCGCTTCGGGCTCTCTCTGCGTTTGGGAGCCTGTCTTAGTTTGTCTTTTGTTGGGGATTTCTTGGGGATGGCCAACAATCCTTTGGCAGTGGAAGGGCTGGCAGGGCTGCAGGGGGCACTCTTAGCCTGCCCAGGACAGCCAGCCTGGGGACAGCCAGGCCACTCAGCCAGGCATCACCACCCAGGGCAACAGCCCCAGGGCCCAGGTTTTACAGGATGAGCATCTTCCCTATTGTTTCGCCTGCTCCAGAGCCACCTTCCACCTTGCAGCAGGAGAAAAATAAATAAGTATTAAAGTAAATAAGTATTAATTTATATATATGTGTGTATATTTATACTATGCACACACACACACACTGTATATATCCACACAGTCTCTATGTATGTATTACCCAGAAAAATACAGATTATGCCACTGTCATTTCCAAAAATACCTATTACACTTTATATGTGTATATATGTATTTGTTTTTTCCCCCAAACAAATCTTTCCGTGTTTTGAGCTTTGCCAAAGAGCTCGGTCCCCCCTCTCAGATGGCCCTGCAGGAGGTGTTGGTGACACTGGAACAGCAAAACAAGGAGCTGGGTGTTCTGAATAGTGGATTTTTCAGGCTGCTCAGCTCTGGCAGTTCAGGGAATCCCTGGCCTGGCTGATTTTACACTTTTGGATATTGCTTTCTTGGATCCATCACTGAAATGCTCAGCCTTGCCTTGCACCATTGCCTGTGTTCCTACAGCCTGGAGGAATTTCTTAATTTTGGAATCCAGGGACACCAAGTTCTGTTTCTTGGCTTGGAGAAAGGTGCTGGTGCTTAATTATGGTGTTTGAGGGGAGTCAGGGGTGCTCTGCTCAGCAGCTCAGGTCCTCTGCCTGCAGAGTAATCCTGTTGCAGCAGAGCTCCACAAGCCTCAGGTGCTGCCCACGTCCCAGCCCAGTGGCTTTGCTGGGTGTGACACGGGTTCAGAGCATATCCTGCCACATTCTCCTGGAGGTTCTGGCCTCTCTTGCACCCTCGAGGGATTTATTTATCTTTTTCTTTTGAGATAGGTGTTATCATCTTCGGAGGGAGAAAGGCTGTTCCATTATAGGGGCCGCCTTTGGGCGAGGTGTGAAGATTCAGCTTTTGTGGGTGTGTTTTTTTCACCCGTTTTTGTTCTTGATTAGATTCTACTCTTCTCTTTACTACCTGGAAGAATAACAAAAGGTAAATGGTGCTCAGTTCTTCCCAAAGAGCCACAGTCAGGGGAGGAGAGTCAAAGGGATTGCTATCCCATGAAGGCTGCTAATTTTTGCTCCCAAATTGTGGGGCTTTTATGGCAAGACTTTTTTCTTTTTTTCAAAAGGAACTCTAGTGGCAAGCTGAATTGGAGATCTGTGAAAGGCCACCCTTTCACAGATTGGAGCCTGGCAATTTCTGAAAATTGAGCTCCTTTAAGAATCTATCACATGAGATCCACGCAGCCTTCATTGGCAGTACCAATTAACTCTTTGTTTCTGAGCCTCCCCTTCCATCCTCCTCCGCTGTGTGCACCAACTCCATGAATATTGAGGATCAGGCTGTTTTGCAGGTGCTTTATAATGTTTTGAGGAGCTGTGTGTTTCATTTGCCTCAAAAGGGAAATGATAAAGCTTAGAAAAGCACTTCTTAAAAGATTCCTGCCCAATCCAAGGCAAGCTGAGGGACAGGCACAGCCCAGGGTGTGCTCAGAGCTTGGCAGAGTACAGGATGCAGTTGTTGGAGTTGTGTGTCTGGGGGTGAAGTTGTTTCTTCCTTTTTTTTTTGCAGAATATATCTGAGAACTTTCCATTTTGGGTTTCTCTTAGGTTTCTCTTGAATTTGCAGCAGTTGTTAGTTCAGCCCTCCCCTGCCAGCTGGGCAGGGTTCCGAGGGCAGTCAGGTGCCAGCGCTGGCTGTGGGAGGTGTTGGATCGTCCCCCTGGCTGTCCCCTGCCTCTGCCTGCAGGAGCTGCACTCAGACAGGCTGCACAAAGCTGTTGTTGGATCACAAAGTTATCGTCAGCTGGGAGCCTGGGCTTTAGTTTGACGAAGGAAGCAGCTGAAGGTATTGCAGAGCAGAGAACAGCTTATGTATGACTTTGCTACAGAGAATGTGACTCTGCTTCTGCAGACACCTTTGGGGGTGGCTCTCGTTTTAACTCCTTTGCTGACTGTTTCCTCTGCCTTGACGAAGACGTGGCAGTTACTGCACCTGGCAAAGCAAGCACCTGGGCGTGATTAGGAGGAAAAAGAACCATTCCCTCTGCTGGAGGGGAAAAGTGAAGTGGGACAAGACTTGGGAGTCAGCCCCTTCTGGGAGACGAAAAAAATCTCTGCAGGGAGAGGCAGTGGCTAAACTGGCAGAGATTTTTTTTTTTTTTTTTTTGAAGCAGTCTTTATGAAGTTAATTTTATAAGATGATGCCTTTCACTTCTCCTGACCTATTATAATAAAGTGTAGTTACCAGAATGGGCTTTTCATTTCCCATTATAAAGGACACGGTGGGATAATGAATCCGTCTGCCAGACGTGCTTGCTGTTCACACCTTTCTCCCAGTAATGGAGTCTACATGACTGGAGACAATTTCTCCTTCCCCTGTTGAAGATGTGGAAAATCTGTGCTGGTGAAAGACACAGAAGGAAAAAAAATTGAGGGAAAACATGAGTTTGTTAAGCGAGTGCTGGACAGAGTTAATTAGAGCATTCCATGCAAACAGAACGTCCTAGTGCTGTCAGGGTTGCTGGGTTCCACTTCTAAAGCCTTGGATGGTGTGCTAGAAATGGCTCAAAACTGATTGCTGCTGCTTGAATTTGGTCTCCATGCTGTCCCCCTGCAGTCAGACAGCCCAAGAGCTTGGGGACAGCGGCAAAGGTCACAGTGAGCACCTCCCTGAGGTGTGAGGGGCTGCTGGGGGCGGGACAGGGGCTGCAGGTGCCGGGTGCCGTGTGGGAGAAGCCAGGAGGAGCCATCTGAGCCAGGACAGAGCTGCCACTGTGGTGGAGCAGCAGAAGGACCAGGTGGAGCAGGGGATCACTGAGCTCCTCCGCAGTGCTGGTGCCTCTGCCTGTCCCAGGGCCCTCTCTGCAAGAAGAGAGGGCCCAAAAATGAGTCTTGGAGGAGCAGAAAGCCCCTGGGGAAGCAGCTGGGCACCCTGCACCCAGCCACCAGGGCTCGGATCCCACCTTCCTGGCTTTTCCTGAGGACTGTGGAATGTGTCCCTTGCTTGGAGGCACCCAAGCCAGGTGTTTGTGACCAGGGTGTCACAAACAGCGCAGGCAGCAGGAACCAGAGCGTGTTTCAGTGCTCAGATGTGCAATGGCAGCTGTAAGGATGCCTCTGAGTTGGGTTTGGTGGTGAGTGGGATCACAAAATCATGATCTCCAGGAAATAAGTGTGTCCGTGAGATCTCCAAAGCCCTCCCCAGGCTCTTCCTCTGGATTGAGGCACCCTGGGGTGCCTCTGTCCCTGCCACACCCTGGCTGTGGGGCCCTGTCCACCCACATTCTTTGAAGGTTCTTGCCAAAACAGCATCTTTGGATGTGTTTAGTTTCCTTTTTGGAAAACAGGAAGCTGCGTGGTTGATGGCTGCCTCTGTCCAGGCTGAAGAGCTTGGCCCCACTGGGGCTTTTAGGGTGTCTTTGGTTTGCAAGGGGAGCACGAGGCAGAGGTGGAGCTGCTGCAGCGAGTCCAGAGGAGGCCACAAAGTTGATGGAAGGGCTGGAGGCCCCTTGCAGGGCCTAAAGGGGCTCCAGGAGAGCTGGAGAGGGACTGGGGACAAGGCATGGAGGGACAGGACACAGGGAATGGCTTCCCACTGCCAGAGGGCAGGGCTGGATGGGATATTGGGAAGGAATTGTTCTCTGGGAGGGTGGGCAGTCCCTGGCACAGGGTGCCCCCCTGAGCCACCCCGTGCCCTCTGCTCTCCCACACCTTTGGACTGTGCCCTGGATCTCCTGCCCAGCTGATCCCAGGTGCATCCTCGCAGCCGCCTTCTCCCAGTCCTGGTGCGTTTCCATGCCCGAGCTGCAGTGCCAGGGGATGCTGCACAGGAGAACACAGGGCATGGGAGCTCCTTGGGAAGCAGCTTGCAGGAATGGGCACCAGCCTCGTGAGCTCTAGGGGGGCATACAGGGATCTGCTGGGCTGCTTTATTTCTCTTACTGTCTCAAACAGCATAAATTGATCTGGGTTTTTTCTTTTTTTCCCCTTTTCAAGCCTCTTCCTTGCATACTGGAAACCCAAACGTGGCAGAATCAGGTTCATGCTCAGAGCCCAGAAATGGCAGTGGCCACTTTAATTTGGCCGCTCTCCAAAGCGAGCCACGGGCTGGGGGAGAGGGAGGGAGAGGGGTGTTCAGTGCTGGTTTGCAGTTTGAATCATAAAGGTGTTTAACACAGATAAGGAAATGTTTAACTCTCTGTTATCTCAGCAAGGTTGCTTTAAAAGGTGGCTCTTCCCAAGAGCAGAAGGAAGATTTTTTTTCAGCACATCCCTTTCCCAGGTTTGAATATTCATTACATCCCTGATTTTTGTATTTATTTCTTTCCCCTTTTCTGCTCTCTGTGTACTCCACAGCCCCAGGTCCCTTTTCTGCCCTCCCAAAGCCTGGGCTTGTCCTGTGCAGACGAAGGGAATTTCTGGGCTGCTTCCTCCCTTCTCCTGCCACAGCACCTCTCTCCAGGGCACCCAGCCGAGCTTCCCGAGGGAACTTTAATTAGTTTTCCACACAAATTCCGCTGCTCAGCAGCGTGGAGGGGCTCGGGGAGGTGGAGTGAGGTGGGGACGGGGCTGCTTTTGGAATGTCATGTTCAAATGCCACTCTGGGCTTCTGCTTTGGGGTTTTTGCCATTTTTTTCAGTGCAAAAAAATGTCATCTGTGGGCAGGTGCTTCTCCATAGAGAGCAAAGCCAAAGCCTGCCTGTGCTGTCTCCTGGAAATATCCCACTCGGGGTTCTTAATGTTATAAGGTCGCTTCTTGTCTAAATTAAGAACGGTAAGTGCGTAAGAAAGGAAAAATATGCTATTTTCTTGCCGTATATTGTGGCCAGTCCTTGTTCATTCCCAGAGGTTGGCCCTTTGGGGGCTGGCAGCTGGGGCATTGCACAATCTGGAATGCTGAAATTATGCTGGACTAATTTCTGAGCTTGTGTCTCAGCCTTTCATCAAGGCACAGTCAGGATGATTATTTCCTTGCTCTTAAAATTCCTCTGTCTGTTGGATTTCTTAGCTGCTGCTCCTTCACGGTGCTGTTGATCCCTCCACCCCCCTGTCTTTCACTTGTGTGGGTATTTTCCAGTCTCACTTCACGAGAAGGTCCTGAACAAGCCTCTAATGAATCACAGCTTTCTCCTCACGCTGACATCGTGTCCTTTATTTGCATCTCTGTTTGCATCATTATTTTTTTAACCTCGAGCCTGCTGCAGCCTTTCTCCTTCTCCCAATCCAGTGGATTCTACGCCTTGGGATGTGATTGCAATTAAGGCCCTTCCATCCCAGTCTCTCGCCTCTCCTGAGGCAGTCCCTGTGCCCCAGGCCTTTGAACTGTGCCAGCAGCATTTCTGTCTGCACCTTGTTCTTCCTGAAGAAATCGAGGGAAGGCACAGCAGGATGACCATCTGTCTTCTCACCTCTCTTTCCTCCTCCCCCAGCAGTGTCCTGAGCACTTCCAGGCATCTGGCAGAGGACAGGAGATCTTAAATTTGCTGCAATTAAGGACAGGAGGAGCCTTGTCCTCTCAGGAAGGTGCTGTTGTGGGACTGACCCTTACCGGGCATCCATCATCAGCTGCCTGTGAAGATGGGATGTTTTTTCTGCCCACATTGCCATTTATTAGACACCAGGGAAGCTGGGAAAGCCACTTCTTGTCCTGCTGCCCATCAGTGGTCTGTGCACACCAGGCTGTCCCCTCACGGGGATCTCTGGGACTTGCCCAGGGGTGTTTGGACAGGTCTGGGCCCCCTTCACCCCTCATCTTTTTCTCTTTTTTTGGCATGTCTTTATGAAACCTCATCTGGAAAAGCAGCAATGTTGACTTTTCCAAGCCCAGGAGGGCCAATCTCTGGATCTCAGCAGGCTGGGCCTGCTCACAAGCAGCACCACTGATCTGTGCCAAAATTCACCTGTAAATCCAGTTCCAGGTGGGCTCCGTGGCCCCTCTCTGCTTCACTTTAACCCAGCTCTTGCTCTCCCCACTCTTTGATCCCAATCCAGTAGCTGAAGGGTTAAAAGAGTCTGGGGGGGCGAGGGGGTGGGGACGAGGTGTTTCAGCTGCTCATTACTCACTGCCAACTTCCCCCAAAATCATATTAATTTCACGCTGTCACGCAGGACTGCGCCGTCTCTCCCGTCAGCAGCCGGGAGGGTGACGGGGCTGGGGGGAGTGTGGGTGGCCCTCATCCCCCCCACAGTTGCCCTCGGGGAAGCTCACTGGTGGCCTCTTTCCTCGCCCAGGTACCCACCCAGGTGGGGCTGGGGCCGCTCACCTTGCGGGGGGAGCTGCGGAGCGCCGATGATCATTTTCCACCCCGCTGCTTGTGCAAAAACCCCATGAAATTGGGTCTGCTGCAGCAGGGAGGGAGGGAGGGAAGCTGCCAGCCTGCCCTGCCCTGCCCTGCCCTACCTGTGCTCAGCTTAAAAGTTGCTTTCTGACCACTTGCCTCCGTTTTTAAACGGCAGCAAGCACAGCCCGGCTCTGCCTGCACAGACCCCGAGCTGCCTTTTGCCTCCTGCCTGGTTTCTCCCCCTTTCCTGCTGCTTGCTCGCTGTGTCTGCCAGAGCTGTCACCTCTGCAGGGCCTTCCTGCCATCAGCTGGGACTCTGACAGCTCCCACAGGCGCTCAGCGTTCCTGAGCCCGTCCTGGCTGGAGCTCGCTCGCCGTGGCAGGCGTTCTGCTCTGTCCCCTGCCATTTTTATTATTCCCTCCCCTAGAGCCTGTCCCACCTTCTTTCCAGGTGCGTGCTTGCATTGTTCTGTGGGTTGTGAAGGCAGGATGATCCCTTCCCCTCTTCTCTCATCGTGGCCACACTTCTTGGAGCTCTTGGCAGGCGACAAGGTGATTCCCAGAGGTCTCTTCCAACCCAAACCATTCAGTGGTCCTGTGAAATCTCTGTCCTCTTCATCCAGCACTTTCTGAGTGGGTGCAGAGCGATGAGCCTTCCTTGAAATGGGCTGGGAGCATCATCACTGAATCCCATGGTGGCTCAGATGGTGCTGGCACCAATCACTCACTCCCTGTCCTGCTGTCTTTTGGGACTTTTCCAGGTGACCTGTGAAGACAAATCCCAGCCACCTCTGAGCTCTAGCAGGTGCTGTGGTCATGGCAGGGGTAACCAAAGGGAGCAGGAAAAGAGCCACTGTGGTAGCTTGGGTGACAGCCACACCTCCAGTTTTGGGGACAGGATGGGCAAATTGGACTGGTAGCAGTGGAAATACACCTCTGCTCACAGGGCTTCTGCAGCAGCAGGAGGAAATGGGATGTTCCGCTGGCTCTGGAGCATGGTGGCTCCCAGCCTGCCTCACCAAGGAGCTGTTCTGTGCCTGCTTGTAGTGCTTTGTCCTGTTCTGCCCCCGGGCAGATGGTGCATGTGGCCAGCCTGGGCTCTCAGGGACAAGCCTGGGCCCAGGAGAGCTCGGCACCCTCGTTGTGTTTGAGTCACCGCAGCAGCTCCCACATTCCTGCTGCACTCCTTGTGTGCATTTGATCTTCCCTCCGTGTTTCTCTGTTCTCCTGATGAAAATAATTAATCAGGTTATTTTTCTAAGTCATCCTGCAGCTTTGCAGGGGCAAGACTTAAATAAGGATTCTCTTTAATGCAGAGCTGTGTTAAAATAGCTGTGTGCCTATAAATACCTCTTTGCTTCTATATTTATTCTCCAGCTCAGTGCAGGAGGTTCTACAGTTGAATATGAGATCTACTTTTGTATTTTTGGGGTTGTTGATGCAGCTGGTATCTTAACAGCAAGGCTGCCTTCTCCAAAGGATGCTCTGGCTACACCTTTGGGTTCCTTCTGTGTTTCCTGCTTTGCCAGTTGTACAGATTTCCTCTTGTCTTTGAAAGGAGCTGGCTCACGAGAACCCTCCAGCAGCAGAGATTTGCACCAGACCCTCCTGTGAGCACTATTTTTAGCATAACTTTTTTTTTTGACCAGAGCTGCGCTCTGATCAGGATTTTCAAAAGAGCCCAGGAGAGATAAATCCCCAAATCTGAGCGCTGTTGGAGCTGCGGGTTCCTTTGAAATCCTGACCCTCTGGTGGTCAGGGCAGTGACTTGGTGGCTCCTAAGCCGTGGTCCCACAAGGTGCTGCGTGCTGGGAGAATTGTGGCTTAGGAGTGCGGGCTCTGAGAAGGGCTTTGGGGGGGCTCTTGTTGAAGGCTGTGCGAGGACTGAGATTTCAGGAGGGTTGGGATGTAGGGCTCATGCCTTTGTGCACCTCAGGGACAGCTGCCAGGGGAGCGTGCTTTGCTCCTGGTGTGGTGCAGGGAGGTGGTGTGGGGGAGGATGTCCTGATAGAACTGCTCCTTTCTCCACCAGACTTGAGTGCCTTTTGTCTCCCCCAGCAAAAAAAAAAAAAAAGTAATTACAGTAGGATTAAGAAGAAAGGTGTGGGATGGGGAATTTGAGAGTGGCAGAGCCCAGGAAGGGCTGGCCCATGACAGCACACACAGAGCCCTGCTGTGACCAGAACCAGCTCAGAGCTCTGTAAGGTTCCCTGAGAGAAGAGAAGCAGCAACACAACCTGAATAATATTAAAGTGGGTTTTCCACCTCCATCCTGGTTTGGGATGACATCTTCCATCACACATCCACCAGTTATCTTTAAATCCTCTGAGCCACCAGCTCAAACTCTTTTGGGATGGCTTTGAACTCCCAAGCTCATATCAGTGTTCAAGTTCAGCAGCGCTGCTTAAACCTGGGGCTTCCTAAAGCTTGTGGTGTTCCCTGTGCCAGCTCTGCACCTTCCCCTGTGCCTTGGGAACTGGAAATTGTGAGCCCTGAGGTGTAAGATTTCAGGAGGAAGCCTGTCCCTGCTTTAAGCAAACTGAACCATCGTTGTCTTCAAAGCGTGGCAATAAATGTGGATAGTAGGCAGGTGTCTTCTCTAGGAGGTGTCAGTGAGGCCTGGGTGCTTTTCCTTGGTGGGACTGACTCTAAAACAGGTTTATGGCAAGAAGTGGATTAAAAAATATTTCCCACCCGAGTGGTGCAGGCTCTTCCATCAGCAAGGAGCAGGAAACAGAGCAGGACGTGTGCAGCACCCCAGGGGCAGGCCCGGGTGGGAAGGGCCATCCCGGGATCTCGCTTTGCAGTGGGACCAGGAGAAAAATGGGAACAAATCTGGAGCTGACTGTGTCCATCCCTCCATCCTAAAGGCGTGTGAGGCTGCTGGGTGGGGCTCTGCACATCCCTTCTCCTGCTGCAGGGCTCTCATTCCTTTCTTCCACGCTAAAATTCTAAAATTCCAGCGTGGTCGCCAGCTCTGGAGGGCAGAATGGCTGTGACGGTCACACCACAGCAGCGGTCCCTGGCTGCTCCAGGAGCCAGGGAAAAATCCTCGTGGGCTGGGAGGAGCAGGGGGCTGAGGAGCCACAGAGGGAGAGGCTGCAGGGGCATGATGCTGCTCCTGCCAGCACAGCAAATCCAGGGAAGGGAAAGGCCCCTTTTCCCACCAGCCTTTAAATCATTCTCTGCCGATGGTGGATTAAACACGGCAAAATTAAGAAACCAAACCTGGCTGCAGCACCTGGTTAGGAATGACTTAAGTGGAGGGATATTAAAATTTAAGACTTGCTGCTGTGCTGCTGATGGAGGATTTAAAAAAATAATAATTACTGTTGTGGGGTTGGGTTTTTTTCTTCTTTCTGCTTGGTTTTCAGGATTGGTTTCTGTTTAGTGTGAGGCCTAATTGCGTAATTACACGATAGACTGGAGGAGAATTTAGTGTGTGTAATACCAGTTATAAAGAAGAGCCCTAATTATGTAGATCTTCTCAGGTAAATAATACATCAGGGGCATGGAGTGGCCTAATTACTGTTCTGAAAACCTGCCTAATGACTAATTTACTTGGAATTTCAGAACGCTTTTGATAAGGTCCCTCATAAGCAACTGTTAAGGAAAATAAATCGAGGAGGGATAAAATGTTTTGCTGTGTTTTTAAACAAGCCAGTTAAGCCACGGGAAGCAGCCGCTGCCTCCTGCTCCAGCACCTTGAGGAGAGGGAATATCCCCAGGCTGCCTCCTGCTGTGGGGCCAAAGCTGTTGTGTTCCTGATCCTGCTGCCTCTGCCTGCTAAAAATGGGATTCGTGGGTAAATTCCCAGCTCCTTGGAAGAAGCACATCCATGTCCACACAGTCCCTGGTGTGTGCAGTAGTTGTAGTGTTGGGCATCTAAGTAATCTTTGAAGATCTGTGCCAAAACTCGATAAATCCGGGAGGAGCTGAACTTGGAGATTTCTGCAGGCACTGAGGGAGTGAGGGCAGTCTGAAAGGCGTCCCAGCCTCCTGGGACTGTTCCCTAGTGGATCTCATGGACTTCCTCCATTTGCAGCACTGTTATTCCAGGAAGCCTGGCTTCAGACCTGCCCCAGGAGGCTCTGGCAGCAAGGACAGGTCTTCCCCAGAAAGCTGGGCTCGGACAGGGATCCGTGGCCTGGAGCAGGCGGCAGCACAAGGCTGGCACGGAAAAAGAGGAATCACATAAAGCAAAACCCAGTTGTGCTGCAGCAGCAGATCAAGGGGCCTCCAGACACAGAGGCTGCTCCTGGGCAAAGAGGAGGGGAAGCTGGAGAAGCTGCGGGTCTGTGGAGTAAAGAAGGCGCAGCCGTGGCTGTCCCGCTGGCTCGTCACAGGGATGGCGCAGGGGCTGTGATCATCCAGCAGGACAGAGAATGAAGGATCAGCTTTGCACCAGGGACCTGCTTCCTGCTGTCACTTCAGCCCTGGGCTGGGGGGACACTGGGACCCCTGCTCTGCTGCCAAATCCCTGCACCCCTGGCTCCACCGGAGCTGCAGTTTGGCTTGGCTCCAGAATCCAGAGATTTCCCTCCCACCTGGTCTTTCTGTGCCTTCATTTGCTGATTTGCAGAGGTGAAGAAGACGTTATTGATGATGATGATGATAATGGGTAATAGGGGAGATGGGTGCCAGATTAGTTCCTGAACTCTCTAACAGGATTTAAGCTAACAAGAGAGGAAGGCTTTTTTCCTCCCTCCTTCCCTTTCCCCTCCTCCTTTCAGATATTTCCTGTGCTGGGGATAACAACACCAAGGAGTGTTAAATTGGCTCTGAATGTCCACCCCTGGCTGTCCACATTCTTGTAACGATTTCATTAGCTTGAATTATCCACGTTATTTTCTTGTAATGGGATTAGCCGTCCTGGAGTCAGCTGAAGTCCTGGAGCGGGAGGCAGGAGGGCCCTTCTGCTGCGTATTCCATTAACTCCCTCATGCAGGAGGTGGAACTGGCCATGGCTCAGCCCAGGGGCAAAACCATTTGCCAGGGTCCTGCCTTCCTCAAGGAGGAAGAAAGGAAAAAAAGGACCATCATTGTATTTTTTTTCCCTCCCCCTTATCATCAGTGAATGGGTGCAGAGGCAGAGACGGGCAGGGCCATCGTTTTTGGGGGCAGGGAAGGTCCTGTTTGGGGGCGAGGGAGGACAAAGAATAAAATGAAGAGGAGCACTGCAAAGGGACTGAGTGAATTCCGTGTGGCTGCAGCCTGCTCCCGGGGCTGAGGCTGTGCAGGGAGGGGAGGGCAGGACTTGTGTCTCTTTTGGGCTGCCATCCCTGCCCGGAGCCGTTTGGGATGAGCGGGCACGCTGCCGGCTCAGCCACCTGAGCTCCGGCCTGGGGCTGCCTGCAGTCACAAGGGCGGATTTGGGCAGGGCTCGGGATGGGAGGGCGGCGAGGAGAGGAGGAGGAGATGGTGGCAGTACATGGCAACCCAGGAGAAGGTTGGCAGCCTTGATAAAGGTTTTCATCGTCAGTTTTTCAACGTGGTTTTGCTGTTTAGTTTTTCTTGAAGGAATATAAGCCAGAGAGGGGGATTGAGGACAGCTCTGTGCAGTGGGCTCTCTGTGCACATCTGCAGAATGCTGAGGGTCATTTTTGTGGCTGTTTTCCAGGATGTTCTATGGTTTGGGCAGTGGCCACATTCGTGGTGTCAGTTGTGCTTTCCCCCTCAGAACTTGGCAGCCCAAGAGTCCTTGATCAGCTCAGGGCTAGGGGTGCACCGAGATCAGTGTGATGAACACATCTGTGTGTTTGGGGCTTGAAAATATCCCTCAGTGATGGACGGGGCTTGTCCTGAGGACCTGGCAGTTTAAATGCTGCTCTTTGGGGCGGCAAAGGCATTGAAATGGAGGGAACACTTCCCAACTGGAGAGATGTTTACTAGGAAGAAATTCTTTGGAAGAAACTGTTCCCTGGGAGGGTGGGCAGGCCCTGGCACAGGGTGCCCAGAGCAGCTGTGGCTGCCCCTGGATCCCTGGCAGTGCCCAAGGCCGGGCTGGACGGGGCTTGGAGCAGCCTGGGACAGTGGAAGCTGTGGCAGGAGGAGGAACTGGATGGGCTTTAAGGTTTCTTCCAACCAAACCACTCTCATTCCACGTTTGCCCTGATCCAGAGGTCCCTGTCCCGTGAACGAGTGGCTGTCAGGGCTGCCTGAGGCTGTGGGGTTTTCTGGAGACCAGGGAAGAAGAAAGGGGAGGGAAGAGGTTTTCTGGAGCCCACCTGTATCCCCATGCTCCTGTGTCCCATGGCTGTGCAGGCACCTTCTGGTGAGCAGGCAAAGCCACGTGAGCTGTGTGTTGTCCCCGAGCTGGAATGTGCTGTTTAATAGCAATATTATAGCCTATAATTAGCAGGCAAAGGACTTGCCTCCCAGCTGGCCCATGCCAGAAGGATGTCATTACAAGCCCAAGGAGTGATGTTCCTCTGACCTGCAGCCAGCTTGCAGTGAGGAGCAGAAATCTCCTTCTCCTCCCTGTGTTCAGCCAGGGGAGCAGGATGGCAGCTGGAAGAGCTGCCAAAGCAGCGGGAGAGCAGCTGATAGCCAGCAATGCCGTGGAGAAATGCTGCTCCTCTTGTGGTGGGAGGGAGGGGATGTCCCTTCGGCACCTCTGGGATGCACCCTGTGTTCCTGCCGAGCTTGGAATGGGTGATGTGTCAGCGTGTGGCTGTCTGTTCTGCAGCCCTGTGCATCGTGGCTCAGCCAGGACCAGCACAGGCTTTTTCTGGTTTCCCAGCAAATCTGGATGGGCACAAAACAAAGGTTCTCATTTAGGAAAGAGGAGTTGCAGTGTTTGTTGAGGCTGTCATCCCTCCCAGCCAGCAGCAGGAAGCCGTGCCAGGCCTGGGAGAGCGAGGTGTGAGGACAGATCTGCCAGGCAGGCAGGGCCACAGGAGCCCGGGCACAGCCACGTCCTCTGCACCCACCCACACCTCTGCCCTGCCCTCCTGGTCCTGATTCCTCTTGGGATTTCAGAGAATAGCTCTGAAATAGTTGGACACCATTTTTCATGGATCGACGGGCAGGAAGCCGGGAGGGGCTGGAGCAGCCGTGTGCATGGCAGGTCACCAGGGGCTCTGCAGTCCTGCTGCCTCTGTGGCAAAACTCTTTGCTTTTGGCCCCCCCAAACCTTCCTGTATTAATTGTGAGCAGCTGCATGGGCAGGGGGGTCGTTTCACAAGAGATTTGGGATTGCTGCACACCTTGGCCACACTCATTACAGGTGAAATCCCATCTTGGTGTGGTGCCACCAGGAGCTGCAGGGCTGTCCTGCCAGAAATCCAGCCCCAGGCCGGGCGTGGGGGTCTGGTGGGCTCACAGGGACTGAGGTTAAGTCTTGTGCAAAGTTAAGCCAGGCTGACTGCAAACAAGTCAGTGTCTCGAGATTGAAAGGGCTTTTCTCCCACAGCCAGCAGGTCCTTCAGGCCCAGTGCAGGGGCTCAGGAGCACTTGGAGAAGGTATGGATGGGTGGGTGAGTGTAAATCCAGAAGCCACTCTGGTTTCACCCTCACTGATGCAGGAAACGTCCCTGTGAACCATCCTGCTTGAGGGAAGGAGCCTGGCCTGGTGCCGTGCTCCGTGCTGGCAGCAGGGTCGCTGATCTGTGCCCAGGTTGAGAGGAGAGAGGCACCAGCACCCAGGGGAACCCCCACCCTGGGGCGCCTGTGGGTTTTTTCTCTCCCTCCATCTGTGCTGGAAGGGGAAGGAGCTGGCAGTGACACCAGCCGTGACTTGCTGTGCTCCCCCCGCCTCCAGAGCCATGCCAGCCCCTGGGAGCCCATTTCAGACAGCTCAGTGGGATCTTACAGAAACGCTGCTTTCTCCCCTCCCTTGTCACTCTGCTCCGGTGTCACTGGGGTGAGGTGCTCCCTCCTTTTCCTCCTCCCATCCCCGCTCCCGTGCCTTTGCCCGTGGCACAACCCGTGGATGGCCGTGCTGGAGCCTGGGTGCAGCTGGAGTGGGAGCGAGCGCATCAGCACCTGGCTTCCCTCTGGCTTCCCTCTGGCTTCCCTGGGCACGGGAGCCTGGCACGGCGGGGGGTAATTGGGTTTCCTTCTGCCTCTGCCCCTCTCTCCCCCCAGATCCAGAAGCAATAATTGGAAAAGAGAGGTGTGAGTCTGTGCCTGGCACCGGAGAGGAGAACATTAAAGGCCGGAGCTCTGCGCTTCATTCGCAGCTCCTGGGCTGGTAATTGCTGTGTTGTGGTTTCTAATTAGCACCGCAGTGGGGGGGACTCTGCTCCAGTGCACGGCCCCACCGGGGTCAGCCCTGTCCCCTCACCCCTGGATCCATCCCTCTGGAAGCCCCTGCTGGCTCCCACTGCCCAGGAAAAGCTGGTGGCCAGTTCTGCCCTGGATCTGGATCAGGTCTCCACTGCCTCCACACCTCTCCCAGTCTGGGTGGCTGGGGAGGAAGGAAGAGCCACTTTCTCCCAGCTCTGTCGTGGCTGCTGTGGGTCAGCACAGCTTCCCTGGCGCCCTGGATCCAGAGCCATCCTGCTCTCAGCCCGTCCTGTGTGTTGGCTCTTGGTGTCCAAAGGCCACGTTGGTGTTCCAGTGCACGGACTGAGCGCTGTCTGAGCCCTCCCCTGGAGCAAATGCTCTGCTCCTGTTCCTTCAGCAGGTACTCTGCTGCCCCAGGCAATGCCCTGGATATTTTTCATGGAGAGAGAGAGAGGTAGAGATACTGGAGCATGCCCATGGCTCCTGCCCCCCCATTTTTCCTGGCTAGATGGGCACCTCCATGGCTCAGGAGCTCTCGCTGCCTCTCCCTTCACCCAACTGCGGCCTTTGAGATGCTCCAGGGACCTTGGCAGTCCCTGTCACCCCCACCCTTGCAGGAGGACCTCTGGAAGCCACAGGGTGCTCCTGCTGCTCCCGGCTCCGAGCGTTGCCCCCAGCTGAGGCTGCTCCCTCTCCTGCGCTCGCGTTTGTTTGTTTGTTTGCGGAGCTCCAGCTCGGAGGGGGCAGGAGGGAGAGCGGGAGGGAAAGCACCGAGCGCGAGACGTGCGGATTCATTTCGAAGCTTCATAATGGTGCATTTACACACCACGTTGCCTAAGGAAATTGGGTGGATGAATGCCTGGTCATGCTGCCAGTGCAGCAGGTTAACTCCCAGGATTTAGCTTATATCATTTCACGAGAGCGTTTATGGCCTTTACTGTGTTTATTCCCGGGTGCTCTTTGGCACCGCCGTATCCCAGGCTCCTTTTGTGTATGCACGCCTGTGTGGAGATTTTCAAATAAAATAACATATCTCTTCAGACCTGGGCCACGTTAAATATTTATTGCCTGCAGTTTGTGCATATGTGTTAGATAAATGGGTGGGAGGGGAGGGGAGGAGAAGGGGAAGCAGAAGCTCGGCAGCAGGGGAAGCGTCGGCTTTGTCCTGGAATTCCTCCAGGGGTTGGTACTGGAGAGGGGTGGCCGGCACGTGCTGCCTTTGGGTCTGCTTCCAGGCTTTTTGGGCAAAGTGGGATGGCTGCGAGCTTTGGTGCTCCAGCCACAAGTTCCTTCTCTGGGACAGGAACCCCCTTACCTCCCCATTCCACTGACACTCAAAACTTGCCTGAAATGCTGTTGGATATGGAGTTTTCGCCTGTTTCCCTTTGTGCATCCAGAAAGCTTAAATAAAACCAGTTTATTCCAGCCCAGAGGCTGCAGGAGGGGACAGGCTGGAGGGTTAGAGCGAGGAAATCCAGTCATAAAAAATGCCCAGGATCCCTGGAGGGGAGGGGTGACACCTCTGGGGATGGAGGAGCTATTCTTGAAACAACAATTCCCTGTGGGGCCACGCTCTGTGTCCTGCCTGTATCCTGTGCACTCCAGCCCCTCTTTAAAGGTGCAAATAAATCTGTTTGGGTGGGATTTGGAGCGGCCCCGGTAACCTGGAGATGCTCTTTGCCCGCCCTGAGCAGGGCCTGGCATTCTGGCTGGATCTCCTGAGGGCAGGAGAAGCAAAGCAGTTACAGTGAAGAAGGTTTTTGTCTTGTTAAGGTTTATATCCAGAGTGATCCTTGAAATGCAAGCTGAGGTTTTAGCTGGTGGTATTTGCTTGGGAAATGGGGCTTGCAGGGAGGCAGAGTGGCTGCAGGACACCTGGAGCAGGACTCACCCGATGGGAGAGACGCACTCAGTGTGGGTCTGCAGCGGGCACTGCCGAGGTGTGTGGGAAAGGGGTGGTTCTTCCCTTCACCTCACGCTGTCTCTGCTTTTCCTTGGATTCACAGCACCTTTGGAGAGCTCAAGACTGTCCGGCTGCCCAAGAAAATGGCAGGAACAGGATCCCACCGGGGCTTTGGCTTCGTGGATTTCGTCACCAAGCAGGATGCCAAGGTGAGCTGTGCTGCTGCCCCGCTGGCACTGCCCCAGCCGGGGGGGAAGGGGGCTCTGTCCCCCCCGATTTGGGGCAGGCTGGTGCCATTCCCCAGGAAAGCTGCACTCAGGCTGTGTGGGCAGCAACAAAACCCACAACCCAAGCCATAATGGGGATAATTTCAGTGCAACTGGTAAAATAACTCAAATTTCTTGTAATACAGAAGGACAGGAGCTTCTTTTTCAGGTTTGTCAGCAGCAAGGTGAGACAGGATGGTTTTGACCCAACATTAACACACCAGGAAACCTCTGTGCATGTCCCACCTCCACCACCGCCTTGACATCAGGGCAGTTTTGGGTATTGTGGCTGTTTCCTAGTTTGTAACCTGGGCAAGGCTCGTGTTCACCAGTTCTTCTGTGTGGTTTGAGAGTGCCCTGGGAGCAGGGGCTGCGCTGGTGCTTTCCCAGTGACTGTACCAGAGGAACAGTAGTTATGACTTGGCCCAGTTCATTTATTTTTGGAAGCTTTCCTGTATATTTAAGTTCTATGCTTTTAGCAGAAGCAAGGGGATTGCAGCCTGACAGTATCCTGCTCTTACCCTTTGCCAGAGGTTCTGGAGCAGGGTGCATTCCATCCTGCTGCTGGTTCCTGGTGATCTGTGCAGGGTCTGGAAGGGAGTGGTCATAAGCACAACACCCACGATGTTACTGCTGAAGGGAAGGCACCACGTGACCCCCCAAAACTCCAGATTTTCAAGGCTGTGAGCAGAGATGAGGAAGAGAGGAGGGGGAGCCAGCCAGAGCCTGTGTTTATGTTTTTAGACAGCATTCATTGATCCAGGATCACAAGGGACTATTAGATCATCCCTTCCAGCCTGACCTCCTGTATAACACAGTACATGGAGTTTCTTTGTTAGTCCTGTATTGATCCTAATTCAAACTTCCCTGTGCTCAGCTTCCCTCCTCCCCCTGGGGGTCAGTTGGGGGTGCAGGGATCCCCCCAGGAGCCTGGTTCCTCTCCCTGTACCTCGAGCTGTGCCCGTGGCTCTGCTCAAAGCAGCTTTGCTTTCACCTCTGCTTCGCTCCACGGTCGTTCAGGCTTTGTTCCTGGGGTTTGAATTAATCTTTTCCCAGAGAAACTGGAGGCTTTTGATGGAAAGGTGCACAGAGGGACCTGGCTGTGGGGGGTGTGAGGCAGCACCCACTTTTCTGCTGCTTTCTGGGGGAAACAGGCACAGGCTCGGTGTTTGCCTCCCGTCCCTTTCCATCCCTCAGGGACTGATTGCAGCTGCACTGGACAAATGGGAATCTCAGTGACAGGAGCCCATCTCTGGTGAGGGGAGAGGGCCAGGCAGGGCTCTGGATCAGGGCGCTGCTCCCCAAGCTCATGGAGGGGAGCGTGCAGGGAGAGAGCTGCCCTGTGGAAGAGCTCTCAGCGGGGTTTTCTTCTTTCCCAGCAAAGCAGCTCTTCTTCCTTCTTCATCTTTTTTTTCCACCCTCATCTCTTTGAGGGATTTAATTGTCTCACAAGTGGCACATCAAGTACACTCCATTGGCCGTCTGGAAAAGGATGCACGGTGTATTGATGAATAGGATCCTGAATATTGTAAACACGCTCATAATTGGCTTAGAGTTTATTGCTGAGTGAAATGAGAGAGGAGGGGAGTGGGCCTGGAGACCTCTGAGCTGAATAGCTCTGACTGGCAGTGACGCTTTTGCTCAGAGTGGTAATCTGGAAATTGCTTATAAGCATCTTATAAAACATGATGGGTTTGTAATAGAATAGTTAGGCTGGCTTTGTTGGGCATTTAAAGCCTGTGACCTCCCCTGTTTGTCTTTTTCTCTGAACAACCACGGCTGCTGTGGGAGCACACATGGAGATTTTCCACAGCCAGCACGGAGATGGGGGGCTCCCCCTCCCATCTCCCCAAGGCTGTGCCTGCAGATCTGCCCCATCAGGCTTGGTTTGATCTTCTCAGCCTCCCCTGGAACTCAGACCCACTGGCATTACCAAATTAACTCCAGCTAAGGAAGCACTCACCATTTCCTGACGTTCCCTGTGCAGAATTGTTGCGGAATTGTTTTTATTTTTGAACTATTAACTGGAAGCCGAGTTCCCACTTTTCTCCCCTGTTGATATAAAAATACATCTGGTCTCCAAATAGAAATTGCCCATTTGGGAGAGGCAGCCAACGTTTTCAAAATGTGCACACACACAGAAGGAAAAATCCTTGCGTGCAGCTGGCATCGCGGAGAGCATCCTCAGCTGGGACTGGCTCTTGCGAGGGAGGGATATTTATCAATCTCCTAATGTTGTTGACCCTTTGTCCCTCTAATGATTCCAGCCTGGAGGCTCTTTGGTGTGAGTATTTAATAGGGCAGGGGGGAATCTGGAGGCAGAGCAGCGCTGTCCTCAGATGAGCGCAGCGGCCGGGGCTGGAGCTGTCACACCCGGGGCTGACAGACGCTGCTCCCAGCCTTCCCGGCTCAGCAGGCTCTGCTCCAGAGCTCTGGCTGCCTCATCCCAGCAGCCTGGCTTTCATGGGGGTTTATCAGCCACCTCTTCACTTGGAAATTCCCTTTCTGAATCCCACAGACGTTTTTAAGCTGCTGTTCCAGCCTCTCCCTTTCCTCTCCCCACTTTTTCCCACCACGCTGAGCCGTAACATTCAGCTTGAACCAAACTTCACAAAAAACGCCCAGAAATGGCATTTTTAAGCATGCTCACATCCTATTCTCCAGGAGGAGAAGTCCACAGGCTTTTCATGCAACCCCTGAAGCATCTGGAAAGCAAATGAGGCCCGGGAGAAGATTTGCCAGGGATCTTCAGGCTTTGGTGTGGCCTGGCAGAGGCTGGGTTACCAAATGCAGCCGTTTCATCAGAATCGGCTTTGGGCATTTAAAAAGGAGCTTTTTGTGGCCCCTTAAAGGTGTTGGAGG
The DNA here is from genome assembly GCF_017639235.1 of Corvus kubaryi. Taxonomy (NCBI): domain Eukaryota; kingdom Metazoa; phylum Chordata; class Aves; order Passeriformes; family Corvidae; genus Corvus; species Corvus kubaryi. The sequence continues at coordinate 463,124 of NW_024581110.1, read as the reverse complement.
ATGTGAAGCCCTGGCAATTGGAGGTCTTCTGTGGGGAGTCTCTCCCTTGGATGGGCAGACACCACACCTCCCTTTATCCCTCATTTGGATACAATTCCACAAACCTCTGGCCCCTTTGTTCCTCCAAAGAGGTGTCCTGGGAAGGCAGATGCTCAGGTAGAGGAGCTGCACCCCAAAAATAGCTCCTGCTTTCTGTGAAAGCCAGCCTGCTTCTCCTCATTTCGTACTTGTCACCTAATTAAAATATTTTTTCCCTACCTATCTTTTCATTTGCAATAGCAGCAGTGGCAGATTTCTTCCTCTCCCTGGAAGATTTCCAGCAGTGTGGATGTATGGGGAGGGCATATCTCCCCTTCATCCCTTTGTCTTTTAAATCATCAGTGGTTTCTCTTTTTTTTTTCCCCCTGAAAAAGTCTTAATTCCTCTCAGAGCAGTGAAGAGCTATGTTTTGTCTTTTAGCTCGTTTCCAAAGAAGTGACATCCTTGTGTTTGTCACCTGAAGTGTGCAGCTTCTCTTCTGCCTTCCCAGCTGGAAGACAGGGAGCAGAGATCCCAGTCCAGGCTGGAGCTCTCCTTCATCCTGGGTGCAAACCAGCTCCTTCTGGGGATGTGTTTGGCCAGGAAGGGCCAATGTCACCGAGCTGGTGGCAGATGTGCCTCACCCAGTGGGTTACTTGCACACAACACAACCTGATGGCAGCATCTGCCTTCCCTGTTGCTCCATGACCCTTCCCAGGGCTGCCAGCAAAACCAGAGGGTGGCAATCCCATGAGGAGGAGGTGGTGGTGGCAGAGCAGTGGCTCGGAGGAGCAGAGCCCACCAAGTGCCACGCTCATCATGGTCTGCCCTCCTCCGTGACCTGTGGAGCGCGGATGGGCTGTGTGCTGTCGCCCAACCTTCCTCTTCCTGCTGCTGTGGGGAGGAGAAATTCAGAACTAGGAATTAACAAAGGAAATGCAGTGTTTAGAGCTGTGGGTTGTGTGCCAGGCTTTGCAAAAGGCTCCTGGTGCCAATGCAAACAGCCCTTACAACTCCCTCCCCCAGGGTGTTTGTTTAAGCCAACACATTGCTCTGCTAATTGGGAGATAGGCCTTGAAAACACAGCAGCAGCAGCAAATAAAATCAGCTGTAGCTTGCAGCCCTTCCAGGAGGAATGTGCCCCTGGAAAAGGGGGCACTCTGCCCTGCTGGGGTCACCCCGGGAGCTGGGGGTGGTGGGATAGTGGGAATTCCACCCAGGCCATGGAGCAGGGGAAGCTGGTGCTCCTCAGCTCTGTTTTATAGCACATGAGGGTTCTGTGAGTGACAGGACTTTGGGAGGAGAGGAACACTCAGGTTGCTGGGTGCTGGTTACTGAAATGGGGGGTTTTTAATGTGGTTTTATGTGCTGGAGCCCAGCAGCTCCAGGAGCGTCCTGAGGAGCAGCTGTGGGCAGCAAAGCAGGACAAGTCCCTCTGCCCAGAGCCTTAGCTGGGGTTCTTAAAAGAGCATTTTGGGCATTTCTCTCTGCCTGTGCCCAGCCTTTCCTGTGGAGCACTTTGTGGGCCCCTGGGGATAAAAATCTTTGGCCAGCGTGTTTGTGTATTTGCACTGTGGGCCCAATCCTGCTCAGTCCTGAGTTTCCTTGAAATCCTGTGGGAAACAAAGGCAAAATCAAGCTTGCCTGGACTGAGCCACTGTTTTCTGGGTGTCCCTGCTGGTTGCCTGCAGACAGAGAAAGCCACCTGAGCTCTGGGCTGGCTGGCATGTTTGTAGTCAACATCACGCAGAGATTACAGCTGTATGGGTGTTGTCAAACAGGATCTGACACGAGGAAATCTGGATTTCTGCATCACGGCAAACCACCACAGGCACAAAGAGCAGAGGACTTCTGGGTTGGCTTCTGCTCTGCCACATTTGCTGCCACCATGGCCAAGTCACCAACTGGTTGGCAGGAGGAAGGCAGTTTTCCAACTTGCTTCCAGAGCAGAAAGGAGCTTCTCTCTCACACCTGAGCTGTGCTTTCCTGTGTTCCAGCAGAGAGCAGGGTGCTAGAGGGTTGTGAGGTTGCCCATGAGGGTCCTGGTTTGCTGTTGACCCACCCAGTGCTACTCCAAGGCTCCAGAGGCTGCAGCATTCCCAGCTTAGGGTGCTGATTCCAGCCCGCTCCCCCACGAGCAGCAGCCTGCAGGAAGGGTGATGGGAATTTGCTCTGCTGCAAGCACAGAGAAGATAAATGACCGAGTCAAAGCCTCTGATGGAGATGGATCCTGCCCCATCAGAGCAGAGCACTCAGAGCAGGATGTTCTCCGGTGGCCTTTCCACTCCAGGGCAGAGGGAGGGACAATTTTGCCTTTCCTCCCATGAGCCTTTTCTTATTTTCTCCTTTAATATTTTTTTACTTTTTTTGATTCTGCAGAAAGCCTTCAACGCCCTGTGCCACAGCACTCACCTGTACGGCCGCAGGCTGGTGCTGGAGTGGGCAGACACGGAGGAGACGCTGGAGGCCCTGCGCCGCAGAACCGCCGAGCACTTCCACGGTAACTCCTGCTGTAACTCCTGCTGCCCTGGCCCTGCCCCGCCTGGCACTGCCCTGCCTGGCACGTGCTGCGGGCTGGCAGGTAGATGCTGGAGCCTGAGGATGTGGGGGGAGGCAGGAGGCAGCCAGGCCAGGGCTTTGTCTGACAGCTCTGCCTGTGAGCTGTTAACTCTGCGTGTGCCACCTGCCAGCCACAGCGCCTTGGCTCCCTCCCCTGGGTGCTCCCGAGCTGGGGACAGGCTCTGTGCAGGCAGCACGCGGGTTCAGAAGGACAAATCGTGTGGTGATGGGTTGGGATGCAGAAGGGGCTGCTTGGCTCAGGCTGCTGGGAGTGACGGCTCCGCAGATGACAGCACTGCAGGCTCCTATCGACAGCCATCGACAGGCACAAATGCATTGCTTGGCAAATATTTATGTAGGAAGGGCTCCCCTGGGCTGCAGGGCTAAGCTGGAGATCAATGCTCTTCCTCCTGCATCCTCTCCATCAGCACGTGCCTGTGGCCCGGGGCTTTGGCAGGAGCAGCACATCCCGGTTGTTCAGTGATCCTGACTGATCCAGTGATCCGCCTGCTCCTGAAATAGCCCAGGGCTGGTTGTTGCAGGCAGGGGAAGCTGCAGTTGGGTGCTGGCAGGGCTGAGGGGGGATGTGCCAACCCAGAACCCAGCACTGCAGCGAGGACACGTCGTGCTTGCTCACAGGAACGTGGCTCCGAGGTGAGGAGGGAGCTGCCCCCTGTCCCTTCTGTGGGTGTGCAGAGGGATAGAGAGGGGAAAAAAGGCTGCCAGCACTCTGCCTCCAGCCCCCTGGAAGGGGGATGCTCCTTCAGCTTACCTCCCTGCCATAGCTGGAGGCCGGTTTTCCCACACGGAGCAGGGATGGAGAGGACGCAGAGCACACACAGCACCCAACAGCCAGGCTGGGACCACGCATCTCTTCTCACTGGTGACACAGACCAGAACCAGGCTTTTTCTTACTGATACCCGTTTCCCCACTCTCCTCCTCTTCCCACAAGGCACAGGAGCAGCTCAGACATCCCCGTGCTGTTTGTGGCTGTCCCATGAGTTCTCCTCTCCCAGCACAGTGCAGGTGAACTGTGAGGGTCTTCCCACAGCTTTGCAGGCCCCAGTGGCCAGGCCCCTCTGGGGACCGAGCTGGGAATGGGAAAGAAAAGATAATTTGGGGTCTTCAGGGCTCAGGAAACAATCAAGACCGAGGTCTGTGATGTCCCCAGCCCCAGTGTCAGCCCCATCATCTTTGTCACTGTATTTCCAAGTCCCGACCTGGGCTGTAACAGACGTGCCCTGCCACTGACTGCTCTCTGCTACAATTATGCACCTTATTTCCAGAGGCCATTTAGAGAGATTGGGCTCCCAGTTCCAGGTCTCCACTGTTATTTGTGAAGGAGAGGTCTGCTCTCCCAAATCTTTTCTCTATGCAGGCGTTTGTCATGGCAATCAAGCCACTTCTGAGCCATCTTTTCAATACGTCTAATAGATGCAATAAAATGGAATAGGCTTCCTTCCCATTTCGTGTAGTTTTCAGGTCATTCTTTATGGCTTGTTCTGAGGCTTTGTAATGTTCCAGGGGGAAGCAAGGAGCCCAGGAGTGGTCACGGACTGCCACGGGTGGGCTCAGTAGCTCTATCAGGAGTGAAGCCACAGCCCAGCCCTGAGGCCTGGGACCTCAGCCCTGCACTCCGTGCCGGCTCCCAGCACAGTCTGGGCAAGGTTTAAGGCTTTTGGCTCATTTCTGAGAGTATCTGCTCTTCATCCTGGGGCAGGAAGGTCTTACATTAGAAAAAAAAAACCACCTTGAGTTTTGTTTGCACCCCACTTTTCATTTGGGGAACCCACTGCTGCAAGGTGGCTGCAGAGCCCGAGAGCTGGGACAGGGACAGGGGAGGCTTTGATGCTGCTCAGGATAAATTTAGTGACTCTTAAAATGAGAAGGAGAAGCCAGGGAAAGGTTGGCCCGCAGTTGTAGCTGGATCCTCTAGAGCAGCCCCTAAGCTGGAGCAGGGTTGTGGCGAATGCCGCAGCAGGGCGGGGACAGGTGACAAACCCTGCCAGCAGCAGCATCTTGGCCCCGGCTCGGGCAGGGGATCCTCCCTTTGGAAAACAAGGGTCGCTGATGCCATTGAAACCGGCAGGGTGGCTGTTGTGGCTCTGTGACCAAGGCACCCCGCTGCCCTGCAGCTGCGTTTGCCAGCCCTGGGGCGGGGGCAGCCGTGCGTCTGTGCCCTGTGCAGGAGGAGCGCTCCAGGCTCGCCCCTGCGCCTCTCCCGCGTCCCCAAAGCACGGAACCGCGGCTCCCCAAAGGCCTGGAGCAGCCGCGCCCCCGTTCCTGCCCGGGTTTCTGGAGGAGCGGCGAGCTGGGGGCGGCTGGGCGAGCACTCGCCCCGCCCTGCGCGGCCTCCGGGGCCCGGGGCCGTGCGGGGCCGGCGCTGGCTCCCAATCGCTCTAAATTGGCATCGACTCGTGTTCGTGCGCTCTGCCGGGGCTAACGTGGGCAGCCAGCTGTGCCGGGCCGCTCGTCCTGCTCCTCGCCATCGATCAAAGAATTAAATTGACAGATGGGGAATTTCGCCACGCCGGGAGGGCGAGGAGCGGCTTGCGGGGGGGTTTCTAGGGAGGGAGGTGTGTGAGGAGGGGGTTCAGCCCTGGGGGGCTGTGGGTGGCGGTGAAGCGGCCGAGCCCCGCTGTGGCTCCTCCCCGGTTATTTGCAGTTGCTGCTGGCAGCAGGGTTTGCCAGGGGAGGCACGGTGCTGGTCCTCCTGGCGGGGTGGGAAAGTCTTCCCTGCTGCCATCGCCTTTGTCACATCGCTCCTGCTTTGGCCGCAGACCCCCCGCTTTCCTTCTCCCTCACCTCCCAGCCCCTGGGCTCCCTTTTTTCTCCTTTCTCCTTTCCTTTTTTTTTAATTTCTTTTTTTTTCTGAGAGCATCTGTAACTAATGCAAACACATGCCGGAGCCAGAGAGTAAAACCCTGCAGGATTAGCGTGGCATCCGCAACCCTGCCACGTTCTAATCCCGTGGTAATCCCCCTCCCGGCCCACCCCCGCCGGCTTTGCCCATTGTTTAAAGGAAGCAAATGGGATCGTTAGCGGGCAAACCTTAACCAGCTTGGAGCAGCAGAACGGAAGTCGAACCAATTCCCAGTTCGCTTCCCCGCCCTCCTGGGTTTTTATTTTCCCCTTGTCACACAAGAGGGGGATGCTCCTGGTGCCCCCCGTGGCATCTGAGGGTGCAGGGGGGGATTTTCCCTGCCAGCCCCCTGCCCATGCCACGGCAGGTCCCGCTCTGCTGAGGGATACTCCCTGTGCACAGCGTCCCGTATCCAGCTCTTCCTCGGCTGTGCAGCCTCACAGGCTGGGATCCCTCACGCGGGATCTCCGTGTGGGGCCTGCCAGGGTCTGGTTGGGAAGGGGTGGCAGGTGCAGGACACAGCTTCTACAGTGGATTCGGGAGATCAGACCGTGTTCGATGCCATTCCAAAGCAGGAGAGCTGGGAGCAGAGTAAAGGAGAGGGAGAACTGCTGAGCTGGCACCTTCCTCCAGGGTGGGTTATCCCTTGTGCCTTTGGGTGACCGAACTGGGAAGAGCTGCTGGAGGGTCTTGGGGTGGCACCTTGTGTCCCCCTGAGCTCAGTGGGGTGGGTGCTGGGAGGGCAGCGGGTCCTTCAGCACCCTCATCCCGCTGCCCATCCCCACAGCCCCCAGGGAGAAGGGAGGCAGGTTCTGGCTCGCTGTCAAGGAATTAATTGAAAAATAAAATCATTAGATGGGAACTCCAGAAATGCAAAATTGTTGGGAGTCGGCCCCCCCCCCCCCCCCCCCATGTGAGCTTTTGTCAGGTTAATTTCTTCTGTATTGATGTTTTGTGACATTTACTTGTTGTTTATCTCCCGCAGCAGCTGTAATACTAAAAGAAAATGCACAGCTTGTTCCATTTATTTATTTTACACCTTTTCTTTAGTCCTATGGTATGTTTGTTTGTTTGAGAAACCCGGCGAGGCTTTTGATGTCTGAAAGCAGGATTTAAACAGCTGTTCTCCATGTGCTGCTGGGGAGCCGGGGGGGAGAGGGGGCTGTGCCACGGCTCCTGCCAGGAGGGCACTGCCTGCCCAGCGTAAAGGAGGGTGCCAGCCTCAGAGCAGGGACCAAATGGCTTTGTCACCTTGGTGCCAGGTGACAGGTGCTGGCAGGGTTCCCCGCTCTCCTGCATCCATTGGGAAGGGTGTGTGCATGGTGCTGTGTCCCACAGGAGTCACAGGGCAGTGCTGTGGTGTGGGGCACGAGGGCCAAAGCAGGGACATCACCGCCTGACGTGAGGGGTGAGGGCTGGGCTGCTGGAATGGGGTGGTCTCAGCGAGGATCTTGGTGGGGCTGCGTCCTGCCAAGAGCCTGAATGAACCCCTGGTTAGTCCTGCAGCCACTTTTCCACAGGGAACTTGTGAATTCCACAGTGAATTGGGGTCGACAGGAAGGGCTGGCATCACCAGCACTGTTTGGGTGCTGTTTGCTCCCAAACTGAAGCACGGGTGGGAGGTGTTGGAATCCCAGCTCCTGCCAGGACCTGGCTGGGGAGGAGGAGTAGATTATGCCTTCACCTGGAAGGGTGTCCTGCTGCCTCCAGCCCCCTCAGCCCCTCCTAGGCACTTGTGTGTGGGTCCAGGTTGTGATTTTTGCTTTTCTTCTTCCCCCCTTCGCCCCCACCCGGGCCTGGACAGACTCCCCGAAGAAGAAGAAACGATCGGAGGTTTTGAATGAAATCATGGAGCACCTGGAAGAGGAGGAAGATAACAAAGATGAGGACATCTAACAGCTGCCTGGGGTCTGGTGAGGTGGGTCCTGGGGCAGTGGGGCCAGGCTGGGCACAGCTGGCCTTAAGGGTCACAATGCCCTGGCTTGCTGCAGGGTCGGTAGCGCCAGAGGCAGGAGAAGGTGCAATTCCAGAGGCTCAGCAGCCTCCAGGAAGGGATCCTACCCTTTGCCTCTCCCCCGTCACCCCACAGGCTCAAGGCTGTGGTCCCAGCAGTTCCAGCCCAGATCTAGGCTCGGTTTGGGCCCCATGCTGAGGCGAGGGCATGCCCTGGGTGTGCTCTGTGAGCTCCCCTGGCTGTTGGCATCCCCATGGGGGAAGGCAGCAGCATTGCTGCTTGCTGCAGCAGGAATCGCTGTCAGGGTGTGAACTGTCCCTCCCTGTGGCTGGGGGACAGCAGCTGGGCTGCCAAAAAATCAAAGTGCCCGTTTGGACACCACCCTGCAGCTGCCACCATGTCACGGACAGTTTGGCAAAGGCCTTTTCCCTGCCAGCACCAAAACCTCCATGGCTTCTCTCCCTCCAAAGGCACCTCACTCCGAGGTCTGTGAGTCCTGGCTGGCATTGCTCCTCCTTGGTGTGCCTTGGAGTGGCATCTCAAGGCTGGAAAATATGGGACAGCAGGAGGGAGCCAGGATGAAATGTCTCCCTGAGGTCAAACCCTGCAGCCCTGGCAGCCCCTCACATCTCTTTGAGAGCCCCGAGCTCACCCTGTGCGGGTTCAAGAGAGGTGAGATGGGCTCGTGGTGTCCCTTGCGTGTGTTTGTGGCCACGGTGGAAAGCCTGGATGTCCGATAGGAATCCTGTTCACCAGCCACAGCATCTGAGCTGCATTAATCCATCCCTGCCGGCTCCATGCAGTGCCAGGGCTTTGAGATCACATCTGTCCCTTTGGAGCAGCTCTGATGCCGGGATGCCCCCAGGTGTGTGTGCTGTGAACCCCTTCTCCAGCCCGAGGAGGGACAGGACCCACGGCGCTGCTCGGAGCCCAGCCCTGTGCTCACAGACGTGTCCATCCCCAAAACAGGGCTCAGCACTGCTGGGCCTGAGGCTGCACAGCCCTGGGTGCAGTCCCAGGAGCAGGCTGAGCTCCTGCTCAGGGACCTGAGCTGTGACCCCCCTTGCTGCTGCCCCAAACTGTGCTGCAGCTCCAGAGCCCTGCTGCTGCCATGGAGAGGCTTCCCAGACCCAACACCAGCCACTCCTGCCAGGACCTGGCAGGGCTGGCTCAGGGGACAGAGCAGAATTCAAGGATACCCATTTGGGATGTCTCTGTGTAAAACCCTCGTCCTGTAGAGCAGAGCAGCCCTGCAGCAGGTGGGGACAGAGGCTCGGGTGTGGAAGCAGTGCTGCCAGAGGGGGTGGCAGTGTCACCTGAAGTGGTGACAAGCTCCATCCCCCTTTTCTTGCTTGGCATTGGTGAGTGGCATTCCCGCCTCTGCTCCCACTGCTGCCGGCACCTGCTCCAGCACTGGCACAGCTCAGCACCCGGGGGTCACTGCAGGGGGAACTTCAGCCTTGGCTGAGTTAAATCCCATTTAGCAGGGATGTTTTACCACCCTGGCTCTGAAGGACCAGCCCAGGCCCAGCACAGGGGACAGAGCAGCCGGGCAGGGTCCCCTCCAGCATCACCCAGCTCATGGTTTCAGCAAAGCTCTGCAGTGCTGCAGGTTGGGCTTGGATTTTCCTGTGGGGTTTTTTTTCATCCTGGTTTGTTTTTTTTTTTCCCCTCTTTCCCTTCATTGTCTTTTGTGGCAGGGCAGGTTTCTTGCTGAGTGTCTCTGAGGTCTGCAGCGGCGACGAAAAGGATTAGCACAAGCAGAGCATGTAGGCTTTAGAGAACAGAGCAGAGTTTGGTTTCAACATCTAATTCAATTTGTTCTGCCGAGATTGAAATATGAAATGGTTGCCAGTCAAACGTTCAAAGGGGGAGGAGGGAGGAAAGAAGAGAGGGAGCCTTCTCAAATTTAAATTTTAATGAAAATTAATTTAACCCTTTGATATGTTTTAAAACATGTTATTTCCCAGGCTGGGAACAGGCTGGAAAACATTCATGAAGGTTTTTTTTTCCCCTGTACCTTCAAACATAATGAAGATTTTCTTTTTCCCTTAATGATACTTATCTTGTGGAGCAGTTTGACATTGGTTAATTTTTCAGGCAATTTGGTATCAAGGAAATCTGTTTGATGTGAGCGGGGGGGGGCTGTGTATGTGTGTACAGATACATGTGTGCCTGGACATTAATTATGGAAGTGCTGATCCCAGCTCTGGAGAACAGTTGGAGTTAACTCCTGCTCCCCTTCTTGGTTACATATTGAGAATCCCACACATTGCACCCCTAAAATTACAGCAGCAATTCTCTGAGAACGAGCACACACCTGCTAATTACCCTGAATTCAAACGATCGCTTCAGTAGCTCTGCAGAAATTCAGCACTCCCCCACTGCCTGGGGTTTCTTTTTCCCCCGATCTGAAACAATCCTAACGATAAAATAACGCAAACTCTCTTACCTGTCCACGTAGCTGAAGCTGGGAACAGCCTCCCTCTGGTCCTTAACCTCAGCAGTGCTGCTGCAATGCTCTTGTTTGGTTTGGGAGGGGGAAGAGTTTCTTTTCTGTTACTCAGGAAGGTTTTGTCTGTACCTGATGATTGCACACTGCTTGTTGTAACGGGGCTGGGATCAGCTGCAGCCCTGTCCCCCTCTTTTCTGGCTCTTGACACCCCAGGGTCGGTGTCACCGTGTGTGCCTGTCACCCCTCAGCTGCCCTGGGCAGAGCTGGGCACAGGGAGGGGGTGATGCTCATCTGGGTGTCCCTTTTGGGGTGGGAGTCTGGCTGTCCCCAGGCTGTGCTGGTGGCAGAGAGGATGAGCAGCTCCAAGCCTGAGTCACTCATCAGCCCTGGCCCTGCAGACAGGAGCTGGGGTTCAGCCAGCCCAGCTGGGCTCTGGGGCGTCTGGGTGGGGCGTCTCTCCCCACCAGAGAGCTGAAAGCAGTGGTTTACACTCAGTTCTGCCTGTGGGGCCTGCAGAGCCCAGGCTGAAGCGCTCTGTCCCCGAGTTTCTGTCAGGCTGTGACAGCTCCATCCAGGGTGAGACCCCGGCGAGCTGGACGAGAGCCGGAGCTGCAGCGGCTGCAGCTGCTCCCCAGGCACCCTCCAGATCCGCCTCCCCAGGGCCAGCTCTGCAATTGGATTAGGATATTATTCAAATGCAGCTTTTTCACTGAATGGGAGGGTTAAGGGGTTTTAATGTAGAAGCAGCTCTCCCTCACTGCTGCCTGTTGCCAGAGGCCTGTGTGGGCTTTTATCTCCTTACGGGGACGGCCGGCAAAGCAAGGCAGGGCATGGAGGATCTCCAGGGATCCTGGGTTTGCTGGGCACTGCCAGCCCCTCTGCTGTGCCACGGTGCCCTGTGAGTGCCCAAAGTGACTCGTTCCCTTTGGAAAACTCCTGACCAGTCTGTGTTTTCCTCCCTGTCCCAGGGGAGGAGGCAGGAGAGCTGGCAGGGATGGGCAGGCAGCATCTCTGAGCTCTTGGTGGTTTCTTTTCATCACCACTGCACTGCCCCTGCCTACAGCTCAGGAATTCCAGCTTTTCTCATTCCTTTAGTCCCACCTTGCCTGGGCTTCCTCCCAGGGGCCAAGCAAGCATCGTGAATGCAACTCACACACCCTTTGCCAGGGCTGCAGGAAGATCTCGCATCCCCTGTGTCCTGCCTGCTGCTCACCCCAGGAGCCCTGGAATCTCCAGAGGGAGGTCCAGGTTGGACTTCAGGAAGAATTTGCAAATGCAAATTGAGAGAGTTGGCTTGGATGCTGGCTGGAGATTGGGGGAGCTTCTCCTTAATCACAGAATCCCAGAAGAAGCTGAGTTGGAAGAGACCAATATTCCAACACATCTGGACTTTACCCTGGCTCACAGCTCCGCCAGTGTTTGGCACCACATTCCAGCGTCCACCACCACATTCCAGCAGCCACCAGCACCTTCCTCAGCAGGAAATAGAGCAGGAGGAGGAGGTAGCGTGCAGCTTCCCTGGCTGAGGCACTCTGCTTCCTGTTTTCTCTAAATACATGCATTGGAGAGGAAGAGAAATCTTTGCATGGCCGGGCTTGAGAGCTCAGCCTTCGCCAGCCATGAATAATAATCAGGCTCAGTAACTCACAGTAAATAGAGATCCAGACTGGCTAATAAGGGAGGCTTTCACCCCAAACTGGAGCTGGGAAGGGAGGCAGAGAGAGCAGGAGCAGGCGTTGGCTGGGGGGGTGTGCGCAGTGTCACCTGAACCGGTGACAACGGGAAGTGATGCCAGCACAGGAGCAGGGAGGTGGGAAGGACCCTGGAGAAGGGAGTGCCTCACCTCCCCTGGGACCTGCAGGAGCACGGTCCTTGTGTTCCACAGGCCACAATTAGTGCCATGTAATTAGGTTTGTCTCTCTGTTCCAGCCCCAGGAGCGTGGTGGGCCAGGGGGTACAGAGCCAGTGTCCCCACGTGTGACATCATCCCCAGCTCGGGGTTTAGCAAAGCTGCTGGGGCAGAGGGGTGATGGGGGCTGTGGTGTGTGTCAGGAGAGGTGATCTGGGGGGGGGAAGGTTTTCTTCACGTTCACTAAAATTTGGCATTTTCTGTTTACTTTTCTCCTGCAGGAGCGAGCGGGGCTGTGGTGGGAGCTGTGTTCAGGTGCAGTGGGGTGGGGCTGGGGGGCTTTTGTCTGACGGGGAGGAAACATCCCATGGACGCCCCTGTGAGCAGGGAATGGCTGCCAAGTGCCCAGCACTGCACAGAGCAGTGACAGAGCCCTTCCGTGCTGCTTCCCAGCAAATGCTCCTCCAGCAGCACCTGAAGGCCCTGTTAGAGCGAGTGAAGACAAAACCCTGGAAAAGCCCCTCTGCAGACCTCAGCCCATGGTCTGGGCTACTGGAGTACGTGGAGTAGGAGCTGGAAGTGCCGCTGATGGGGAGCTGGAGGAAGGCTGCCCCTGCAAGGTGTTCACAGCTGCTAAATGACTTGAAATTGAGGAGGGGCCTCCAGCCACCCTCCAGTCCCCTCAGCTCCCCTCTATGGGGCGGCTGGGGAGCCCCACGCTGCTGCTTGGCTCCCTTTCCAGCTCTCCCAGTCCTGCAGCAAGGAATGGCTCTGGAGTCAACCAAACCACAGCAGCTCTGTCCAAAGGCGATTCCCCTCCTGCCCTCTCCCGCCCTCTCCCCCTCTCTCCCATCCCCACACCACTGGATTAAGGATGCTCCCAGCACCCTGGGAGGGATGGGGCCAACAAACCTCCTTCAGCTTCCTTTTCCCCATGACTTGGCTTCTTTAGGTGGGAAGAGGCTTTGGGATGGGCAGTACTTTCCCTTGGGGTGTGATGGGTGCTGTTCGATGCCTCAGCACCTCAGAGTTGATGGGTGGCACCTCCCTGTGCCTTCCCCACAGCTTAAATCATCCCCCACAGCCCAAAACTGGAGCTGGGGTTCAGCAGGGGTAACCAGGACAGCTTTATAAGGCATGAGAGGTGGAGAGAAAAGCAGGCTCCTGCCTCTCACACATGTGGTGACCCCAAATCTTTTTGGAGATTTGTAGCCCCTGTTGAGAAGTCCAGAGCTTTTTTCTCCCCCTGAGAAGTCCAGAGCTTTTCTACTTCATTAGCTTAGAAACCAGACCACAAAAGGCAAAAATCTCTCCAAGGAGAGATCTTGGGTAGGCAGCCATCCCCTCAGAGCCATCCTCTGCCCACAAAACCTGGCAGCAAAGCCCAGGCTTAACCTCAGCCTCAGCAAGGCTGAGCCCACACTGGAGCCTTCGCACCTGGCTGGGGCAGGGATCTCTCTGGTGTTTTGGGCAAAGCATTAATTTTTGTGTGTTGAGGTCTGGTTTTAAGCTGATGACATAGAAAACCTTTTAATTTCTCCCCCACGCTCTGGGTGGGTGTGTGGGGTGAGCTGGGGTTCAGCGCAGAGCTGGGAGTGTCCTGCTGGATCTAAAGTAACCTGGGCTTTTCAACAGAGCCAGCACAGGCAGAGACAACCCATGGGGTGGCTCTGGTGGCTCCGAGGTCTCCGTGACACCCGCTGGGGAGGCAGGAATGGGCAGATTATGGGCAGGAGCTGCTTTAATTCCATTTTCAGCCGAACTCAGCCCGGTGTGTCAGCCCCAGGAAGCAGGAGGGTGGAGTGTCCCATCCTGGACTGTCCCGGGAGCAATCCCAGCCCCGTGGCAGAACCGGTGCGGGGCTGCAGAGGCATCACCCGGGGGTTGCAGCCCGTTGTGCACCCAGCAGGATGAACAGGGCAGCTCCTCACCCCAGGCACTGCAGCGCAGAGCAGGAGCTCCTCCCGCCAGGGATCCCTGCTGGAAAACCAGACCTGGAAGTTTCTGATTTTAAGTTAAAAAATGAGGAACCAAGTCACCCCAGTGCGGTGTCAGCTGGGGGTCTGCGGGCCCGGGGGCGGCGGGAGGGGGCACAGCAGGCAGAGCCTTGGACTTCGTTAGGATGCAGCCGCTGGATCTCCCATTTCCCTCTGATGGCTGAGTGTGATTGACACTTACAAATTACCCAGCCAAAAGTGTCGAGTCTTTGACCCCTGAGTAACATCTTTGGCAAGCCTGAGATTTGCCAGCATTTTGTCATCTAATTACTACAAATCCCTTGAAAATTCACTGGCTGGTGAATTTTTAATGCGGGACAATTTCAATGTGATGCATCGCCCAGATGGGCACGCGCGGGCTCCTTCCCTCTCCCCCCGCCGCCGCTTCCCTGCCCGCCCTTCTCCTCCTTCCCTCCTTTCTTTGCTCCCCTTCCTCCCCCATCCCATTTCTTACCTCCCTCCTGCCTCTGTGCATCCGTATCCATGGATCTCAGCCCCCCTGGGCACCTCCATCCAGGGCTGTGTCCCCTCGTGTCCCCTCGCTGCCTTGCTGAGGGAGCTGCTACATGGAATTAATTTTTTTTTCCCCATCTTCTCAGGTCTCTGGCTGATGGATGGAGCAGGAGAAGCCTCCATGAGGAGTCAGCCCACTTGTTGCCAGCAGAGTCCACTCGTCCTGTGAGCCCAAGGGCTGATTTACGCCGTGTGTCCAGGTCCCGGAATTCCCAGCCTTTGAAACAGGCTTTAAATTCAGAGAGGAAGGAAACTCTTGTCTGCTGGCAGCTCCTGGGCATCACTTCTTAAATCCAGGCAGGGATGTGATTGCCTTCATCTCAGCCCAACCTGGGGGAAGAGGAGCCTGGACACTTTCCTGCTGACCTGGGGACTCCAACAGAACCCACTCTTGACATCTGAATTAAATCACTTCTGTACATTAAAAACCACATTCTGTACATTAAAAACCCTATTTAAGTTTGCCAAACTGAGCCACGTCTGGGCTTTGTTTGGCTTTGTTCCTTCTCCACAGCCAGGTAGTTTTTGGGGCCGATAGGGAGATAAGAGCATTTTAGGGGGGAGGCCTGGGGTTTGCTGTGCTGGGCTTTGTGCCTGTGTCACTCCTGTCCCCGCTCCCAGGCAGTCGCCTCCCGTCTCTCCTTTCCCAGCTTTCAAAGGGAAAGAGGCTTTGCTTTTCAACCAGGGTACTGCTTTACATATGTAGGCAGCTGATAAAGTATTTTCACTTTGCCCCTTTCCCCTCTGGGAATTGCTGTCTTACGGCAAAACTGTTTTGTCTGACAAGGGCTGCAACAGATTACACGTGTTGGCTGCAAACACAGGGCCTTTTTTTACCCCCTTCCCCTCCTTTTGCTTTTTTCTTTAAAAAGAACTAAATAAATATCTCGGCACTGCCAGGAGGAGCTCTGCCTTTCGCCTCGAGCCCCCCGAGCAGCCCCGTGCTGGTGGCATCAGACCCCCTGCGCGCAGCCTCTGGCCGCGCTTGTTTCTCACCGAGGTTAATTTGAGCCTGAATCCATGAAAGTGCCCCTGATTCCATCAGGGCTGAGCACTTCAGCTGGGCTGGCTCGGGGTTTGGGGTGGGAGATTTTGGGAGCCCTCGGCATCAGCACCCTGGAGGTCAGCGGGGCTCAGAGTGATGCCCTCGAGCTGCTGAGGGCCAGGCAGGGAGCCACAGCATGTGTGATGGACTCAGCAGCTCAGGGACGTCCAGGCCACCCTTCCCAGCCCATGGGCTGTGGATTTCTGCCATCTCCAGCTGGATGCAAGCTGGGATAGATTTAGGATTTGCTTTTCAAACTGTCTTAAAACCCTCAGGGGGCTGCAGCAGGAGATGAGCAGAGCTGAGAAACCCCTAGCCAGGGTTGTCCCCAGGCTCCATCTCCCGAGCCTCCCTTCCCAAATATGTCCCTGGCACCCCGAGGGAAGGGCTGGGAGAAGGTTTAAGCACCAAGGACGAAGGGAACACCAGGATTCGTGGGTGTTTCGCTGCCCAGAAGCCGCACCCCAGGGCTGAGACGTGCCCAGATTTCAGAGGGAGAGAAATGAGGCCCCTGCAGTGCCTGGGAATGGGCACCCAAAACCGGGGGTGCCAGAGGGGGTTGGGAGGAGAGGAGCCCTGGGAGGGGGCAGCTCATCACCAACTCATCCAGGCAGTGCTTGGGTGCTTTAAAGGGGAAATACAAGAAGTTTAGTGAGGGGTTTGAAGGATTAGGACCTGGAGTCACTCCAGGGTGCCTGGAAGTGTCCGGCAGTGCCAGCAGCTCTCCCTGTGCCGCCACTGCTGGACACTGGTCCCAGAGACCTTTGGGGACCCCAGCATGAGCAGACTTGGGCACATCCCTGAGCTGTGTCACCATGGAGGGTGCTCAGCCCCAGGGAGAAGCTCAAGCACTGGACCCCCCCAGCCCGAGGGGGTTTCGGTGACATTTCCGTGGGACGAGGCCCCTCAGCAGCACAGTCTGGCTCTGGGCATCTCGTGCTGGGCATTTTCACACCCAAGGATACCCACAATGATGTGAATCCTTACCTGCTCTTTTCCAAATTAGTGCTTTCCTCTTTTTTTCCCCGTTTTCACATCTTCACTCATGGAATCCCATCGAAGCAACAGGTCTGGGCCCAGGGAGTGCTTTGCTTGCCCCGAGTTGTTTGTGGAGAGAATTAACTGAGTTCTCAGCTGACACCTGCCAGGGCAGCGCTGAGGGAAGGCAGCCCAGGGCCTGGGCCGTCCGTGGGGGCGGACTGGGAGAACCACGGGGGGGAAACACTCAGGAGGAACCAGCTGAGAGCGACCCTCGCTGGGCTGCCTCTTCTCCTGGTCCCTCAGCCCAAGGCCATTCCATTCTGGGGACATCCTTTGTGCCCTCTCCCAGCTTCTCTGTGCCCCACTGGAGCCAGGGATGGGCACTGCATCCTCCCCTGCAGCTCTGGTCTATCCCGTGGTCCTTTTCCCATCTTTTCCCAGTGATTCCTGACCTTCAGCCTGCCATGACTTCACCCCACTCCTGTTTCTCACAGAGCCAGGCCGGACGATGCTCCCAGCAGCCAGGGGAGCCGCAGGGGCCACCACCATCGCTCAGCCTGCTCAGGGGTGACGGGGCTGCTCTGGGCAGGGCCGCCCGCACCCCAGCACCTCCCCGGGGTTTCGCCAGGTCTGGAAACACGCCGGTGCCCCTGGCACTCCATGAACCCCCTGCTCCCCTCGTGCCTGGGTTAGGAAGGAGGAATTAGTGCCACTTGCTCCAGCAGGCAATGCCCAAACGTCAGGGAACAGCAGAGTTACTAAGACCTGGTTTTACTCTGTGTGTGCTCCCAGAGTCTGTGTGTGCGTGAGGAGATTTTGGGGGGGCTGAATCCAGCCCCAAAGCACTGGGAGAAGTCCCTTCCCCTCAGTTTTTCCCTGCTCCCTGCCTCAGTTTCCCTTCCATCGCCTCTGTAAGGGACCCACCATGGGGAAAGCACAGAGTTGTGTGAGGGGGGCCACATCCTGCCCCGGGGGGTGCAAGGTATCACCAGTATCCCTGGATTCACCAGCTGAGGTGGCCCAGGGTGGCTCAGCAGCCAGGGAAAACCTTCTGCTCCCAGTTAGAGCTCACAATCAGATGAGCTGGAGTGAGCTGGCCTTGCTTGGTGCCCATCCCAGGGCTCCCACCCTCCCAGAGCTGTGTGCCCGAGGCTGTGGGCAGGTTTTGGGGGCTGCAGCCTGGCTGGGAGCAGGCAGGAGGAGGGTCCTGCAGCAGGACCATGCTGCAGCCTCCCTCCCATCCCTGCACCGAGCAGGAGAGGGAGTGAGCGGGAGAAAGCGGGACGGAAAGGACGTGTCAAATCAATCATATTTAAACAAAAGCCTCTTCGGCCCAAGGGCCCTTTTAAAAGCTGCTTATTTAATTAAAAGTCCCATTTTCCATATTTATGGCCCTTATTCAGTTAAATATTAACCGCCTGGGCCAGGGCTGGTTTATTCTTTGGGAAGAGGCAGAGTTGGGAGGTTCATCAGGGGTTGATCAAGCAGATGGATGGAGGGAGCAATGGAGGGACGTGGGACAGCACATGTGGGCTCGTGACAGTGCCTGGGGACCACCACTGCTCTGTCACCCTCCAGCAGGACACAGGGTTAAAAATAGCGGAACTGGGGCTGTGGGGATGGTGTGGGAGACAAGCAGGGACAGCTCCTGGAGGGAACAGCCTGAAACACACCACCAGGCGCAGTTTAAGCACCCAGCTCCCCTAAGCTGTGGCAGAATAATCATAAAAACGCCTCAGTTTGTCCCTGGAGTCACGGGACCATCACTGGTTCCTGGCCACAGCTTTGCCAGGGCTGGTTTCCCCCGGGATGTCATTCCCAGCAGCTGTGCCAGCCCCGGCTCTGCTGGGTTGGATGTCTCAGGGCAGTGCAGGACCTCAATGAAGGTTCAGCAGTGGTGTCACTGCTCCAGGCTGGCCTTTGGGACCTGGAAAGGAGGACCTCTGGGGGGATCCTTGGAGTCGTGGAGGGGGCCAGAGCAGCTCAGCTCTGCCTCCAGAAGATGTGGGAATGAGGAGAAGCTGGAGTTTGTGTTTGGGTTGGAAGGGACCCTAAAGACCCGGTGATTCCACCCCGCCCCCCCCCCCGCCCTGGACAGGGACAGCTTCCCCTGGAAGGGGGGAAGGGAAAACCAAGGACCAGAGGAGCAGCCGTGCTCCAGCAGGTGCCCATGGGACCACCCCTCACCTGGCTGGGCCCTGGTGCTCACCCTGCCGTGGCAGGAGAAGCTGCAGCGTCCCCTCAGGGCTGGATCCTGCTCTGGATGTGCCGGGAGATGCCTTGTGAAGGCTGCAGGAGAGCGGAGCTCACCTGGACAGACCAAAATCTTGCTCTGAGCTCTGTCCACCCCTTCTGCCCTTAATTTTTTGGGAGCCAGCAAGGAGCCCCGTGCAGCTCCGCATCCCAGCACGGTCAACACAATCCCAGTCCTGCTTTTCCCTCCCGTCGCGAACAAACAGGGAGCCGGCAGCAGCGCCCGCGGGGACGCCGCGCTGGGAGGGTGGTGCTGGCAGGGCAGGGAATGAAACGGAGCCGGTGATTTCCTCGGGGCAGGGCGGGGAGTGGGGGCTGGCTGGCGGGGAGGGGGGTGGTGGCAGGAGAGGGAGAGACACCGGGTTATCAGAGAAGTGTGAAGACAATAATGCAATCTGACATTTCTGAAATGAGACCCCCCGGTTGCCCTGGCAACGGCTCACGTGGGACCAGCTCCCGGGAGACGGCTCCGAGATGTGCTATAAATGATGTTTGATTAGAATTTAAATCATTTAGGCGGAGAGAAGATAGGCCTTTTGTCAGCGCGGAGACCCGCGGGGGTCACCCACCCGGCAGCTGCCAGCGCGGGGACCGGCCCGAGGGGTCACCCCGGCACGGACCTGCCCCGGCCGGCGCTGACCCCTCCGGCCGGCCGGGACCAGAGGGAGCTCCTGGCCGCAGCAAACACGGCACGGGAGGAGGACGGTGCCTCTGAGCCCCGGCAGTGGAGCTGGCACCTGGACCTGGCACCTCGGCAGTGTCCTCTGAGCTTTGGGGTCTCCCCAGCCGGGGCAAAGCCACCAAAGCTCTGCCGTGGCTTCCACCAGCCGAGAGCCTCGGCCTTTCCAGTGCTCCGATGGAGAAAACAGCCCCTCAGAGCCAGCTCTGCCTCCCTGAAAGTTTCCTTCAGGAGCAGGGATGAAGCGCGGGGTCACCTCCAAGGGGAGTGCCCTTCCCCAGGCTGCCTCCGGGGACGTGTCCAGGTTTTCCCCACCACCTCCAGACCACGGCCCGGGAAATTCTCCGGCATCCAGAGCTGCTTTCGGGCAGGAATTTTGCTGGACAACCTCAGCACTCCTTGCTCCTTCCAGCTCCCTGGTGCACACAGTGAAGCCCTTTTGTGCTGTACAAAGCCTTCTTTGGGATGAAATACATCCCCCTGGCTCCGGGGGCTCGCAGGACTCCACGCATGGAGCGACACAGCCAGAGCCAGGGTCGGCAGCCGTGGTTTATGTTCCTGTCAGGCCCAAACCACAACCGCTGGGTTTGTGGGGTGAGGGCTCCAGGTAATGGGATGCAGGACAGCCTCATCTCGGGGCAAGGTCTCCGCGTGGCTGCAGCACAAAGGGGTTGGGGTCACTCTGGTGCTGGTGGGGACACCACCCCAGTCAGCCCGGCTGTCATCACCCCGTTCAGGTAGAAGATGACTTTAAGGCATCTGGACCTTCTTCTGAGGTCTCATGGGTGGTGGCACCACCAGGGCCAGGAGGCCACCCCGTTGTGGGGAGGCTGGGCAGCTGGAGAAGCTGTTTGTTTGCTGTGATAGCACCAAGCCGGAGCCCCGGGCTGAGACTGAGTGAGGAGCGGAGTGCCGGATTGCCCAGCTGGTGGGAGAATGGTGTTAGAAGCAAAGCAGCAACGGGACACGGGCTCTTTTCCTGGAAAATGCTAAAATTCCTTGCTCTTTAATGCCATGGTTTAGATCCCGTGAATCTTTAGAGCTTGCTTTTCAACTCCCTGGAAATGCCATCTGATCATGAAATTAGAGCTAAACTAATAAGTCTCAACAAATATTAATCTAATGAATTTAGCTCCTTTCTGTTTGTGGACCAGCAAGGAGGGGAATTGCAATGTTCTTGTATGTATTAATTATCTGAATGTATTCAACAAACCTCTCCCGACTGCTCTGGGCGGGAGCCTTGGCCATGAATATTCCGAGTTTTGTTTCGTGCCTGTGGCCACCCTGTACATTCAGCTGTGGGGCTGGGGGAACAATTCAACCAAGGGGAGCCTGGGTCTTACAGTCACTGAAAGGTTTGGGTTGGGAGGGACCTTGGAGCTCATCCCATTGCAGCCCCCGTGGTGGGACACCTTCCACCAGAGCAGGGTGCTCCAAGCCCCTCCAGCCTGGCCTTGTCTTGCAAGCTCTGAGCTCTGCTGTAGAATTCCCCACTTTTGGCGGTCTTTCAGCTCAGATGGACTCTCTGCGTGTCTGGAGGATGAGCTGGGCGGGAGGAGAAGCCTTAAGTGATGCAGGTTCTGGGTGTGCACGTGTTTTTGGGTGAGGGAGGCACAGGGCTGGGCTTGGGGGCTGGAAGAGGCTGCTGGCCACCTCTGGGTGGTTTTGCTGGGTATCTCCATGATTGTGAAATCACCTGTGGTGCCTCCAGCCAGCTCTGGGGCGCTGCACTGGGCTGTGTCTGTCGGTTTATTGACAGATGTTACGTTTGGGGTGGTGGGAAGGTTTGCCTTCAGGGAGCAGCTCGGCTCTCACTCGGGCAGGGCGGGGTTGGGGCTGCTCCCCAGAGCACCCCAGCAGGCTGGGGCTCTGCCAGCCCAAAATCGCTGTTCCTGTGCTTGTGTGTGGCTGCAGAGCCAGCCCAGCTCAGGGCTGCAGGGGGTCAGACAGGACCACAGCAACCCGCTCAGCTGGAGCCCTCCTTTCACAACTCTGCCTCTGGAAATGGGTTTGGAGCAGGAGACTCCGTGGGCAAGGTCCCGCCAGCTTCCAGGGCAGAGCAGGGCTGTTCCTCACTGTGCTGGAGCAGCATTTGAATTAAAGGTGCTGTGCTCAGCTTTGGAGCCTCTCTCCTGGCAGGAACCTGGGCAGCGGAGCCAGAGGGTTGGAACTTGGGGTTTGGGGCTGGATCTTCCTCCTCCAGCCCATCCTTTGGGATTTGGGCACCCCCATTTGGGGAGAGGGGCTGGCTGAGCCTTGCAGGCTCAGGTGTGGGCAGGAGGGGCCGCGCGGGGCCGGCTCGGGCTGCTGTCAGTGACACCTCGTTAATTGGCACGAGCTGGAAGTGCAAACCCATGGCAGGAACGGGCTTGTCATCGCCTGGGAAGGTGTCCTGCAGCGCTGCATGGACAGAACGTGACACTCGTGGGTGGGGCCAGGAGGAAAAACTGACGGGGTTTGCTCCAGATCAGCTGTGAATTAACCGCGGCCTCCACCTGAGCCAGCCCCAGCTCTGAGCCGCTTCACAGAAAGGCAGAACTGCTCGTTGTTGTTGTTGTTGTTGTTGTTCTCCAGCAGCGCTTTGCTTTGGGGCTCGCCCTGCACAGAGCGGCCCTGGGGACGCTCCCCTGGGTGCCGCCTGCCCCAGCTCCTGCGTCCTCCTGGATGCTGATCCCTGGCAGAGCATCAAGGAGCTGAAGCGGCCCAAGGTAATAAAGAGTGATCCAGAACGGACATAAAACTCAATATATGGCTGTGTCTGATTAAAGACAAATTATTTTTGGCAAATATTAATGTTCCAGCAGGAGTGTCACAGCAGCCACTCCAGCACTCCTGGGAACATCTCTTTATTTCCTTTCAGCTTTTCAGTCTGATGTTTGAAATACCCACCCAGGACTGGAGCATCCTTCTGTGGGAAAGGCTGCCCTTGTCACATCCCTGGCACCAGCTTCTCCCTTTTCCCTGCCTGAAAGAGGGGGGAAAAGCTGTGTTTGCACCTCAGCTGAGGCCTGCAGCACCTGGCTGGGTGTGGAGAAGATTTTCCCACTGGGAAAATACCTGTGCAGGGAGCTGGGAAAGTCAGTGCCTTTGTTTTTATCACAAACCTCCTGGCAATGGAAAGGGGAGCTGCTGGGTGTGGTGGCCTTAGGAAAAGCTGATCTTTGGGAAGGGTCACGGGTGGCTGAGGGATGGTGCTGTTCCCTGGTTTTCACTGGAGAAAACAGGAGAGGAACTGCTGATAAAGGACATGGGGGAATGGCCTCACGCTGCCAGAGGGCAGGGCTGGATGGGATATTGGGAAGGAATTGTTCCCTGGGAGGGTGGGCAGGCCCTGGCACAGGGTGCCCAGAGCAGCTGGGGCTGCCCCTGGATCCCTGGCAGTGCCCATGGCCAGGCTGGACACTGGGGCTGGGAGCAGCCTGGGACAGGTGGAATGGGATGAGCTTTAGGGTCCCTTCCAACCCAAACCATTCCATGATTTCTGCGCCCCCAATCTGCCAGCCTCCCTGGCAGAGATGAGAGGGCCCAGCTCTGCTTCTGGGAAGGCTTTGAGCAAAGCAGGGAGCCAGGGGCTGCTGCTGGGGCCAGTGACTGGCAGCAGCTCTGTGTCTGCACCATCCCTGAGGCGCTAAAGGCTGTGAGCTCCTCGTGGCCTGTGACATCTCCGGAGGAGGAAGAGCCCTCTTCCCCCTTTGTGTGGCTCCTCACAGCCGCGGCTCTGGCTGGTGGCAGGAGTGAGGGAGGCAGTGACAGACACCAGGGACACTCAGGCACCAAGGGGAGCAGCTCCTCTCCCTGGCTGAAGCCCTTCTGCTCCCGGTGTCTCGCTTCCAGGTGCCCATTTCCCAAAACAAACCTGTGCTTAACCCTCCCCACACCCCAGCCGCTGCAGAATCCACCTCCTGAACTCGCCCGATTTCTTTTTTATTTTTAAATATTTTCTTTCTCGCTAGACATTTGCTGCTTCCCCTCGTGCTAATGCAGGCATCTTCCATCACCAAAGCGCCTCTGGGGCAGAGGCAAATGGCACCGATGGCTCTGCAGCCCGTCAGGAGCGCGTCCCTGCCAGGGAGCGCCGGGACGAGGGACAGCGGGACAGCGGGACGAGGGACAGCGGGACGCCGGGATGAGGGACAGCGGGACGAGGGACAGCGGGACGAGGGACAGCGGGGCAGGGAGACGAGGGACAGCGGGACGAGGGACAGCGGGACACCGGGACGAGGGACAGCGGGACACGGGGCGTAGACGGGGCCGGGCCTCCTCCGCCACCCCTCGCCAGCAGCAGCCACTCAGTGCCTCTCGGCTCACCCACCCTCTGCCCCCTCGGCGCTGCAATTCCTCCTGTTTTCCCCTTTTTTCCTGGACCATCTCCCCGTCCCAGCCCTGATTGCTGCCCAGCTGTGCGTGCCTTTTGCTCCAGCCCTTTGGCTCATGAATATTCAGGCCGGGAGCCCGGATTCGGGCTGGGTGGTGCTGGAAGAGCCGCACACCCGATCCTGGTGTCCTGGTGATCCACGCGGGGATGCGGCGGGCTGGGGGAAGGTGATGCGCGGTGGGAAGCGAGAACAAAGTTGGTGTGTGGCAAAGCAAACTCGTTTGTGCGATTGTGTCGCAGCTCGAGAGCAGAAATCCCTTCACTTCTCCGTGGGAAATCGGGGCATGGATCCGTGCCGCGTGCTGCCGAGGCAGCTGTGCGTGAGAGGAGGGGGATTTGGGGTGGTTTGGGGTGGGGGGGGTGAGGCCCCACCGCTGGCAGCGGCTCCAAGCCCCGAATCCTGCAGAGAATCTCTGCTCCTGCTGCCTCTGTGCCAGAGGGGATGGGGACCTGGAGGGGTGGCACGGGGCGCGGTTCTGCCTGCTCAGGGTGACAGGAGACCTCCAAAGAACCGCGTTGGAGGCAAGGAGTGCTTAGATAGCCACGCTCTGCTGCCGGGCCGTGCTTCCCAGCCCTCCTTCAGGTGAGGAATGTCCCTGAGCATCCCCCACCCGCTCTTCCCCGTGCGCGGGGCCGAGCTGGGGATGCAGCAGCGCCAGCGAGCCCCGGATAATAAACAACCAGAGCTTGGTGAAGCTGTTCTGCCAAATTTACACCCACTCCCGGCGCACGGAGGGGGTGGCAGGAGCCGCGGCCGCTCCCCTTGATCGCCGCATCCATCACGGGGTACGAATGGCCGCGCTCCAGGAGGTATCGAGCGGCGTTCGCGGGGATGGTGGCGGCTGTGTCAGCTCCCCTCGTCCATCACCGGCCGGGGACAGCGCCGGCAGCGAGCGCCGGCAGCGCAGGGATGCTGTGGAAGCAGGGAGAAGCGGCAGGATCCGGCCGCAGCTCTCGCTCCCGGCCGCAGCAGCCACACGGGGACCAGGGTGTCGCAATCGCCATGGCACAGGGCGGCCCACGCAGCGTTTTAAAGGGAGTTTTCCAGGGCTTGCTGACAACTTTGTGGAGCCCTGGGAAGTGGGAGCTCGGGAAGGCAGCTTTGCTCCCACTCCTCGATTCTCTTGGAAGCCACAGTGCTTCCTTCTGTCTCCCAGCTCTTGTTTTGTCTCTGTTCCCATCTCCTCTCGCACGCACCATTCGAGTGCCTCTTACCTCTTCATTTCCTCTGATGGCATCAGGCTACAAGTGGCTGAACAGTTAAAATGAGCACTAGCACGATGGGTTTCTCTTTTTTCTTCCCCCTTGCATCCGCTCTGGAAATGGGGATTTTTGCTCTTCTCTGGCTGCATTCCCAAGGGATGGGGCCTGTCCCTTTCCCTCTGTCCCCTTCTGACCAAATGTCAGCCGAACTCCAGCAATGCTGAGGGGTCTGGAAATGCAGAGGTCTTAACACGTGGTGCTCCTGTGCTTTTGGGATGCAGGCTGGTGCCTGGAGGGAGCAGATCCTTGGATGCCTTCACCAAACGGAGCTGCAGGAGCAGTGCTGGGCCAGGTGCCCACCATTCCTGCAGGGAGAGGAGTCCTCGTGCAGAACAGGGAATCAAACCAGAATCTGAGCCAGAGGGAAGGGGCTCGTGTGGATCCCACCTATCGCTTGGTGCTCCTGGTGTTTTCCTCTAAGTCCTGCTGGGATGGAGCTGTGTTCCTGCGAGTGATGGGAACAAGGGTGGCATGCTGCTGGGAGCACCGAGTGGCCATGGGAAGCAGCTCCTGGCTGGGTGGGGGGGCGTTTCCAGGGACACAGGATGGGGGTTCAGCCTGAAGCCACCCCTTCAGTGTGATGGGTGCTGACACACGCTGCTGTGACCCTGAGCCTTCCCTGCACCATATAAATCCACATATTCCAGCTGCCTTAGTGATTAATGCAGCTCAGCACTTCCAAGTTTATTGCTCAGAAGCCCAGACCAACTCCAGACCCCAAGAAACGCTGGTTTCCCCTCTCTGAACTATTTTTCTCTGGTGCTGGCAACCAGCAACTGCAACATCCCAAACCTTGTGAGGAGGGTGAGGGATCTTCCTCCTCAAGCCAGGCTGAACGAGGGGAGAACAAACGAGATCACAAACAAGCCCCTTGTAATTTATGGGGTTAGTGGAAGCACCTCTGCTGGGTTTGAAGGGAGTAGGTAACACTGCCAGGCCAGAGCTGCGTGAACAGGGTCCCCTTTCTGCTGCTCCTTCCTTCTCCCCACTGTCCCCAAGCAAACCACGGGTGACTCCACAGCTACACGGCTTTAATACCCTCAGAATTAAGCGATTCCTGAGTGTGTTTAGGGACAGGTGGGAGTCGCTGCTGGAGGAGACTGCAGCCCCTCCGGCCAGGGCTGCCAGGGGTTGGGGGATCATGCCCAAGGTGGCAGCTGCTGGCCTTCCCTGTGATCGCAGCCAGGCAGAAGCTCCTCACCCTGACCTCAGGGCTGGTTTGGGAATCGCTGTGGGGTGACGCTGCACAGCAGGGACAAGGGAAAGTCCCCCTCTGCTGCTGGGATAAATGGGATTTGGGGGATTTTGGATGATGCCGGGGGGAGGTTCCCCAGCAACCTCAGTGCATGGTCCCCATGTCCCCCAGCCCAGACCCTGCACCCCAGCTCCTCATCCATCCCCAGCCCTCCTCCATCCGCAGCCCCTGGGGCTCCCAGCTGCGGCGTGGGCTGCAGCTCGGGCTGCTCCGAGCCGCTCCTGCCTCGGGCCGCCTCTCCCGCCCTGGCTGGGCACGCTCCATCCCCATCCTCCCCCACGGCTTTGCTTTCCTGCTTCTTCCCTCACAGCTGCTTTCTCCTTCTGCTCCTGCTCCCCTCTCGCTCCCTCCACTCTGCTCAGAGACACACATAACTCTCCCGTGAAATATATACAGTGTAAATATATAAAAAGCCGGCGTTTGCCTGCTGCTTATGTATTCATGAAATAGTAAATAAATTTTATGGGATAATGTGAAGGCTGCCAGGGAGCAGGAGGATGAAAACTAACCCCTAATGAGGCTCCGTGTCAGTTTGGCACACTCGGGATCGATCTGCCGCTTCCATTTAGCGCCCGAGCGTGGGGGGGGAGGAGGCGCTTCCCCGGCGTGGCCCCGGCAGCGACACCGCGGTGACGGCCACGGGGTCACGGGCTCGGCACAACGGGCCGGGCGGGGCTGGGGGTGCGCTCTGGGGGTGCTGGGCTGGCTCAGGGGGAGCTTTGGGAGGACGCAAAACGGCGGGAGAAGGGGGATCCTCGGGAGGGGATGCTCAGGCTTGCTTGGGGAGGGATGTGGGGTCAGAGGCAGGAAGGGAGGCAGGGAGGGATGAGGGGAGGGAAGCAGGGAAGGATGCAGGGTTGGAACCAGGCTTGCAGAAAGAAGGATTCAGGGTGGGATGCAGGCTTGTGAGGAAGGATACAGGGAGGGATGCGAGGTGGGAAGCAGGCTTGCACAAGGAGGAATGGGGGGAAGGATGCAGGCAGGAATTCAGGCAGGAATGCAGGCAGGGATGCAGGGAGGGATGGCGGCAGGGAGGGATGCAGGGAGGAAGGCAGGGAGGGATGCAGGCAGAGAGGGATGGAAGGATGCAGGGAAGGATGCAGGGAGGGATGCAGGGAGGGATGGAAGGATGCAGGGAGGGATGCAGGCAGGGATGCAGGGAGGGATGCAGGGAGGGATGGAAGGATGCAAGGAGGGATGCAGGGAGGGATGCATGGAGGGATGCAGGCTTGCACAGGCTGCCGGGTGGAGCGAGGACGCTGCCGTCAGCAGGCGGGCGAGGAGATCTGGGGGTGACCGCACGGGGAGGCGGCTGCAGAGCTGGGGCAGCCGAGTGAGAGCCGAACTGCAGCTCTCCTGCCAGGGCTCCGGCCCGGCTGCTGATTTCGGCCATGCAGACTGCCCAGCTCAGGAGGGGCCAGGCTCCGTCCTTCCACTGAGATCCTGCCTTGGGAAAGGCAGCTCCTGGGGCTTGCCCAGGGCTGAGCAGAGCTGGGGTTCTTCCCTGCAATCCTCCCCCAGGGATGAGGAGGGTGATGGATGCCCCGGGTACTGGCAGGTGTTGATCCCCTTGCTCCCGTTATCTCATCCCAGCAGGAATAGTGGGAACACGGGGTGTGGAGAGCACTGCAGAGGAGAAGGGCTGGGGTTTGGGAGGACCCACAAAAGCCAGTGAGACCCTGGGCACGCCACAGCCCTGTGGAGCTCAGCCTTCCCACAGGATCTGCCCCGTGTTTGAAGGGCTGTGGGTGCAGCACAGCAGGATTTGCTCCAGTGCTGCGTCCCCCATCTCCTGCTGCAGCACGGGATGGTTTGGGGTTATTTGGGGTATGAAGGGGCTCTTCCTTTATTCAGTGTTTGAGGAAGAGGGTCCTATGTAAGAGGGGAAAAGCAGGAAAAACGAGTGTGTGCTTCCAAACACCCGGGGATGTGGGAATCACTGGGCACATCGGAGGAGCTCCCACACCCAGGGAGGGATTTGGGGATTCTTGTAGCTAAAACCCATCGTGGTTTGCAAAGGAACCAGTAATGCTGCTCTGGTTAATACTCTGGGTCAGCCGCGGGTCAGCAGAGTGAGAACACCGCCCCAGGCACTGGGCTGTGGCTGCATCTTTCCAGCATCCCAGAGCAATTTAGGGCTTCGTTTGGAGAACAGCCAAACTGCCTGATGGAACACCGGAGGGGTAAGAAATATTTACACGTAAAACCATCCAAGTTTTATCCTCTTTGGTGCGCCCACTTTTGAAGCCACCCTTGGGTGCAGCACGGGGGAGTCCAGCAGCGCTATGGGATGCAGGATGCTGCCGCTGCTGCTGCTGGAATTTTGGCACTGGGTGGGTTTTCCATCAAGGACCAGGGATCTGAGGGAAAGCAGAGGTTTTGCCAGCCTGTGGAAGCGCCGTGTTGAGTGAAGCAGCAGCGTTTCCCCTCCATCACCACCCACCAGCCGCCAGCGCCCTCACAGGAGCTGCCCCATCAGGGCTTTGGAAAGTCACCAGGTTTGGGGTGTTCGCTGCGCTGTTCCGTTCCCACCCTCGCCGGAGGAGAGCTGCAGCCTGGATCTGCGATGCTTTCTGTGCCTTGTGAGGAGCTGCACACACCTCCCTCAGCCCCGCACGGCCCCAGCCCCTCTCCCGCGGCCCCCGCGGCTCCCACGGGGCGGGACGAGCTCCGGGTGCCGCTGGCTCCCCTCAGCATCCGGCTCCCAGCCCTCCCCTCCCTCCCGCGCCGCCTCCTCCCTACCTCCCTCCCTCCCTCCTTCCCCCCTCGTATTTTTTTTTATGGACGGAATGAGATGGAGAAGTAAAAATTATTAACCCCGAGGTCAGCGCTGGCTGCCTCATTCCTCTCTAGCTTCAAGCACTTTCTCCCTCATCTGTTTCACAGACAGCGATGTTCGGCTCAACACATTTGCATATACTTATTGCATTTTTTTTAGTCTTTATCTATTTATTTATTTTTAAAGAGACAGAGCCGCTCCTGCCTCTTTTTTTCCCCCTCCTGTGAGCTTCCACCAGGCGCTGCTTGGGATTTGATTCAGGCACAGCTCGCTGAGGGAGGCAGGGGAGTGCAGGACCTGCAGGGATGCTGGGCTTCGCTCTTTTCCTCCCACCTTGATTTCACCGCTGCTTTTTCCACGTTTTCCCTAGAAAATGGCAGAGTTGTCCCTTCTGGCTGCTGGGGAAGAGGAGGAGCAGGGTGGAGGATGGCCAGAGGGATGGATCCATCTTGCTCTTCATCCGTAATTCCCCCTTGGACAACCGGTGGGGAAGGGCCACAGGAAGCTCCTGGTGGTCCAAAGCAGGATGGAGATGGAAACTCCTCACCATTCCAAGGCCTTTCCTGGGCTTTGCATGGCCAAGCACAGCTGGCTCAGTCAAAGTCATTAGCACATGGCAAAAGCCAGACCCTCATTTAGGAGGCAGCACCCCCAGGCTCAGCATCCTCCTCCTCCTCACCACAGAGAAGCTTCTCCCACCAACCCAAAGGAATACCAGGGAGGGGGGAAGAAAAATAAAAATTTGGGAATGTTACATCTTAAGCTCAGCATCTCCCCAAAAATCCCTCGCAGATATCCATAATGGTCTGGCAGCTATTAGAGGCGCGGGAAGGAGGGAAGGGAAGGAAATGAATGCCGGGTGAGAAGAGAAAATTCATAGCCCAGCTGATACGCCATGATAAATAATTATGAGTTATTAATTTTAAATTACATCTTTAATGCGTTGCATGATTTTAATTCCCACCACAGTATTAATATAGGGACTCTGGTTTGATTAATTTAAAGCGGAACAAAAAGGTGTCGATTCCCAGCGCTGCCGGGGACCTCACGGGGCTGCACGGGGAGGGCCTTTATTCCAGGATGAGCGTCGGGATGGTTGCTCCTGCGCTGTGGGGATAGTGGAAACGGGGTGTGATTTGTGGGGTGGACAACAGCAAGGTGTCTTAGAGCCCACAGCTGCATTACTTTGGGGGAATCCATGAGGGAAGAGCATCACGGGTGCGTTCGGAGAGCTGGGAGCCCCCATCCTGCTTCCCAGGTGGATGAAGGCCACCAGAAATCCTCCCTCAAGCGCTTCATCCCAAATCCACACCGACAAAGCTAAAACGGGGACCGTCATCACCAAAACCCACTGGGTGCCTCCGCCCTCACCCCGCACCTCGGGCACCCCCCACACTGCTCCGCCGGGGCCGGGAAGCTGCTCCAAGTTTGCTTGGCGAGTAAACTTCCCCGAAGTGTGACAATCGCTTTAGCTCCCCAGCGAGGATTTACCGGGCTGCTGTTATCGCTTTGAAAGTCGGAGTTCTCCAAATGGGCATGAGAGAGCAGCCGGAGAGGTCAGAGCCAGTTAGGCTGCACAGCCGCTCAAAGCCCCCTTCCAAGCGGCATTAAAGACGGGATTAAGCCTAAGAGGGTTATGGAGGGAGGAGTAAAACAGCCTTGTCCTGCACACGGCGCCGAGATAAGGCTCTGTTCTCTAGGTGTGAACTCCCGCGTGCGCCAGCCCAGGCACTCCGGGCTTTGCGGCAGAAATTGGAGGGATAATACCGGAGGCGGGCGGATCAAGTGGCAGCCGAGGCGGCCCCTGGCAGGCGCGGGGCTGGGGTGGTGCCGCCGCGGCCGCCCCGCTATTTATAGGATTGGTTAATCCGGGCAGCCGCGGCACAAGCAGTCTCCTTTTCCACTGGCCTGGCTGGGGCACGGCACAGGGAGGGGGGCCTGGGGGTGGGGGCACCCCCTGCTCCCATCCTGCCCCCAGAGGAAAGGCTGCGGAGGGGTTTGGGGTCAAGGCTGCGTTGGATGTTGGCCTGAAGGATCACGTTATCCTGAAGGATCACATTGTTCCACTGCATCCCGATGGACAACACATCTGTAGGGTCACACGGTGCTACCCTCACCCCAGAGCGAGGGCTTTCTCCCCCTTTCCCAGGGCTGGAACTGGGTTTGGAAAGGCTTCCCACTTCCTCCTGCATCTTCCCAGGTGGTGGAGCCTGATGCATCTCCTGGTGCTCTGCCAAAGAGGAGACACAACCCCGAAATCCTCGTGGAAGGGGGATGGGATGGAGATGGGAATGGGATGGGATGGGGATGGGATGGGGATGGGGATGGGAATGGGGATGGGGATGGGATGGGATGGGGATGGGGATGGGGATGGGGATGGGGATGGGGATGGGATCGGGATAGGGATGGGAATGGGAATGAGGATGGGGATGGGATGGGGATGGGATGGGGATGGGGATGGGAATGGGGATGGGGATGGGGATAGGGCTGGGGCTGGAGTACCAGCTGCGTTTACCCTCCCAGCCCTCCTTTGAGGGCAAAGCAGCCAGGGAAAGGCCTGGCTGAGGGGGATGCTCCTCACCAGACACCCTCCAAGGGCAGTGGGATCCTTCTCTGTGAGGTCCATCTGCGTCTTGCTTCGCCACGCTCCGTGTGTTCCACAGCCCCAGGAGCTGCTGCCGGCAGAGGGAGCAGGAACTGAGCGGGATCTGAGCCTCTCCTAAGCACGGTGTTTGCGTTTTCCCTTTTTTTGGCTGGGTCCCGAGGCCGCTCTCGGAAGAGCCAAGTGCCGGTGTTCTGTCTGCACGCTCGGAGCTGTTCAATTAAACAGTTCAGGGAATTAACTGCGTGCCACGAGCTGCAGCAAACCCGCTCGCAGCCAGGGACCGCTGGATTTGCTCCTCGCCAAAAAAAACCTCGGGAAACAACGCTAATAAAGAAGGATAACTGAGTCCCTGCCTGCTGCACGGAGCCTTTTCTTTCTGCCTTTGCTTCTATTCCTTTGTTTTCCCAGCTGGGAGGGCTCTGTGCTCAGGATGCGGCTCCCTCAGGAGCTGACTGGGATGGGGATGCCCGGAGCTGTGCCTTGGCTGGAGCCTCCCTTTTCCTCGCAGCCCAGGAGGGATTTGCCAGGGCTGGCAGGCGGGAGCGCTCCAGGCTCAGCCGGGAGCTCAGCCCAAGGTCAAAGCCTGGCTGGGCCTGTCCCGGGGCCAAGCATTCGGGTTTTGCCTTCCCAAATGCCCCCTGGAGTTTTGGAGCCTCTCCTGGGTGGCCTCGTGCCCTGTCTGCTCATCCCCCTGGCCCAGCACTTGTCCCCCCTCTCTCCTCGCTCCTGATTTTGTTGTCCTGCATCTCCCACTGTCCTTCCCTGTGCCAGGCAGGGCTGGGTGTTCCTACTGCCCATCCCAAGGGTTTGGGGCACACCGAGCAGCCCCATCCTGCCTACCCCCAGGGCAGAGAACAGAACTGGTTTTTTCCAAGGGAGCTCGGAGACACTTTTCTGCTTAGGCTTTCTCTGCAAAGACAAACAAATGAAAAGAGTGAAGGGTGGGAGCATTTGCACACCCCCAAATCTCCCCGAGGGGGTTTTCCAGGGCAGGTTGTCCTTGGTACTGCCACTGGATCCAGGGATGGAGCCCCACTGGCTCCACAGCCACGTTGTGAGGCCCTTTTGCTGCATCCAGGGTTTTTTTATGCTCCATCTCCCACGCTCAGATGAGGACCCCCAAGTATTTTGGGTGAAGGGACTGGTCGAGCTCCCTGCTTGCTTCCAGGGCTCCAGGCCCTGCGCTTGGGGTCCCTCCCAGCCCGGCCAGAGCGGGCTCCCTCCCCACACTGCTGTCAGCAGGAAGATGTAGAGCAATCACAGCTCTGTGCTGCAAATATTAATTATCCACTAACTGCTCTCCAGGCAGCCATTAGATCTCAGCTCTCCGACAGCTGTTCCCAGCCACCCGCCCGAGGGAGCTCCGGAGGGGGAGCAGCCGGGAGGTGCCAGGGGGTGGCATGGGAGGGGTCCCCAGGCTGCCGTGTCCCCAGGGGTGGCTGAGCCACTGAGGCCAGGGAGGGGTTGGGCACCGGCACTTTTTATTCTGTGCAAAATATTCCCATTCCAGCGTTTTGGGCGTCCATGCTTCCCATTAGCTTTCCATCCCTGCCACGGGGGGATGAGGAGGATTTGCACTCCCAAAGAATTTCAGCTTTCCTCGTTGCTTTATCCCACTGAACAGGGTCGCAGGATCTTGCTGTGATCACTTGCAACCTCCTCATCCTCTGGCTCATTTTCCAGAGGTCTTTGGTTTGGTCCTTCCTTCCAGCAAGTGGTCCCACTCCCACCCTTACCCTGGTGCATCACAAACCTTTTCCATTTTCCTACTTCCAGGGCCAATCCAGCTTTCTCCCCATGGAATCCCCCAGGATGGGAAGCTGTCGGCCACAGTCAGGCTGAGGCCACACCAAAGAGGAGTTGCCCACACCCCCGCAGTGCCCCTGGACACCCCCAGCCCCAAACCCTCCATCACCTCACAGATTTGGGCTCTGGATGCACCAAGGAGTTGCAGAGGATGGGGGAAATTCCTCAGCATCCTCAAGTTCGAGGATGGGAAGCACTGCCCAAGCCTTCCAGGGCTCAGCAGGATGCACACACAGGGACGATCCCACCACGGATCCCATATCCCTCTTTCCACCCATCTCCCACAGGCAGACACCAACGAGGAGCTCGTTAACGAAATAAATGAGCGAGGTAGGCCCGTGCTCATATAAATCTCTCGGAGAGAGCATTCAGACGTTCCATATTTGAGCTGGCCATCATTTAAATTACTGCTCTGCCTCCCCTCAGCCCAGCCCCTTATTACCAGGGCTTTAATGCTCAGGGCTTAATTGCAATCGCTGGCGCGCTCCCCCCACAAGCTCTCATCAGGAATTAGCTGCCTCTCCTGCCCACTCATTATCCACCCACCCCAGGAGGCTCCAAAGGCAGCCAGGGAGAAGGGCTGGGTGGCTCCCAGGGGGTTTCTCTGGGCTCCAGGGAAAAGCCCCTTATCATGTGAGCTGCCTGGAGAGTTAAAAATAATTATATATATTTCAATATTTTCCTCCAGTTGCCCGGGGAGCATCTGGGAATGTCTAGAGAAGCTGCTGGGAGCAGGACATGTCTTCTAGAAGAAGCTGAGCTGTGGGGATGGATTCCACCTTCCTTTCCCCACTGTTTGTCCTCCCGTCCATCCCCCCACCCTCTGCCCTGGGGACTCACTGCCGTCTCCCTTCCTTATCTACCAGAGACAGAAATTGTCACCCAAGAGTTGGAGGTGTCCCATCCCTGGAAGTGTTCAAGGACAGGGCTTGGAGCAACCTGGGATAGTGAAAGGTGTCCTTGGTCCATGGGGTGGAACAAGATGGGCTTTAAGGTCCCTTCCAACACAAATCATTCCACAAATCTGTGATTCCGTGACTTTTTCTCCTCAGAGAGAGGCAGGAAATTGGGAAGGGGCTGTGAAGCACCAGGCTGGGAGCAGGGAGCACCTGCTGCAAAGAGGGAAATGGAACCAAAAGGGAACCATTTTGCCTCTCTGGAAAATGAGCCAGAGGATGAGGGGCTTGTAAGGGATCACAGCAGGGTTTTGTGAGCCTGGGAAGGTGAGATTGTTCAGCCAGCCAGGAGGGAAAGGGGGACAGGAATGAGAAAAGGGGGAAAAAATAGTCAGGGAATAATACGTAGATTAAAAAAATACTGTGTCTGCTCATCTCTTGAGGAGGAGGATCTCAAAAGAGCTCAAAATTCAGGCCAGCTTTGTCCAGGGGTCCAGTGCAGAGTGGAAAACAATTACTAATCCCCAGAAAAATGCAAATGCTTGGGGTTTGGACGTTTTCCAGTGGCAATATTTGCCCACCTTGTTGCAAGACCAGAGGTTTCCTTTACCCAACTTGTCTCTAACCCAGCCCCAATCCGCCCCAAGGCTCAGCAGCAATTTCCATGTGTCCTGCAGAGCCCTGGGAGAGCAGAGCCTTGTGCCAAGCGCCAAGTCCAAGGCCACGCAAGTGGCAGAGGGCACAAGGGGGATGCCAGGGCAGCATGGAGTGGTCCAGGGTGTGCCAAGGATGCTGATCCCAGCACACCA
Organism: Corvus kubaryi; assembly: GCF_017639235.1. NCBI lineage: Eukaryota > Metazoa > Chordata > Aves > Passeriformes > Corvidae > Corvus > Corvus kubaryi. The sequence continues at coordinate 428,169 of NW_024581110.1, read as the reverse complement.
GAGCCTGGCGTGGGGGAAGGCATCAGTAATTGGCAGCGTGGGCTCGGCTGCCCTTTCGGTGGCGTCCTGTTTAATTGCACTGGCTGCCGGTTCAGGCGAAGAGCTGCTCGGGGGCCTTATCTCTGCTTTCACCATTTTTCTTTCTGGGAAATGAAGTTAAAAATCCCTTCACAGCAGCTCCAGCGGAAAAAAAAATTAGTCCCATATCACTATTTAACATGCACTGCTAAAAACTAGATAAACACAGGCCGTCACTTGGAGATTAGCTCCTCACATGACTAAATGATTTATTTAGAAGATTCCTTCTTTTCTCTCCCGCTCCCTTTCTCTCTCTCGTTCCCCCTTTTCCTTGGCTAAGAACATATTAATCAGAAATTAGAGGCAGGCTGAGGGATGGAGAACAGGCTGACAAAGAGCAAACAGGGAAAAGGGGGAAAGGGGAGCAGGGGCTGGAGGAAGGAAGGATGTGAAGAGGGTAGGGATGAAAATGGGGTGGGGGAAGGAGAGGGAAAAGGCCAGAGGGGGACCAAGAACTGGATAAAGAGGGAAATTTGAGAGGGGGACAAGAGGACTTGGGAAGAAACGGGGATGGAGTGGGGACCAAGCAGGGAAGAAGGGGCTGCCGAAAAGGTGAAAGGGTGGAGGGCAGGAATGAAAGGAGGGAAAAATGTGCAGAGGGAGGGGGAAAGAGCCCTAATTGTGTGCGGCAGGAATGCGCAGGGCTTAGCCCGCGCCCCGGGGGACTCCTGGCCCTGAATGATTAAGGTACTTATCAGGCAGGGAGCTCCGGAGGGGCACGGAGCAGCCCCCGCCCCTCTAAGCCTCCCTGCCGGCCGGGGCCGGGGGGATTTGCGCCCCCAGCCCCGCTCCCCGCTCCAGGTGTTGGCGATAAGAACATCCCTGCTCAGCCCTTGCCGGCCTTTCTGCCTCCCTGCTCAGGCGTGAAGGGAGGGGAGCCGGGGGGGCCGGGGGCTTCTCGCTGGGGATTTGCGAGAGGGGGATAAAGGGAGAAACAACCCTGGCAGGATTAAAGGGGAGGGGTCTCTGCCGGGATAGGTGCTGTGCAGTGTCCCTTTTCTTTCATCCACGTAGATAACCAGGCCCGGAGGCTGAGGCCTACAACGATAAGGAGATTAGGAGGATTGGCTCATTTGTAGCGAGATCCTCCAGCAGGGATACTGGGCTCTCTATAGACCCACCAGAAGGTTATCTAAATAGGCTAGACTTGAACTAACCCCGAGCCGGGCCCTGGGGGACGCTCCTGGGACAAAGCGGGAGCGGCTGGGAGGGAGGAAGATGGGCCAGAGCGATGCCAGGGACATGGAGAGGATCCAGGGATTTCCACGTGGCCTGTTCCGTGCCCGGAGTCGCATCCCCAGCAGCACAGACCTGGCTGCTCCCTCCAGCTCCAACCGCGCTCCTGCCAACGCCGCACTTCGGGGTGCTCCAGGGACGGTGTTTGAGGCACAGGGAAGGGCTTGTCCCCAGGCTGGGATGCTGGGAGAGCCACGAGGATGGGGAATTCAGCATCCATTGGCACTGGGAGGAGTTAACGCGGTCACCTGTCCATGCACACCCTGGCACTGCCACAGCTCTGGCCGCCCCACTCCATGCCAGGTGGTCGGAGTGTCCAGGAGCTTCCTCCCCAAGCCCGGCCGCTGGAAGGGACACTGGAAGGGACTTTACATTTTTTATACAAGCTGAACAGATAAGAATAAAAGATCTCGCATTTCCTACACAATAAAGAGGATAAATTCTTGGAAGACTGGGAATGTTGTCTGTGGCAAGGCACCCAAACCTCTCAGCAAACCTCTCCTCACTCAGCTTTATCCTGCATGGGTGGAAAGACAAAACCACATTTTCCTGCCTTCAGCCTTCCAATTCCCTTCCCAGCTTGGAAAAACCAGCAGCCACTGAGGAAATTGAAATAAAATAAGAATTATTTTACACACTGGATGTTATTAGCAAGGAGCACTCTGGTAATTTGGGGTTTAGGTACTTAGCAGACAACTTTTTGGATGGTTCAGTAATTTAACTTTCCTAAAAATTTCAGCAGCAAATATGTACAGCTATCTTTTTATATATGGATATCAAATTGTACATATATATTTAATTTCAGTGTGAATAGATTACAGTAACTCCAGGCTTTAACATAGGTTTACCATAATGTTAACTTAAATTTTAATTCGATTAAGTTTTTAAGGCAAATGTAATTCATTTAAATTAAAAAGTCCAGCTTCAATGAAAAATCAGCTTTTAATTATAACATCCACCTTTTCATTTCAGTTTTTTTTTTAATTGATTTTGATCCCTCCCTTTGCTCAGAATGGTAAGGAGCATCGTGGGGGTGACTGTGGCCACTGGGGTCGGGGCCAGGCCAGCCTCAAGAGCCTGTCCATCACCTCCCCTGGCTGCATTTCCTTCAGTTCCACATCCATGGGCAAAATTTGAGAGGAGGAGCAAGGACTGGAGCAATCCAGCCTGGCCTTGGACACTGCCAGGGATCCAGGGGCAGCCACAGCTGCTCTGGGCACCCTGTGCCAGGGCCTGCCCACCCTCCCAGGGAACAATTCCTTCCCAGTATCCCATCCAGCCCTGCCCTCTGGCACTGGGAAGCCATTCCCTGTGTCCTGTCCCTCCATGCCTTGTCCCCAGTCCCTCTCCAGCTCTCCTGGAGCCCCTTTAGGCCCTGCAAGGGGCTCTGAGCTCTCCCTGGAGCCTTCTCTTCTCCAGGGGAACACCCCCAGCTCTCCCAGCCTGGCTCCAGAGGGGCTCCAGCCCTTGGAGCAGCTCTGGGGCCTCCTCTGGACTCTCTCCAGCAGCTCCAGGTCCTTCTGATACTGGAGCCCAGGGCTGGGGCAGCTCTGCAGGTGGGGTCTCACCTGAGCACAGGGGCACAGGGGCAGAACTCCCCCTCTCCTGCTGCCCACGCTCGGGATCAGCCCAGGACGGGGAAGGATTGACGGGATGGTGACGCCCCAGCTCTCCTCAAGAGGGTCCCAGTGCTGCTGGAGCTGGGACACGGACACTGGGAAGCAGAGCTGTGCCACCAGCAGCCCTTGGCAGCGCGGGCATCTCCCCATTCCTGGGGGAGATACGGGCAGAGATCCGTCTGCAGCCCCCGACAGCCTCCGCGCCTGGGCTCATCCGCGCTTCTGACTCAAAGAGCCTGGAAATGATTTTTTTTCCATGCTCACCAGGCCTTTCCATTCCTCCCGCGGTGTTTTCCTTCCCTCCTCCCCGTGGCCGCCCCAGCCGGGAGCGCAGCGCTGCTCGGGCCGCCTGACAGCTCCGCACGCAGCCTCCTCCCCCCGCCGCTCTCCCCTCGTCCCTCCTTTCCCCTTTTTTATACGTTTTTCTTTTTTTTCCTTTACGCTCCTTTCTCCTTCCTCTCTATTTTATCTCGATTTGCCACAGATCTGTCCCTCTCCAGAGCAGCTGCCATCTTTGTTCTGGGCCATTATCAGCGGCGGCGCACGGCCGGGCCGCGCTGCCGGCCGCACAATTGCTGACTAATAGGCTGTCTGAGGGCCTTTGTGAGGGGTGGCCGAGGCAGATCTGTCACCGTGTCCTGTCACCCGTGCCGCCCTGACACCCAGCCAGAGCGCCGGGGAACGGGGAAAGGGCTGCGAGTGGGAGAACAAAAATTAGGAGGTGGAGGAGGGAAGAATAGAAGGGGGAGGAGGAGAAAAAGGAGAAGGAGGAGAAGGAGAAGGAGAAGGAGAAGGAGAAGGAGAAGGAGAAGGAGAAGAAGAAGAAGAAGAAGAAGAAGAAGAAGAAGAAGGAGAAGGAGAAGAAGAAGAAGAAGAAGAAGAAGAAGAAGAAGAAGAAGAAGAAGAGAAGAAGGAAATAAAGGAAAAAATAATAAGAAAAAGAAGCAGGGGAAAAAAAGAAGAAAGAACAAGAAGACCAAAAGAAAACGAGAGGGGAGGGGGAACGAAAGAAGAGGAAAAAGAAGAAGGAAAAAGGAATAAAGAAGAAAGCAAAAGAAGGAGTGAAAGAATAGAAGGGGGAGGGAAGGAAGAAAGAACAAGACGACCAAAAAAAGGGGAATGGAGAAGAAAAGAAGATGAAAAAGAAGAAGGAAGAAAGAAGAAAGCAAAAGAAAGGGAAACAGAAAGGGGAAAAAAAGAAGAAATAACAAGAAGATCAAAAGAAAAGGGGAGGGAAAAGGAAAGAAGAAGAAAAAGAAGAAGGAAGAAAAAAGAAAAGCAAAGAAGGAAAAAGAAAGGGGGAAAAACAAAAAGAAAAAAAAAAAAAAAAAGCTCAAGAAGAAGACCAAAAGAAAATGGGGTGGGGGAAGAAGGAAAAAAAAGAAGGAAAAGAAGAAGATCCAAGTAAAAGGAAGAAAGAATAAAACAAAAGGAGTGGAAAAGAAGGGAAAAAATGAAAACTAAGGACAGAAGATAGTGGAAAGTGAAGGGAAAAGAAGCAGGGGGCAAAGGAAGAAAGAGGAAAGTAAAAAGAAGAAAGATAAAAAGAGGAAAATAGAAGAAGAAAAAAAGGATTTAAAAAGAGGAGGAAAGGAAGGAAAAAGAAGGAAAGTAAAGGGGGGAAGGAGAAAAAAAAGATTTGAAAAGGGTGGAGGAAGAGAACGGGGAAAAGGAAAAAGTGGAAGGAAAATAACGCCAGAAGAACGCAGAGTAAAGGGGGCAGGGGGCAGAGCCCGGGCGGGCTTTGGATGCTCCGGGACAGGCGGGAGCAGCTCGGGCCGCGCTCCCAGCGCTTCCTGCCCCAGCCCCGCGGGGCTGCGCCGGCCTCTGTCCGTGCCAGGGGCTCTTTTCTCCCCGCAAAGGCAGCTGCGCTGGGTGGGAGCCAGCCCAGGCTGCTGGGGGACCCGGCTTTTGGGGGGGCCAGGCTACCGAGCTGGGCTGGGCTTCTCCAGTGGTCAGTGTAGTGTCACCCCACACTTTTCCGGCTTCTTCCCCGGCCTTTGAGCCCATCAGATCCTTGGCCGGTGGAGAGGGAAGAGGTGATGCCCCGCAGCTTCACCCCTCCCAGGGCTCAGCAATCCACCTGGAAGTGCTCTTTTGGGGTGATGTGTGGGGTCTGGGACAACAACTGCCCATCCAGGGAGGGGAGGGGTGCCAAGGGGGAATCAGAGCGGGCCTGGGGGTGCTGCCCAGCACGGCTTGGGGGGTTTCCAGCTGCCCCTGGAGCACACACAATTATCCCACCGCTGGGAATGAGGCCTCAGTGCCCGATACAAAGTGTTGTGGCAGAGAAATGTCAAGAATCCTCATCCAGCAGCACCTGGAAGTGCTGCTGTGCCCAGCGGCTGAACCCCCGCCCTCGCAGCCGTGCCGAGGGCTCCATCGGAGAATGTCCCGAGCCGGGCAGGGCTCTGACGTGGAAACGTGGGACAGGAGCCCCGTCAGTGCCCCCAGCACCCCCCCAGCCAGGCAGGGACTGCCCAGCACCCCAACTGCTCCCTGCTGCCTAAGCTCCCACGGACGGCAAGGAGGAGAAGCAAGCAACATTTGGGGCTGAATTCTTTGAAGTTTGGGGTTTCAGTTCCCTCTCTCACTCCGAGGGCCCATGAAAGGAGCAGTTCAGTGCCAACACCAGCCCCGTGAGAGGGACGCTGCCCGCAGGGAGGGAGCGCTGGGGCTGCGCGGCACGGGAAGGAGGCGACACGGCAAGGCTGGAGGGACACACAGAGGACAGAGGGGACACGGCAGGGCTGGAGGGACACAGAGAGGACAGAGGGGACACGGCACCCGGCAGAACTCAGGCGCTCCCTGCGGGATGCATCCTACGGGTTGCGCCGGGGCCAGGCGGGAGCGACGAACGGCAGAGGGGGCTGCAGGTCAGGAGGAGCGGGGACACGGCGGGGACACGGCAGGGACACGGCAGGGAACACCGCTGGGGACGGGCACGGAGCAGCTCAGGGCTGCCATGCCATGGAGAGGGGGGGCCGGATCTACCCCGGGCTGGGATGCAGCCGAAGGGCACAGAGGGCACCAGAATCCCGGGATTCGGCGGCAGCGTTGCCACTCCTCGCCGCAGAACGCTGATATCTGTCCCCCACCGGGGCCCAGGTGGCTTCCCCAGGGTGGAGTTGGACCCCAAAAAGCACCAGGGTGGTCGGAGGCAGCCCGGGGAGGCAGCTTGATCCCGAGCGCTGCTGCTCCGAGCGTGTGCGCACAAGGTGAGAGGAGCTGAATCGGTGATTTCCCCAGCGGGTTCTGCTCCCGCTTGCTGCAAAGTTGTGAACAAAATGCCCGGCCATGCATTGAACGGGCTTACATCGCTCTCCATATGGAAATGAAGATAATCCAAGTCTCAGCTTTGTGTTCTCCAGGAGGGAACAGGGAGGGAGCGGGGGCCGGGGGGATGGGGCAGCTCGGAGCGGGGGATGTATCCTGCCCCAAAGCTCCCTCCCTCCTCAGCCGGGCTTCATCCCGAGCCGGCACTGCCACGCTGGGGTGGCGAAGACTTTTTGGGGACACAGCAGCGCCAGTTCCCGGCGCCTGTAGAGCCCCACTTAAAGCTAAGGCGGACCATGCACACACTGAAATCCGAGCTTCGTGTCCTGACATCCCCTCTGGAATATTTGGTTGCATAATTCAGCCGGTCTCTCCCTCTCGCACACATCCCACCCACCCACGCCTGTTCGTTCCAAATAATAACAAAGAAGGATTATTCTCCCTAAACAAAGTCTTGCTAATTAGAGAGACTTTTTTATTTGTCACTTGCAAAACCCTTGAAGTGCTGTTAACAACTCATTTAACAAAGACAGAAAAACCCCAATGAGAAAATAAATAAATTATTTGAGATTATATCCAAAATGAAATCAGCCTTGGCTGGGCAGTTTTTAAGGCTGTGGTTTGTGTGTTTGCCCCTGGTTTGCTGTTGGAGAGGACATATCCGGTGGTATTGTGGCGGTTTATGGGTTTTGCCATTCGTGTGGCTTGGTTTCAGTTCTGTTCTTCTCTTTTGGGTCCCTTTTTGTTGCACAGACCTGCAGGAACACACCACTGACATCAGGAAGAGCTGCTGGATCGGGCTCGAGGAGTAGGAGGGGGTGCAGGGGATGGGAGATCAGGGTCCTGCCCGGCCTCTGTGTATTTATTATCTGTGCGGTATTTTTTTATTTCCTTTGGCCACCCCACGGGTGACACTGGGACCCTCAGTGGCACCAACAGTCCTGAATCCCCCAGGCCGCAGGTTCAGGGATGGGGCCATCCTGCTGCGGTGGGGAAGTCCTCACTGCCGGCGTGAAAGGCGGGCATGAGAGGTGAGCCCCTGGCTGGGGGACCTGTTCCAGCAGCAGGGAGAGCTCTGCCACGCAGGAGCCGTTCCCCAGGGCACGGGGATGCTGCACTTCCAGCGTCACGCCAAACAAACCCTGCGGCTTCGGCAGCTCTGCCCCCGCTGTCCCCACACCAGCCAGCAGGTCCCGGTGGGAGCACGACCTCAGCCTGAGCTTTTCCCACCTTCCTCCCTGGATAAAATGCACATCCCGACATTGCCCGATGTCTTGGCTCCCCCTGTAGCCGGTGGGGAGAGAGGCACCCCCAGTGTCCCCCCGGCAGAGGGGTGTCCGCCGCCAGCCGGGTGAGCCACGGCTTCCCCGTGCCCTGCCAGCCCAGGGACTGCCCCGCTGCTCCGGAGGTGCCACCAGCTCGGATTGCGTCCCAAATCCCTCGTCTGGGGGCTCCCTCCACCCGCCCCAGCACAGGGACACCTCCTCGGGGTGGGCAGCTGCGAGTGGGGGCACCACAGCCACTGTGGGGTACCTGTGCTCCTCAAATAGGAACAGGGATCGGTGTCCCTGAGCCCGAGCTGGGCTCGAAACACCCCGTGGCACGGGCGAGGGGCGGTCCTGCCGCCGCAGGTGCCAGCGCCACGCTCGGGGAGCCTTGGCACGATGGCAGGGACACCGAGCTGGCTGGAAATGGGGACAGCCTCTCGATCACACCACCCCGCGCTGGCAAATTGCCGTGACTTAACAAATTCCCGCTGCCGAGCTGAGCTGTGAAAATCGCTCCAGTGCACGTTCCCAGCCCCCTGCACATGTGCGGGCAGCGCTTTTTGCTTAAGCCACATTTTCCTGCGCCGCTTGCAAGGCGCCTGAGGGGTCACCCGGCTGCAGGGGCTGGCGGGCAGCGCTTCCCCAGCCAGGGCCACCTCCCTCGGGAGCGGGGCTCTGGCAGCCGGGCATGGTCCTGCACCCCTGCGGACCCCCAGCCTCGGCCTGGGCTTCACCTGGACCCCATCCCCATCCCCTTGCAGCACACAGGGAGCTGTGTCCAGCCTGACAACAGCCTCATCCTGCCCCAGGCATTTGGGATTTTCTGGGATCGCCTCATGCCTCAGGTGATAACACAGCAAGGCTTTGCAGCAGAGCAGGGGGGTTTTGGAGCAGAATCCCCCCCATCCTGAATTCTGTCTGCTTTAGGATTGTCCAGTGGGGTGAGATCTGCCCACCTGGGGTGGGATGCTCCTTTCTTCCTTTCCCCAGAAGGAAAGGGGACAAAATCTGGCTGAGCATGAGACTTTACCCAGGGCTGTGGCTGCTTTTGTGACCTGAGGCCTCCTCATGGAAAATCCCCTCCCTCGGCTGGGAGCTGGTGCCACCCCACACCCCCACACCCCCGGGGCTGCGAGGGGAGTACCAGGCTGACAAATGACGTGGCACAGGCAGCGTCAGAGATGTTGGATAAAAGCCATTTGTACATGTTCCTGAGCCCATGGACATGGCAGGAGCAGTTCCCACCGAGCCTGCGATGGAGGGAGAAGGGGATTTGTGGCAGGGGTCCAACGAAATCCAGAATTAATAGGATGAGTTTCTAGAAATTAAGAAAAATGCACCACCTCCTCCTCCAAGGGCTGAGCTCTGAGGCTGGGGGTACCAGGGCTCAACCACTCCTGCCACCCTGATTATGGGGACACGAGTGGCAGGGCCAGGCCGGCACCTGCAGGCAGGAGCAGGCAGGTTGTGCAGAGGAGGGGGAGAGCTGATGTCCCCGAGGTCTGGGCCACACCGTGACACCGTGGATGTGCACTCAGCCCTGCTGCAAAAATCAAGGCTGGCTGGTTAATTAAAGACTTGGGCCCCGAGATCTGCTTATTCAGGTCTCTGGTAGCACTGCCATAAAATTGTCACGCCCCATTTCCCGGCAGGGACTGAGGCAGCTCCTGGAGGAGCCGCTGGCTTCCTGTGGAAGGGGCTCTTCTGCTTCCCCCGGGGTCATTTCTCATGTGCTGCAGCATCACTGCCAGGTTTTGTCCTGGGCAAGCTTTCACCCTGTCCAGGTGGACCCCAGAACCTGAATTTGGGCATCCATCCCTCCCTGCATCCATTTGTGAGACCGTCACCAGGAGAAAGCAGCCAGAGAACCTCGGACCTGCCCAGATCTCCTCTCAGCACATCCTAAAAAACCACATACAAACACAAACACTGAGTGACACCCAGAGCTGGGGGGCTCCCGCTCCTCATCCACCCCAAACCACGGGTTTTTCACCCAAATCTGGCTCGTTCCTGTAGAAGCAGCAGCTCCCTCTGCCTGGGCACCTCCGTAAGCATCCCAGCCCCTCATTCCTCGGCTTCAGAGCCGCCCCCAGCCCCGCTCTGCACCACATGACCCCGGGAGGGGCGATTTGGAGTGGGGGAGAGCAGGGGAGGGGAGGGGAGGGGGGTGGGGGCGGGGGGCGTTTGCCGTGTATGCTTTTTATTTCAGTAATTCTTTTATCTTGTTCTCGCACCCTGAACAGTATAAGCGTTCATCAAAGTAATTGACGTGGATGAAATTAGCGCTTCCTGCTATGTCGGACAGATAAACTTTGCTGAATATTGATTTTGCACAAAGAAAATGACATGTGCTTGGTCCTCACCCTTTATCTGGACGGAGCAGGGAGATGCTGGGGGAGGCAGGGGGGAAGGAGGCGAGCCTCCGCTGGAGAAGCATCCATAAGAATTACTTTTATCTCTTCTTCCACGAGAAGACAACAGAAGATAAGGCTGGGAGACAGTGGGGAGGGAGGCGGGGGGGGGGGGGGGGGGGGGGAGCCCCCCAGAAGCCTCCGCCGTGGGTGGGGCGCCAAGCTGGAAGGGGCTGGGGGCTCTTTGTGCGGCAGGCGCAGGATTTGGGGGGAGGTAATTGGGCTTTGCAGGGATGGGAGACACCGGGAAGGAGCAGAGGGAAACACGGGTTCGTCTGTCCCCTCCCCAGACGCCACCGCTGCGTGTGGAGAGGGCCGGGGCTGCCCTCGGAGGGCAGGATGCTCTCCTTGAAGGAGGGGGGTGGACACCCCGGAGGGGACACCGGAGGGGGACGTGACAGCCCCTCCGTGCCCCTGGGCTGGATCTGTGGTGCTTGGGAACGCTGGGAATGGTGTGAACATCTCCAGTGGGAGCAGGGGGGGGTGTGGGAAGGGAAAAGAAATCCACATGTGGGCAGGAGAAGATCTGATTTTGGAGCTTCACTCTCCCCAGTTTGAGCCACCAAAAAACAAAGCACCTCTCCTTACCCCATCCTGCGGGGAGCAGAGCCAGGGGTCACCCACCAAAAAGTCCCAAAAGGTCCCTCTGCTCCCCGAGGGACCTGCCCCTTGCTCCAGCCTTGGCACAGCAGAGCCACAGCCAGCCCCGAGGTTTGCTGTCAACGCCAGGCTCCGGGGAAAGGTGCAGCGGGGAACGGAGCTTTGCCGTGTGCCCCTTTTCCCAAAGAAAGGCCTTGGAGCAGCACGTGGGATATCTCATGGGGTGAAGGACCTTTGATTTTTCAAAGGCTTCAGGGAAATCCACAGACCTCCTTCTGCCCTCAGTGCAGAGCTGCCCTCGGAGGCGCCCAGCAGGGTCACCTCTCACTCAGGTCCTGCTGGGCACCACCGCCTGCTCACGTCACTTTTGGCAAAGTCTGGCGCTCCCGGCAGCATCGCCTCGCTCAGGAACTGCTCGGGGTACTCGGGGAAAGGTTAAAAATCTCCCAGTGTGAGGCTCAGAGAGGATGGACCCGGAGCAGGCAGGCCTGGGCAAGGAGCAGCTCCTGTTCACTGTGGTGACCAGCGGTGGTTTTATACATAATTTATGGGTATTTTATTTGTAAAGACTGGAAAAGGAGGGTGTAGAAAGCAATGATCCTGAATTTCCCACCTCGTACTGGGCAGGGCTGGGCAAGGAGCAGAAGGCAGGGGGGGGGAGGGGCCAGGAGAGGGACTGGGGGGGAGTTCACCCCTTTCCTGAGCACATCCCCATGTGGAGCCAGGAGCAGAGCTGAACATTTTGGCTCAGTTCTGAGCAAAGAGTGGCTCAAATGAGCTTCTCTGACGGTGGTGGGTCCTTCACTTGGACTTACTGAGAGCTGGTGGGGTGAATCACCAGCAAACCCCTCTCAGCAGCTTCACAGAGGACAGGTTCTTCCTGTGCGAGGTCCCTCAGCCTTTAATTATTTTCTGCAGGCTAAACCACAGGTGCTGGAATCCTGTCCAGGCATTTCCAAGGAGCTGGGCTCAGCATCCCATCACACTGAGCTGAAAAGCCCGTGTTTAATGGCTCAAAATCCAGAGCCCAGGATGTCACTGGCGGCCTGGGGATTTTCCAGGGGGAGCTGAACCCCCAAAGACCCTGAGACCTTCCTTTGGGCTGGCTGTGCTGGTGAAATGCTCTGCTGGGTCAGCACCAGCCCCCAGCTCCCCTGTTTCCCCCAAATCCTGGGGGGGCAGTTCAGATCTTGCCAGGGCAGAGCCAGTGGAAGTCTGTGGTGTTCCGGACCATTGAAAATGACTCCTTGAAACACCGTGGGGATGAGCCAGCCCAGGCCAGCCCAAGCCAGCGCTCCTTTAACTTCCCACCATCCCTACAGCAGCTCAAGCCACCAGCTGCGCATCCAGCTCCTTCGGTTTTCCTGGAAATATCCACACCTGAACCCAGGCCACAAATCCCCTTCTGTCGGGGAAATGAGGAACCAATTCTGTGACCGTTTCCCTCGGGTGATGTTCCCTTGGGAAGGCTCTGCTTAAACCCTCTGCACCCTCAGTCACCAGCAGAGAATTCCCACCCCTGGTGGATTTGTTCTGCTTCCCACTTCCCGCGGGGGTTTCGCCATCCCTGGGTCATCACCAGGTTTCATCTCAGATGGATCATTACAATTTCTGACTTCTCTTTCTTGATCTTTTTTTTTTTTTCCATAGATATATTAGGCCTTGGGAAAGAGAATAAAAAACGCAGCCTTTGGGTGCTGCCTGTATTTTCTAGACACAGTGCCCTGACATTGAGAGCAAACAGTTATTAAATAAACGCATTGTTAGGCATGCTCTTAGTCCTGACACCTCGGGTAAATCTGCATTTATTATTTAGTGAATTAAGTGGTTTTAAATCAAGTTATAATCGGTGGGTGCCCTTGTGCTCGGTATTTTATATCCTCCTGTGCATGCTTTGTTTGCAATTTCTGTACAATTTCTTTAGGTGCATTATATATTTTCCTTGGAACAGCATCACACACCGCTCGTGTGGGTCCCCAGCCTCCCAGAAATGCTCCTGCCATTAACAGTTTGATGCCCAGCCCTGTCCCCTGTCCCTGTCCCTGCCCTAGACAATGGAAAGACCCCTGTCCCCTCCTGTCCAGGTCTATCCGAGGGAAAGAGACCTTTGTAAAATCCCCTTTATTGCTGGATTTCAGTGAATTTCAGTGAATTTCAGTGACAGCTGCCCACTTTGTGGGGTCACAGCCTGGAAAGATTTTCCTGCAGGAGACAGATGATGTTCAGGGATGCTCATGGACCCCAGGGCTGGTGACCCCAGGGCTCGTAATGCAAAGGGGAGATGCCACCTGGCATGGGCAAGGACCAGCCAAGCTGAGCCTGATCTCAGCAGCCCTTTGTGTCTCTCACTCTGCTTTTCCTCTCCTGAAAAGGTGCTGGGAGCAGAAGCTGAGTGAGAACTGGATCACTTTGAGCTCGGGTTGGTGTTTTGACCACCTCAGCTACACTAGAGGCCACCTGCCACCCTGCCCATGTGTGCGAGGTCCCTCCTGCCTCCTTGGGCTGGAGGTTGTTTGCTCTCCCGCATGCCCAGCTGCGATGGGGCTTCCCAAGGAAGGGGACACTTACTGGAGGGCTCTGTCACCTCCACCTGCCCCTCTCCACTCTCCCCAGCCTGCCCAGTGTCCCTGGGAAATGCCAAGCACACTTCAGGAGGAGAGAGCTGCCAGCTGCTTTGTGCTCCCTCCATCCCAGTCACTCCCCAGGCTGCAACCACCCCTAATGTACCATCCCTGTGTCTTACACCTCATCATGGGGTGGTCATCTCCTCCTCTGCATGGTGTGGTCACCCCCATCTCTCCATGGTATGGTCACCCATAGATGATGTGGTGACCCCCATCTCTCCATGGTGTGGTCACCCCCATCTCTCCATGGCCTCCTCTGGCCTGGAACGGTCAGGACAGAGCCTGGACACAGCACCCAGCATGGCACTGCCCTCTGTGCCAAGGATCAGGAGTGAGGATCATCTCACCCCACATTTTGGTGTCTTCACTGAGCTACCAAAGCCTGACCTAGCTGAGACCTGCTTTTTAAGCCCGCCCATGACGTTGCTTGACTGCTAAGGTCACAAATGTGCAGAGGAAAGGCCTTTACCCAAACTCCATCATTTTCCAGGGTGATTTCCCCGGAAGCTTGCAGGAAACCCTGCCCTCCCTTCCCTGCTGGGCCTCGCCATTGCCCAGGTGCTGTTCTTCCTCCCCCTGGCTGCTATCCCCTCTGTCACACGTCCTGCTCAGCCCCACCGTGGGGATGGCCTGGTGCCTGTGCCCACACCTGCCCCTCCTCATCCCACCCTGGGGCTGCTGCATCCCATCCTCCCCCACAACCTCCCTCCCTCCTCGGCCCCCTCTGCGCCTGTTTTCCCATTTATCTCCTTTGCCTGGTGAATATACATAAATATGAGCAACTGTGTCTGCCAGTGACCTTACCTGCCCTGACTAAATTCATGTAGTGTCTGTGAAGATAATTCGAAAGCCATAAGAAGATAATAAAAAAGGAAAGATAAAAAAAAAAAGGGGGGAAAAAAAAGGGCAAGCATTGTGGTTTGTGTTCTCTTATCTAACCTTCTGCAGGCCCCGGCTGGGAGTGCAGTCCCTTGCTATTTAAAGGGATGCTGCAGTTGGGAGCTGCACGAGGCAGCTGCACACAGGGAGAGGGATGGCACAGCCACGGGTGCCACCAGAGACAGGGCAGGCCAGCTCCTTGTCCTCTCCACTGTGACCTTCTGGGTGGGGAGGCGAAATCCTGCTGCCAGCAAAGTCCTCCCCAGAAATAGCAGCCTGGCCTGATCCTTCCCCCCTGTCCTAGCCAGATCTAAGGGGACATCCCAGCGGGAAGCCCACAGAGGCAGCAGATAGATGTGGGACCCCTGCAGGAGCAGCTGTTGCAAAGACCGAGCTCAGAAAGAGAAGAACAAACCTCTGGGTGTGATTTTTATGGGTTTTTTTCATCTAAAAATCCCGCTGCAGCTGAAGGCAGGAGAGGGCATTGATTGCAGGGACAGAGGGAATTATCACAGGCGTCATCGCAGCAGTGTCATCGCAGAGCAGAAGGGCTTGTCAGATAGACGGGAGCCAAAATGATCTGGGGAAACAAAATACGGCAACGAGACCCCAAGGAGATAAACCAGCAGGCTGGGGAGAGAAATCCTGAGGTTTCCCCAGCCGCAAGGAATGCTGCAATCTCTGAAACTGCTTCCCCATGGAATTAAACCTCTGCTGTCCGAGCCGTGCTGCAGCCACGTGCTGGGGCCTGGCTGTGCCCATCCTGCCCTGCCCTTGAGGGCACAAGGCTCACACCAAAACCAACACAAGCAACCCCCGAAGTCCTCAGAGCTTTGCCCAAAACCACTTTGGTTTTTTCCCCCTTAGCTTTGTGGCTTTGCACTGCTGGGATCTGAGCATGATAAGCCAAACCTGGCTGGGAATAAAAAGCTATGGAATAAACAAAAAATACCCTTAATATGCAAAAGAAGGATGGGGTTAATGGGGTCACCACAGCTCTGGGTCTTGGTCCAGAAGGCCTCAGCCCTCGGGACCAGAGGGATTCTTGCAGAGAGCCAGGTGCTCATCCTCTATGGCTCATAAAGCATCCAGAGCTCCTTGGGTGGAGACACTCCCTGGGTGAAGCTTCTCCCTCAGTCTGATCCAATTCCCAGAGGAAGAGGAGCTGTGAGGGCACAAAGCTCCCCCTCCTCACCCCCCCACAGCCAGGGAAGCAGGTAGGACCTGATGGAGGAGGTCCTGATGGGAAAGGGACAGGGCCAGCCCCGGGGAGCCGAGGAGATGAGGGACACCCACACGAGGGACACCGACACGTCCCCCCTCCCTGGCGCCCACCCCCCGGACACGGCGGGGCCTTTCTGCCGCCTTTGTTCGGCAGCTCCGGAGTGGTGTCACCACAAAGGCGGAGGTGAAAGGGGTTAATTCAGGGGACAGAGGTAGGATGTGAAGATGCAGAGCAGGACAATGGGCCGCCTTCCTCTTTTGTCAGCGCGGCCATTGTGCCGCGTGTGAAAAATGAAATCTGTTTCATTTTCCTCCCAGATGCGATCGGGCGCCTCTATTTAGAAGCCATCAAAAAAAGCAATCCAAGTGCTCCCGGGGGGGGCCCGGGGGGTGCAGCCCTGCCAGACACGGCTGTACCCCACCCCACCACTGCCTTCATTCCTTTATTTATTTATTTATTTATTTGGTGTTCAGCGTTTATTTGGATTTAACCCGCTCCCTGCCCCCGGCACTCAAGTGGCTGAGGCAACACTCGAAGTCAGCAGGGAGAGGTTTGGGGAAGCAGCAGGGGTTGGGATGGGAGCTGGCAGGAGCAGGGCAGAGAGGCTGGGATGAGCCCAGCTCTCCAGGCCCATCCCGTGGCCATCGCTCTGGATGCCCAGCCTTGTCCCCTGCTGCATCCCTCTGTCCACCTCTATTTTTGCAGCTCCCGAGCAACTGATAATCAATAATTCCCCTTCATCCTTGCAGAAGCAGATGAAAGTGGAAGGAAACCCAGCCCCACTGCTCTCCCCCTCCTATCTCTGCCCAAACCAATCCCTGGGTTTGCCACCAACGTGAGAAATTTTCACCTCCAGAGAAGGTGTGAAACTTGGCAGTTTTGTTCCCTCCAAAGGGAATTACAGCCCTTGCAGAATGCAAACAAACAAACAAATGCAAATTAATCAGGAAAAGCATGGTTTTTTTCAATACACGTTTTAACCTTTGCCTCAAATTAACAAATCCAGCTGGAAACTCTCGAGTTTTATTCTTTCCCATCCAAATCCACAGCTGGCTGTCCCTTGAGATGCCAGCATGGGTGACAGTCACCTGGCAGCAGGGGGGAACTTGGGTGGTGGGCAGAGCAATCCCTGAACCCCAATCTGCTCCAAGAATCACCCCCCCCAAAAGAACAGGGGGGAAGGTGGGCAGAGCACAGGCAAAGCAAGGGGTGCTGGAGAGGGGAGTTGGAGTCACCAATCTCTGCTGCTGGGAGCTCACTCCTGCTCAGTGCAGCCATCTGAGACCCAACAAACTCATCCCAGCCGTGCCAGGGGATACCCTGGGCTGGGCAGCACTGCCAGCTCTCTGCTGCGTTCCTCAGGCTCCTTCCCCTTTGGCTGGGCATGGCCAGGTGTGGACAGGACCGTGCTGGTCATCTCCTCTGCACAGCCACCCTGGCCAGCCGCATCCCTGGTGCGGTTTGGGATCTTCCCCAGCCACTGGTTGGTGAGGATCAGTCCCCAAAGGGAGGCTGGGTTGGAGTCAGTGCTGGTGGCAGCTCTGTGAGGGGCAGATTCGGTAGCCAGGACACTTCCAAACATCCTTCCAGCTCTGTAGGCACCGTATCAGTGTGGTGATGGGCAGGGAGGGAGGCTCTGTAGGGGTGACAGACATGTCCAGGGCTATCCAGGGATCCTCAGGGATCCTGTCCAGGGATCCTGGGGCAGAGGAGAGGATTCATCTGCTGCTGGAGCCATTGGGCCTCTCAGCAGCTTCATTCCTGGTCAGGGGACACATATCCTGCTCCTCATCCCACCCCCAAACACCCCCACGCACGGACCTGCTGCAGTCACCACAGGCAGAGTTCGGGGCTGGAGGGTGACAAGAGGACGTGACTCAGATCCAACTTTTCCCAACCTCCTTCTCCCAGCGACAGCAGGTGGGACCGGGGGGAGGGAGCACAGGTCAGGACCATCCTCCTCCTCTCCTCCTCCTGGCTCTTTGTGCCAGAGCCGGGCAGATGGGTGTCCCTGCCAGCTCGGCGGCCACAGCCCCCTCCAAGCCCGGCTTCATCTGCCAGCCAATAACCCCGTGCTCCCCTCCACCTCCGCATTGTGTCCCACACGTGTCCCCGCCTTCTGGCAGCCCCGGGCGGGCTCCATCCCCGCGGCATCCCGGGAGAGGCGGCGGGCGGGACCCCGCGGCCGGGGGAAGGCAGGATGGCAACTTGGCGGAGAGGCCGTGGGTGTCAGATCACATAAATCAAGCTCCAGAGCCTTCCTATTTAACACACTCTTCCCCTTCGAGTTGTCAGTGAAACCGTTAATTAATTAGCTAATCCCGCAATGAAGTGGATTCTAAATGGATCTCCCCTCCCTTCCCCCCATTTAGGTAATTACTGCTGAGGGAGCTTTTGTCAGAGTAATTTTCCAGCAGGGACAGCCCCGGCTGGCGGAGGGAGATGAATTTAAAGGGGGGGGAATAATAATGCAGAAGGGGGGATAAAGGAGGGCTCCTCCTGCAGGGCAGTGCGCTTTGGAGTCACAGCAGGGCCAGGACACCTCTCCTGGCCTCTCCCAGCACAGGACATGTCCAGCACCCACGTGTGGCAGACAGTGGGGAAAGGTCACCCCAGCCTGCTCCAGGCTGCTCCCGCAGTGCTGCCACAGCAGCAGCCCAGCTTCCCTTTGCTCACACATGGCCTCCACCTTCTCCCTGCCTCCCCCAGGACATGGCCAGGCTCTAGACAACATCAGAGTGCTCCACCCAAGGCCATCGAATGGGGCTCTGAACAACCTAATCCAGTGGGAGACGTCCCTGCCCATGGCAGGAGGGGTGGAATGAGATGAGCTTTAAGGTCCCTTCCAGCCCAAACCATTCCACAACTTCATGATCCCTGCAATGACAGTGGTAAAGTCACGGCAGGTGTCCCACACCAGGTCACACCTGGCTGTCCCCCCTCACCCAGCACCTCCCATGTCCCGCTCTGAAGAGCTCCCCACAAGAACCTGGTCAGTGGGAATGAAGAAAAATCCCCAAAGCCTCCAAGAGGGTTTCCTTTCCAAGCCAAGCAAATGGGGATGGGGTTTCCATGGCCGAGCAGAGGAATCAGCCAGGAGGCCTCAGCCCAGCACCTGTTGGGGCATTTATTTCAGAGTCAAGGCACCAAAATAGCACTGGCACATCAGGAACAGCACTTCTCCTTCATATCTTGCTCTTTCCATGCCCCTGCACAGCTCCCAGTCTTTTTTGTTCCTCACTGTGTCAAGCAAAGTTTCTGAGTGAAGATTTTTCAAAGGCACGCCGGGTTTTAGATCCTCAGCTCCACGTCCCCAAGTTGTGCTGTGTCCAGCAGAGATAGAGCAGGAGTGGTGCCAGCTGCCTGCTGCAGCCCAGCCGCCTTTGAACTGCTGGGCTCTGCTCTGAGCCGCACTCCAAATCAAAGGATACTGCTGGAAAATCACAGCTCAGCTCTCATCTGGCTGCAGAGACATCTCTGGGTGCAGAGAAATCCCAGTGCAGCCACACAGCTGCAAACACACCCTCCCCCAGCCCACTGCCAGCCCCCAGGCACCAGGGGAGCTCTGATGGGTGGGTGGCAGAAATAGGAGTCTTGGGGATTTCTCCCTCATCCTAAAAATCTCCCTGGGGTATTTCTATGTGCTGAGCTGAGGAAAGAGGATGAGAGCCCCTTGCAAGGGGTACTACAGCTTCCAAGGAGGGTTTGCTCCTCGCTACAGGAAAATCTGTTCACTGAAGGGAGGTTGCTCTCATTTAGCAGGTGCCTGCAGCCTGTCTGTAGGGCAAACATTCCCATCTCTTCAAGAGGTTCCCTGAGCAGCCAGCCTGCACCTGGCAAAGAGATTCACATTTTCCATCCTTTCCCACATACTAATTTCCCCTGGGACACAGAGTGGCAGTCTCCTTTTGGAAGCTTGCTGTATACCACCAGGCTCCCTGGAAAACCTAATTATGACCCAAAATGACCTGAGAGCAGCACAGGTGGTGAAGGCAGAACTCCTCTGTCTGACTCTGGGGGTGCAGCGAATGGGGTGGTGCAGCTGAAAGTGTTTTACTACCCTGTTTTCCTGAGGCTGTCCCCAAATACAGCTGGGGGGGAATGGGGATGCAGCTCTGCAGCTTGTGAGGGCTTAGTTCTGCTGGTGGTGCAGGATTTCCCACTCCCATTCTTTTCACATCTCTTCCAGCTGCCTGCAAAGTCTGGCAGAGGCAGCTCTTGGTTGTTTCTCCTCCCAAGGAATAGATTAAACGTCAGCATTTCACTCTAAAAACCAAAATTAAAAATAACATCCCAGGACACCCCAGAGAAATGCCAGGGGTAGCCTGGGCGCAGGACCTGCTCAGGCCTGCTCTGGTCCAGTAGTGGTGAGAACCCCAGAGATGCTTGGGAGGGGATGATGAGGCTCTGCCAAGAGCATGGAAGGTCTTTTATAAATTGTCATGGAAAATTTGGGGGTTTTTAGAGCAGAGGCCGGGACATCTGAGAGGCCAAGCAGGACACAGTGGGGTGGTGGTTCAGATTTGGGGTGTAAAATCAAAAACTAAAACAAGGCAAGGGCTTAACACTGCACTCAAAGGATGCTGTCCTGGGCAGCAGCATGGATGGGATGGTGTGAGGGGCACCGCTGATTCCTGATGGGAAACCAAACCCAAAACCTCACCCAAAACCCTGCAGCAGGGCCATGCCACCCCTTCACCACAAGTGCCTCCGTGGAAGGGTTGCTCCCACCAGGACAGCGTGAGGATAGTGAAAAGCAGCGCAGCGCAGTCGTTCTCCCTCCTTCAGCCACAGTGCCAGGGGCTGTGACGGGTCTCAATCCCCATCTCCCCTCTCTCTCCTGTCAGAACCGAGGGCAGTCAGCTGGAAAATGAAGACCCGGGGTTGAACCCGGAGGGGCGTTAGAAGCCAGCAGAGAGGCAGAGCAGCCGGGAGCTGCCCTGTGGCATCGCCACTGTGCCCTCCGCGGCTGTGCCTCCCTCCCTCGGTGCCACCGCGGCTGTGCCTCCCTCTCTCGGTGCCACCGCGGCTGTCCCTCGCTCGGTGCCACCCCCCTGTCCCTCGCTCCCTCAGTGCCATGCCGCTGTCCCTCGCTCGGTGTCACCCCGCCGTCCCTCGCTCGGTGCCACCCCGCCGTCCCCCCTTCGGTGCCACCCCGCTGTCCCTCCCTCCCTCGGTGTCACCCCGCCGTCCCCCCTTCGGTGCCACCCCGCCGTCCCCCCCTCCCTCGGTGCCACCCCGCTGTCCCTCCCTCTCTCGATGCCACCCCGCTGTCCCTCCCTCGGTGCCACCCCGCCGTCCCTCTCTCGGTGCCACCCCGCCGTCCCTCGCTCCCGGCCGGGCGCTGCCGGCCCCGCTCCGCTAAATCAGCGCTGACAGCCCCGGCGGGCGCGGTGCGAACGCGCTCCTGCCGCTGCTCCCGGGCAGCTGTCGCGGGCAGAGGTCCAAGGTCAGCTAAGTGTTTAATGGGCCTCCTGCGAGGACCTGCGATGAAAGGCGGGCGGCAGGGGAGGCGAGAAGGGAGCATATGTCACCGCCTGGGCTCCGGGGCTGGTTTCAGTGACACGGGGATGCTTCCCATGCTTCCCGTTGCTTTCCCAAAGCCATCTCCTTTTCCAGCAGCGCAGCAGGGACTGCTGTGGCCTTTAGCAGCCATGTGCCAGTGACTCGGTAGTGGGTGACAGACACCTGGGGGCCCAGGGCATGAGGTCCTGCCGCGACAAAGGAACTGCTGCTCTCCAAACAGCTACGACCAACACCACATTGCAAAGCAAACCCAAACCAGGTTCGGTGCTGGCTCTGGTGAGTGCCTCCCTGTGCTAGCTGAGACCCAAGGCTGAGCAGGAGAAGGGAAAGGTCTGTGCACGTTTACAGCACTGTGATCAGGAGAAACACAGGGAGAACACGGCACCCGGACCATCGTGGCCCTTCACGTCCCTGTCCAAGCACGGCTGGAGCCAGGCAGCCCTGACACCTTACCACTGGTAAAACACGTCTCCAAGCTCCCAGCCAAGCCACAAACAGCAATTAACGACCAGCTGCTCTAAAGGCTGGACTTGGTGGTCTTAGAGAGCTTTCCCAACCTTAATGCCTCTCTGATTTCAGCAGAATAGCCTCACCACCACCCCAGCATGAAAAGGGTGTTACACTGACTGAAACTCTACATTTTGGAGTTGCTGAAGCATTTTGGTATCTAAGTGTTAAATATATTGACCTTGTCATTGCCATAACTATTACACCCTGTAGAGCCTCCACAGAGCTACTGGGGACTCTTCTGTATGAAACAACATTGGGATGAATGTGGGGATTTTGGGTTGTTTTCCTGTGTCTGGCAGTTTGGTAACTCCAAACAGCCACTCTTTTACTGGGCACCTTCCAGTCAAGTATGAAAACCTTTTCGCACTGCTGCAGCCAAAGGCTCAGGGTTGTGTCCTTAAAAGGGCCACTGGTTACAAAGAGCCATCCAAATAAAAACCAGGGTTCTGAGCCCAATCAGGGTCAAAATTCCACCCACTCCTCTGCAAAACCTCTCGCTTTTCTCCAAAGGGAAAAAAAGCCCTCCCTGCCTCTGTCCCACACCAGGTCTCCCTCTTCCAGCCCCACATAACCTGACTCATGACCCAGGCAAAACCCACCCAGACTCAGGGTTGTGCTCACCCCTTACCAGCTGCCTGGAGCCTGTTGCCAGGGCATGGGTGGCATGCCAGGAAAACACTGTCCAGGCTTGTGTTTTCCCACGTTTCTGAGGACTGGCAGCAGAGGAGAGCTTGGCTGCAGGGGAGACTGCCCCATCATCTGCCCACCGTGTACGCCTCAGCCTCATTTCACACAGCTCCCAAATTTTGGGGGGTGGAAGGGAAGAACAGGGGATGTGGGGAAGAGCAGAGAGCTGGTGCTGAGCTGCACGTCTGGGGGTGAAGCAGGGGGGAGAGAAGGCCTTTGGGGACGTGGGAGGCGAGGTTTGCTTTTGCAGACTGAATCAAATGCTGGGAAGCTGGTGAATTAGCTCTGTTTGCTGAGCAAACGCTGCCGGGGAGGGACAGGCAGAGCAGGAGTGTTTAAGCACACAGTCCTTTATTTGCTAGCAAACATCTCCAGCTCCTCCTCTCCCTCCCCTGTTCCTCTGGATGCCTTCCCCAGCTTGTGCTCCAGAGAGGCTGGAGGATGCCTTCCAAGAGGAGGAGGGGGGAAATCCCCATGGGAGAAGCATTTTCTTTCACCAAGGCACCTGCACCAGAGCAGCCAAAAGGAGAGTGGTGGCTTGTGGCTGGAATTTTCTGTTCTAAATAAATTATTAAACACACGCATGTTCAGCATGACTCCTTTGGGCTGCATTTTCCACCTCAAACGAGGGTTGTGCTCTGGATGGGGACCCTGAGGGCACTGCAGGACGCCAGCCACACCACAGGGACTTGGGTGAAGCTGGTGCTGCTGAAGACTCAGGGCTCAGCTGCTGCAGAGCAGAATTGCTTCTTGACAGTCAAGATTGGATGGGGTTTTTGGCCTCCATTGGCTCTTTGGGTTCTGATGCTGATCTCAAATCCCTCTCCCAGCTGCAGTTCCATTGACCTGCAAGAAGTAACTGGGCCTGTTCTGGAGCTGCTGTGGGAATAAGCAGCCCTTGTTCCTTGGCTGGAAGCAGCTGTGCCAGACTGAAGCACCAGGTCCCCGTTGTGCTGGGCCCATGTCCAGGTAAAGATTGGAAATGTCATCTCTCTGTCACTGGGACTGGCAGCTGAGGGTGGAGCTGCAGAAGAAGAATCTGGAGGAAGAGGTGAAGGCACCAGAGAGGTGAATTTTACCTCGTGGCCAGGGGTTGGTCAGCATTCAACTCATAGGGAGCTGCCAAAAATGCTTTCTCTTGAGATGTTCATAATTTCATCTGGTCTGGAGTGCCTGAACACTGAGTGTGATCTTCACCCATCCCTGTCTGGGCATCACAGGGCTCAGCCTACACCTGACGGTTTGTGCAGCAGCACAGGGAGCTCCAGAGTGACCCTCAGCACATGCCTGCCAGACACATGTCCTGCTGCCTGGGACATCTGATGGGTTTTCCTCAAGGAAGAGGAGACAAGACGGGACCTGTGCTGTCCATTGCTTTCTAACTTCTACACAAGCCCAGACACACCTCTGGAAATTCCAGCAGAAAAACTGCCTGCCCATCCTGAAATTCCTCCCAGATACCTGTTGATGTCCCACATCCCTCCACTCCTGGGTGTTCCTAAACCTCCTCACACATTCCTCCACCAGGCTCTGGCCTGCTCCAGCCTTTGGCCAACAAACACATGGCACAAATCAACTTCCAGCTCCTGCAAAAATGCTGGGGCCAGGTTGCCACCTCCATTCATAAAACTTCCCCCCCACCAGCAACTGCTGGACTGGCTTTTATGGAACAATCTTAATGTTCATTCACCCTTTGAAGGCCAGGTGCTTGGACAGCAGCTGTGCTCCACACGCTGCTGCTGAATTACTCCTGGCTGGCAATGTGCGAATCATTCATTATTAAACTGCTCATGTGCTCGGCCTGAGGCTTAATCCAATGCGACCACCGTGGATTCAGGAGAAATCCAGCCATCTGGAAAAGCAGGAACACCCTTTGTGCCTGCCTCTGGCAGCAGTGGCACTGCCCTTCATGGTGGTGGTGGTGGTGGTGTTGGCAGCTTTAATGTGCCTCCGAGGGAAAGCTGTGCCCTGGCACTTCCCGTGGCACCCCAGAGGAGGGGGATTAGAAATGAAAATACACAAAATGAGGATTTCTCGAGGTGTAGATTATTGGTGGTGACAAAGCTCTGAAGAAGTGAAGCAGCGCTGGTTTACACCGCCTGGCAGCTCGGGCCAGCATTGGGAGCTTTGTCTGGGATTAGTGGGAGAAATTGCTGGGGAGGGGAAGAGTCTCATTACCTTGTCCTGGCTAATGCCTTGCTTTTCTCTGGTGCACGTTGCTGTCAGGAGCTGGATCTAATTAGTCATTGCAGGAAATGCCTCAGCTTCTCCCGTTCCCTCCTGCTCAGAGGGGAAGGGGGGAGTTAATCCAGGCCAATGTGGGAACAAACCGTCTTGTGAAAGCAGGTCCTGATCCCATGATTTGCTCTGCCAAGGAGCACGTGCCCAGGCACACCAAACCATCCTGGAAGACTTGGACAGTGCACCTGAGCTCCCTCACAAAAACACCCAGCAGTGCTCTGCCTGCCCCGGGCAGCACCACCAGCAGCCACCACACCCTGGCTGAGCCGGCAAAAAGGAGCAGGGAGAAGGAGCCTTCCCTGTGTGTCACCACTGCTCGGGGCAGGGGGAGAGGCAGCAGGGACCTTCTGATCCCCCGGCAGAGGGGAGCTCAGAGCACCATCCTACAACAGTCCCAGGCACAACCAGGGCAAGAACCAGACCCAGGCTCTACCCAGGGGTGGGGGGAAAGGTGCTTACAGTAGGTCCAAGGTCCATCCAGGAGGAAGAGCCAGAGACAGGCAGACCTACAACACAGTCCAGGGGGGAAGGAAGGCATGGGGCCACCCTTAAGTAGAGCTCCTGGGCCATGGGCACAGGTGGGTGACCCTGCTGAGGCTGATTAGGGCAAGGAAGGGCAGGCAGTGCTCTCGGGGCCCTGACAGGGCTCATCTCGGCATCCCCATTCCCTCCCCATCAGGTATCAGCTCAATAAAGATATGACCCGTGCCATGAGATGTTCTAATTTAGGTGCCTGGCCTTGTCCCCTGTTCTTTTCTTGCAGTGAAACACATCTGAGGGTTTTGGCCTTCCGGTGCACAGGGCTTGGCTTGCAGAAGGAGCTCAGGGACTGCCATGCAGCCCGTGGTGAGAGGAGCACGTGGAGCTCGTGTCCTGCAGGTACCTCTGGTGTCCTGTGTGGGTGACATCGCTGTTTGCAGGATCCCAGCCTCACAGACCATGGTGACCACTCCAGGTCTCTCTACACAAGTCGCTGTGTCTCTCACTGTGTTTATTAGTTGGCTGGGACTAATTAGCTAAAACCCTGACTCCATTCAATGTTGGAGCCATGTCTCCAGGCTGAGCTGTTCAGCTGAACTGTGGCAGCAGGCAGTGGTGTGCTTTAGCTCACAGAGTCTGAGCATGGCCTGCTCATCTCGAAACACTGTGGTGGTGGTGAGTGCTCAAACAGCCCGAGGATCTCCTCCTCCCTGTGAGGATGGCTTTGGTTCAGTGCAATGGATTCAGCGTTACAGGCAAGCCCAAGGCTCTGATTTACTCCGAGGTCAAAAGGTGGGACAGGAGAAGAAGAGGGAATTGATCACCTCCTGCTGCAGAACCAGCACTGGGAAATATCTCCCTGTGCTCCATCAGCTGTGGTGCACAGCTGGGCACAAAGGCACATCTCCCCTTCTGTACTGAAGCAATGACCCCTGGAGCAGGGCAGAGCAGGGACGTGCTTTGGTGGCCCGTCTAGCACCTTTACAGGTCACCAAATCATGGAGTCATGGAATGGGTTGGGTTGGAACGGACCTTAAAGCTCATCCAGTTCCAAACTCCTACCATGGACAGGGACACCTCCCACTGGAGCCGGTAGCTCAGAGCCCCATCCAGCCTGGCCTTGTCAGTCTGCTCTTCTTCCTCTCTCCCTGTGCCTTCTCCAGGCTTTCCTGGTGCCTCCATCGGTCCCAGCTTCCCAGGCAGAGCTGGAAGCAGCGAGCAGTGGCTGGAAGGTGAGCAGGGACATCACAGCTCAGAGAAGTACTCCACAGACACCAGGTTTGGTCCAAACGTTTTTGTTGCTGCCTGGCTGTTTGCAGACCTAGTGCCAGTTTAGAGCATTGGTTTTCATCAGCCTCAAGTACAGCTCAGAGAGAAACCAGCTGGGAGTGGGTTGTACGTTCCACTGTGCCTGGAAACCAGTGCAGGAACTCACCCCCACTGCTGGGTGTGTCAATCCCTGCCCCTTTTCCAGGCTTTCTGTCTCCAGGAGAGCCAGCTGGGTCTGGACCATGCACAGTCCCTGCGCAGAGCCGTGTGCCAGGATGGGGGACTGCTCCTTCTGCAGAGAGCTCAGTATGGCCACTTCTCTTATCAGCTATAGAAGGCTGATAACCAGTGCCCTCAATCAGTTGTGAGATCTTGGAGATCACACCGAAGGCTTCCCATGAATAAACCCCTATGGGGTGAAAAGGTGAACGCCAGCAGATTCGATCTGTTTGCTGTTCTTGTTTCCAGCCATGAAGCTGAACAGCTGCCTGAGCTTCCGGGACCGAATCACGGGCAGATGAGGGGTTCTGACCCCAGAGAGTTGGTGACACTGAGCCTGGGCAGGTATTCCCAGCCTCGAGCTGGCAGCACCTCCACTGAGCTTTGCAGAGGGTGGTTCACAGCCTGCTGCTCAGAGATGTTCCTCCCGCAGGCAAATCTCTCCTGGCTAAATGTGGGAGAAGTCCAAGCTCTTCCTCAGTGTCCAGTGGCTGGAGGGGCTTCTGCTCTGCTGGCCTTTGTAGCTGTGCAGGTGTGCCCACCCCAGGGCTGTGGTGGAGTCTCCAGCCCGTCCTTGTATCCTGGGGACACTTCCCAGCTCCAGCAGCCCCTGGAGAGCCCTTGGGTGTGAGCTCTGTCTGCATCCTCCAAGGCTGGCTGGCTTCTCAGCCCTCTCCTCCTGAAGGGCTTTGCCATATGCCCTACATCTGGAGCTGAACAGCCTCCTGGGATCAAAAACCACATCAAAAAAAGTCAGGGAGAGTCCCCAAAGCCCTCCAGGGTGGCTCAGGTGTGTGCAGATGCACGTGTGCACACGCACACACGGCTCCCCATCTCCTCTCCCTCCTCCTGCTCCTTCTCCCTCTTTCATCCTCCTGAAAAGAAACCTGATGGTTTCTGGGCTTTGTTGGTGGTTAGGAGGACACTGGATAAAGAGTCTGAGAAAGTGAAAGAGGGTGCACAGGGCTGCAGGAGGAGAAGGAGGGGAGAGCAGGAGAAGGAGGGATTCTCGGTATCTACAAGGGAATTAAAGCGCTTTTACCAGAGTGAAGAAATCAGCTAAAGAATGGCAGGCGAACAAAAGCAGCAAGGCTATGGACAAGTCGCTCTGAATAGATCCAGATCCCCTTAAGTTTGTAACACCCCCTACACACTTCTTTTTTCCCCTTCCCCCCCTTAAGCCTTTGCTCCTCACTCCTTCCAAGAACAAATGCAGAGCAAGAGGAAAGAAGAAAAAAAAAACCCACACCACCACAAGGGAGGGGAGGAGTGGAAGAAAGCTAAAAAAAAAAATCAAATAAAATAAAAGGTAATCCTCAGCCACTTTGCCCCTCTGGGGGCTGCTCTGGGCCAGATTAAAGGTCCGGTGTGAAACCATTCTGCTATTCAGATGCGATAAGCAGGATTTACAAGCAAAGAGAAAGAGAGAAAAGAATGGGCGAGAGGAGAAAAGGAGAATTATTTGTGTCTCTTAATACTTGTTAAGCACTTCTCTTTTGCTAGACCAGACAAGACACAGCTATGCTCAAAGTCCACGCACAATCCCGCCCGCTTGTCCAACACCCCCCTCTCCCTCCCTCCCTCCTTCCCCTCCCTCCCTGCCCTCCACTTTCTTTGCTCTCCCCCTGCCCCCCTCCAAAGCAAGCAGGCAACACTTTGTTGCTACTGAGCTGAAATTGGTCTCCTCTCCGAGCGGCACACAAAGAGAATGGCAATTAACCTTCCTGTTCCGTGGTGACAGCGATCTAATCAGGGCTGCGCCCAGGCCCTGCCAGCGGCTCAAAGGCAGCAGCAGCCGCCTCGGTGCGGGGCGGGGAGGGCGCTGCGGGCCCTGCGTGGGTGCTCCGTGCGCTGCCAACCCGGCTTATTTCAGCCTTGGGCTGGAAGAGAAGGATCCAGCACGTGGCGGGTGTGAATCGGGATCGCCGGCTCCCGAAGGAATAAGGCAGGGACCTGTTGGAGCAGCCACAAACGTGCTCCGAAGGCTGGAGCAACCCTCCCATGGAAAATTCTGCAAGAACCGGGTTTGTTCAGCCTGGAGAAGAAAAGGAGACCTCAGAGCCCTTCTGGTGCCTCAGGGGGCTCCAAGAGAGCTGGAGCAAACTTCTTGTCAGGGCCTACAGCAACAGGACAAGGGGTCGTGGTTTTAACCTAAAAGAGGGGAGATTCAGGAGAGATAGAAGGAAGAGCTGCTTCATGCTGAAGGGGATGAAGCTCTGGACTGGTTGTGGATGCTCCATCCCCGGAAACACTCATGGTCACGTTAGATGGGGCTCTCAGCAACCTGAGGGTTGGTCTAGGTGGCCTTCAGAGGACACTTCCAAGCCAAACCATTCCATGATTCCATGAACTTCTGGCCCAGTGCAGACCTGGCCCAGGCTGCCCCAGTTGCTGGCAGCCCACGGAAGGCAGAGGCAGCAGCAGCTCGAGGCTACAAAGGCATTGCAGGAGCTGGCTGGGGGTGCCTTGGTGGAACCCCCAGGTAGGGCCAGGACCATCCTGTGGGGCTGGGTGGTCCAAGTGGTCCTTAGGGCCACAGCCTAAGGACACCAGAGTGTTTGGCCTCTCCTCAGCGCTGCTGCTCATGGAATGTTCATCAATCCTCGCTGCTTCTTCACGTTCCTGGGAACTGGATGACGGGAGAACAATCCCTGTGGGAGGAAGGAGGGAAAGGCCAGCCCAGCCTCCCATCACCAGCACTCCTCTCTGGATGAGGAAGGCACTTGTGGTGCTTCACAGCCAAGAACTACCTGCTGAGACCTGCAAACAAAATCCTTGGGTTTAAAACTTCTATAGAATATTTTTCCTTTCCTTTTTTTTTTTTTTAAGTGGAAAATAGGGTTGTTCGAAAAGCCACAACCATCCTTTACAAAAGAACCACTACTCACCAGTGACACTTCTCAGCAATACTCCTCCACTCCATATTTTTCCATTTTTGTGGGGATTGGGGATGAGGAACAGCCGGTGCATTACTAAAAGAACAAGATGTAAGTGCTGGGTTTGTGCCATATTTGAAGGCAAAAACATGAACCTCCTGAAGGTCAGTCAAAAGTGAAGAAATGCTTTCTTCTCTTTTTTTAAACCTCTGACAAATCCCTCTGCTGACCAGTTGTCTAATTGTGACAAAGAATGAGGCAGAGGTCTCAGAGTCAGCCTTTTGCTTTCTGATGAGCCTTACCTTAGATCCAAGCAATGCAGGAAAACGACAGTGAATTGGCCTCTTGCAGACAAAAAACCCAGCAGGCCAACCCAATAAACACCACCACCACCCCAAAAAACCCAAACTCGATTCACTTTTTTTCTTCTCTTGTTAGTTCTAAAAAAAAAAAAAAATCTTAAAACTGTTGCTAAAACAGTGAAAATTTATCTCTTCCTCGTGTATTAGCACTAAATTTTCGTTTTGTGGCCAAGCAGAAGACCTGGACCTACAGCTTGAGGACAACCTGATGGGAGATGGATATTCCAGCTTGGAGATTTGGCATAATTGCCTGTCCCACCCATGTAGGAAACCTTGCCCAAGAAAACCAGCTCCCGATAATGTTTGTAGTGTGGAGCTTGAAGTTTGGAGCCTTCTGGTGGCAAGGGCTCCTCTGTTTGTCCTCTCCAGGGCCTGGCACACACCTCCATGACGAGCTTTGTAATCCAGGTAGTGCCAACGTCTGGAGCTTCCTAACCGGTTTAGGGGCCTCGATGCTCCCTGGGAGCCTGCAGGAGCAGAGCGGATTGCGGGAATCCTCCTCCCGAGCTCACCCAGGACCGGCCATTAGGGAGGTGATCAAGCCGCTGCTCTGCCTCTCTGTCCCGCAGCGCTTCGGCGGATGATTGCCTCCACCTCCGAGAGATAGGCACCAACATCTCAATTACACCTAAGGAGGAGCATAATTGAGCCTAAATTGATTCAAACAGAGGCAATTAAAGCAAAACCCGGCCCCCGCTGGGACGCCGAGGCGCGGCTTATTTTGAACTCATAACCACAACAAAAAATAATCATTACAGGGCAGGATGGAGCCCTTCCCCTCCTGCCAGGTTCAGCTGTCGGGGGGAGGATGCCCAACCCTCCCCGCGGGCTCTCGGGGCGCGGAGGGGCCGGTCAGCACCATGGCCAGCGGCGGGGCTCTTCCCTGCCCTGTCCCGATCTTCCCTAGCCCGTTCCTGCCCTCTCCCCATCCTCCCTCTGCCCGTTCCTGCCCTCTCCCCATCCTCC
>NW_024581110.1:358326-397417 GCF_017639235.1 Corvus kubaryi | reverse complement strand
TCTGCCCGTTCCCTGCCCTGTCCCCTCTCCCGATCCTCCCTCTGCCCGATCCTCCCTCTGCCCTATCCCTGCCCTCTCCCCGTCCTCCCTCTGCCCGTTCCCTGCCCTGTCCCGATCCTCCCTCTGCCCGATCCTCCCTCTGCCCGTTCCCTGCCCTGTCCCGATCCTCCCTCTGCCCGTTCCCTGCCCTCTCCCCGTCCTCCCTCTGCCCGTTCCCTGCCCTCTCCCTCCCTCTGCCCTATCCCTGCCCTCTCCCCGTCCTCCCTCTGCCCGTTCCCTGCCCTCTCCCTCTCTCTGCCCCATCCCTGCCCTCTCCCGATCCTCCCTCTGCCCGTTCCCTGCCCTCTCCCTCTCTCTGCCCCATCCCTGCCCACTGACCCCCGGGCTGCCCACCAGGGATGCTGCTCCTCCTGCTCCACACCGAGCCAGCAGCATTCCCAGCACATTCCCAGCACGCGTCCCGCGGCGTTTCCTCCACACAAAGAGCGGCTGAGGTCCTCTGGATTGTTCTGCCTGGAGGAGACCAAGGAGAGACTCGTCGGGGGCTGCGGCTTCCTCAGGAGGGGCAGTGGAGGGGCAGCTCCGATCTCTGCTTCCTGGGCCAGGGACAGCACCCAGGGAGCGGCTGGAGCTGGGCCAGGCAGGCTCAGGCTGGAGAGCAGGGAAAGGTTCTTCCGCCAGAGGCTGCTGGGCACTGCCCAGGCTCCCCAGGGAATGGGCACGGCCCCGAGGCTGCCAGAGCTCCAGGAGCGTTTGGACAGCGCTGCCAGGGATGCCCAGGGTGGGGTTGCTGGGGTGTCTGGGCAGGGCTGGGAGCTGGATCGATGATCCCTGTGGGGCCCTTCCCACTCAGGATATTCCATGGTTCTGCCATTCCTCCACCCCGTCACGGTGTCATGGCATGGGCCCAGTGAACGCGGCTGTCCGAGGATGTTTCTCCATCCTGGTCTGGGTGGAGACTGGAGGGATCCCCAAATCACCAGATCAGTGGCTGGGGCTGGGAGGGACTGCTGGAGGTCACCGAACCACCCTCTCATTCCCTGAGCACCTCACTTGGGATTGTGTCCAGACAGCTTCTGGGTACCTTGGAGGAGGAGACTCCACAAACCTCTCTGGACAACCCGTGAGGGAATTCTCCCCGATGTTCAGGTGGAACCTGCTGGGTTTCAGTTCCTGCAGCACCGAGCAGAGCCTGGTCCATCCCCTTGTCACCCTCCTGCCCTTCAGACAGTGACAGAAATCCATAGGATCCCCTCCCAGTTTTCCCTGCTCCAGGATGGGATCAGCGTTGCTCTGTGTGGAGAGCAAACAAGAAGCATCAATTAGCAGTAATTACCACCCCCTCCCCATAACTTAAGAGGCTAATATTAGCCTTCATTTTTAAGAAAGGTAATTTGACGACCATAAATTACAATTATAAAAACTTCATTAGAGTCGGTAGCAATCCATCCACCATTGTTCTAATTACACACTGTAGGAGTAATGAATGCTAATGGTTTAATGTACAATAATTACCACAATTGAAAAATAATAATAATACAGAACAACCTCAGTTATCCAAATGTCATGGGGGACGTGGAATGGGTTGGGGTAATCGTGGTTTCAGATAATTGAGGGGCTCTTCAGCGTGATTAATCGGTGATGTGACCTCTGGGTGGGGAGTGAGGAGTTTTAAATGAATGCAGCGTGGTCAAGTGAGGGAAGGCACCGCACAGGGAGGAAAAATCAGGCATCTTCTGTCTTAGCTTGGAATTTCACCGAACGTTTTCCACCTGAAGCGAATTTATTGGGTTTGCAACTGAACCGTGCCACCTCCTGACGATTTCTGGGTGTGGCTGGCAGGGTTTAAAGCAGAAATCCCGGACCGTGTTGGAAACGATGGGCAGAGCACAATTCCTGCCCCTTGCGGCACAGGGGCACCGGCTGCAGGTAGTTCCAGGTGCGATGGGGCTTCAGGAGGTCTGCAATCCTACTCTTTGTCCAAAGCAAGCCCAACACTGGATTCAGAGCAGGTTTTTCAGGCATTTGTCTTGAACCTCCAAGGAGGGGGATCCCACAATTTCCTCTGGCCTCTATTCCACTGCTCGTTTATTCTCATGGTGAATGTTATTTCCTTATGTCCCAGCAGATCCTCTTGGAGCAGCCCAGGCTCAGGCTTCAATTCCCACAGACCCGTAGCGAGCCCTGGTTCTGTAAGAGATCCCCTGGAGGCTGAAAGAAGATCCCATCCATGTCCCATGGACTGATTAGGAACAATGAATTCTTGATACGCTTCCTCTTTAATGGGATCCTAATTTATAAAAACGCAGATAATATATCAATGGAAATTAACTTCACACTTTCCTTACCCTGGCAGGTTGAGCTGCAGGTGAGTGCAATGTAATTAAGAAATTAAAAGGTAATTTCCACATATGCTTTCTGCTAATCTAACTCGGCAATCATTTAATTTACAGCAGGGGGACTGGCAAGAAGGGAAGCCAAAATAAATAAGATAATAGTGGGTTTAATCGCTCAGGGGAATGGAGAAGGAGGGGAGAGGTGTCTGCGTGGTGCCACAGGGAGAGGTGGGGTGACCCCTCTGGTGCTGCTGATTGAAAGCCAGGCTCGCTTTTAATTTCACTTCCAAGAGTTCAAACTTTGAGCCACCTGAGTTTTCTGGTTTCTAAAATATTTTTTTTAAGTTAGTTTTAAATTTCCTCTTAAAATTTTTGTTCTATTTCCCTCAATTAATTGTTTTCACGGCAGCTGAAAACTTTGGCTTCAAGATCTCCACAGAACAGTAAAAATTCTTTTTTCTGGATCACTGAATGCTTTCCCATTCCCAGCAGCTGAGATGCACAGAGCAGTTAACGAGGAGTAGCTTTGCCCTGGGAAACCCCTGGGGGAACTGAGGCACGGACCGACCAAAAGCATTTTCTCAGCGGCTTCAGCCCCCAGCGCTGCTCCCAGCCGGCGGTTCCCCTCCCTGGCCCCTCCACCCCGCGCCTCCCTGCGCTCCAGCTGCCCCGGGGAGGATGCAGGGATGCAGGGGAGAGGATTTGGGTGGAACACCTGGAGACATGCATGCCAGAGCCGCCTCAATAGAGGCGGCAGCTCCAGCCGCGGGGCCTCAGCAGGGGATGCTCCTCATGGAACTCCGGCTTTTTGTTCCCAAACCTGAGCTGGGCAGGGGGGCTCCTTCCCACTCCCCTGCTCCAGCCCGTCCCCTCCTCCACCCCTGCGCCCCTCCATGCAGAATCTGAGCTGCTTCCTCTCATTCCCTGGGGTCCCAGCAGCATTCATATGGGAGCTTAATCCTCCAGAGATGTGGGGACATGGGATTAGCGGTGGTCCCGGAGAGATGGGGCCCAGCTCCCCTCACAGCAATCAGCAGTGCACCAGCATCCCACCAGACCCTCCTGGAGCCCCTGTCCTTGGGACAGCAGGATAGCAAGGACCAAAGGACCTGTGCCTCGGTGGCAGGAGGGCTTTGGTGGCTGCTGTGCCACCCCTGAATGGGGCTGCATTATCCCCTCTCAATAATTTATCAGATGAGTTGCAGCCTCCTTTTGCCCAATGAATTATTCCCAAAGCAGAGGGAGGTCATATTTGTACTCCTCGAGCAGCTCTAGAAATGGTCAAATAATATTTGCCCAGCAAATTGTTAAACGGCAATTCCTCTGTCACTCACCGAGCGAATTATTCACTGAGCACTTGTTTACCTGGGGCCAGAGCTGCCTGCCTGCCTGTGCCCTGCCTGTGCCAGTCCCGTCCAGCCCCTGCCCAGTCTCTGCCTGCTCCCTGCCTGTCCCTGGAGCAGGATGGCACCTGAGCAAACAGGCAAAGGGCTGCACATCTGCCTGAGCCCCTGAAAGCTGGCCAGGGTCTGTGCTTCCATAGGAATGGGGACTTCTGGGAAGAATGTCTGGAACCGGACAATACCTTCAATGCCCCTTTGGTTCCATCTCTCTTTTCCCCCCTTCTTTTCTACCTTTTTTTCCCTTTCCCCCCCCCTTTTTCCTCTTTGTTCCCCCTTTTCCTTCCTTTCCCTTCCATTTTCCCCTTTTCCCCTTACTTTCAATTTTGCCCTTTTCTCCTTTTCCCTCCTCCTCTTTTCTCCTTGCCTTTCTCCCTTTCCTCCTGTTCCACTTCCCCCTTCCCTTTTCCCATTTTCCCCTTCTCTTTTCCCCTTCCCTTCCATTTCCCCCTTCCCCCGCCCTTCCCTTCTGTTTCCCCTTCCCCTCCCTCTCTCTTCCCTGCACAGCCAGGCTCTATTTCCCACTGCATCTCCCCATGCATGGACTGGGCCAGCCTAGGCTCTCCAGCCAGTAATTCTCCAATTGGAAAACGTTCCAGGGCAGGGCCTGAGGAGGGAGAGGCAGGAGTGGGGAGCCGAGGGGAGGGGGAGCCAGGAGGGATGAGATGGGAGTTCTCAAACTGCGAGCCCTAATACCAAGCATGTGGCCATATATTATTTTAATAAAGCCGGCACATCCTGCACTCACGACAGCTGCTGTTCCCTTTCTCTCATCCTGTGAATCTCATTTATTCCTCATTAGCAAAATCACCTGTTTGTCAAATAGGGACAGAGCTGTAAGACATTAAATTGTGCGAGGGCTGCCGGGGGCCTGGGGAGCGCGGGGAAGAGCGGGAGGAGGAGATCCTGCGCACAGATTGAAGCCAGGACTGCACGAAGATCTCTTGAAGGTTGAGATGGAAACGAAGATTTGGGGGAGTGGATTACCCAGCAGCTTCAAGCACTCTCATTTTCTTTCCCCTCTGCCTGTTCTCAGCATCCTGGGAGCGATGCTGTGCCCAGCACCTGTGTGCAGGGGCGTTCAGGTGCTCCCACTCCGTGCTCACCCATCACCTCTTGAGCAGCAAACAATTTAAATCCATGGTCACCCGCCGGCAAGCAATTTTCCCTTTGGGAAGAGGTCAGGTACAAAATTTCTGAATCACCATTATTGGTTTGGGTTTTCTCTAAATTGAGCAAAGGTGTTGGTGGGACCGACCTGTTCTCTCCGAGAACCGGGGTTTTGATGAATCAGGATTTTCCACTAACATTACAAAAGAAGTCCCTGGACTGCACTAAATTAAGCGTCTGTCTCCCCCCCCAGCCTGGCAATGGAGCCTTTTTCTGCTGGTTTTGCAGCTTAGTCGCTGCTTTTCCTAATGCCAGCCCCGACTTTTCGCTTTATCAGTTGAGTGACATGAGGGGAAACAGCTGGCTGCCAACCAAGCTTTCGGGTTTGCCAAAATTCTCCGTGTTTTGGGGAGATTTGGAGGTTTTGGTTCAAACTGGATCTCACCCAACCATGTGTGTGGGAAAGATACAGGGAGAAACTTGGGGAGGACAGGGAGACCTCAGATCCCAGCCCTCCAGTGTGGTTTGGGTGCTCCTGGTGTCTCCTTGCCAAATGCCAGGGGGAGAGACCCAGACGGCAGCTCCTGTGACTCCAGCCTCTGCAGGAAAGCCTGAAACTCCACATTTTTCCCAGGAGGTTCTGTTGCAGTTTGGAAAACTCCAGCTCGTGTGGGAGGGTTTGATCCCAGCACTGAGATGGAGTTCGGGGCTGTGCTGTGGAAATCTGTGACCTGCTCTGCAGCCGAGGGCGGCCCAGGGGGACACCTGCCCACTCCAGTCTCTGTCCCCAGGTGAGGTGGCCAGTCTGGGACCTGCAGTGGGCACCCCCAGCTCTCAGAAAGGTTGTTTTAAAACTTGAGGAGAGATAGGGAATAGGAGGTGAAGGAGAGAACAGTGTCTGTGCACCATTTTTCTACTTCTTTTTGTTGTGTACTGCTATCTTTGCTCTTCTTCCTTTATTTTTTTCTCATTCTGACCATCCCTCCATCCTCTCTTCATCATCATCATCATCATATTTTTTTGCACATTTCCCTTCCCCAGCACACTTTCCTCTCCTTCCTCCCCATTTTTCCACCCCTTTCCCCATCCAGCTCCTCTCCCCACCTCTCCATCTTCCCCCTGCTGTTGAATCCTTCCTCTTGACCCTCTGCACACCTCCCCACCTCCATCTCACAGCCTGTTTCCATCTTGGGGGACCCATGTGGGGACATCCAGTGTCCCAGCCTGGTGGCCCACAAGTCCTGGAGTCTCAAGCCCAGCTGACTCCATACCTCAGTCCCTCGGGGGACATTTTGTGACCCACCTCCAGGCTGGCTGCAGGTGAGAATAGTGGCCCCCTCCCAGCTTCCAGCTGCCTTTAATGCACCTGCCCGGCTCCTGTCCCCATTGCAGGGCAGGAGAGGTTCTGTGCAGGGGCCAGGAATGCGGAGGTGGATGAGCTGCCCTGTGTCCAGAGAGATCATCCCATAACTCCTCATCCACCCCAGCCACCTTGCCCCGGGTGCCAGCGATGTCCCTGCTCTGCAGAGCAGCCCCGTGTCCCCCTTCCTCACCTGCGTGGCGATGCCACCGTGTCCCCCCCGCCCTCGTCCCCCCCTTCCCTCCTCTCTCTCTCTGAAAGTCATCAGGCCTAGCGAGGTCTTCTCCCACTTATGCAGCTCATGAATATTTAACAGCATCTGCTCTGGAGGCGATAAAGCCTACCAATCCTTGACAAATATGGCCTAATCTTTTCAATTTCGGGGTGCAAATATTCCTTCAGAGTCCTGTTTGTCACCTAGATTAATGACTCTGGCTCCCATAAGCCTTTGGTGCTAATTCAAGTGGTGGCTGCGCGCGCGGCGAGGGATGCTGGGACACATCTGAAGGAGAGATTACTCACTCGAGGGCCCTTCGCTGCAGGGTTTTGTTCCTCCGGTGGCAGTGGGGACCAGCAGGGGAGTCTGGGTGTTTGTTTGTTTGTTCCTCTTCGTAGCTCCTGAATATCCATCCTGGAGCCGGCGCAGTCGAGGGGGGAGCTGCCACGAGGAGGGGGGATGGCTCGGGTGGCTCCCCGGTTCGTGCCGCTGTGCCCCCATGGATGGGTGCGGCAGGACACATGGGCTTGCCTCTAGTCCCGGCTCCGCATTTTTTGAGACCTGCTGCAAACGGCGGCTATCAGGCCACCCAGCTGGCTCCAGGGCTCTGCTCCGAGCTGAGCCCCGTCCCAGGGAGTGGAGGCTGAGGCCTGGGTACAACAGCCAGAGGAAGGAGGAAAGTCTTTCTCCAGCCCGTTCCAGGACCTCTCCTCAGATCCTGGTGCCTGCCCAGGGGAGATGTGCGGTGTGGGGCTGGACAATGCTCAGCTCTCGGACATGGTCCATAGGTTTTGGCCGGGATCTGGCTGGCGCAGGAGCTGCGAGCCGCAGCAATCCCCGAGCCAGCAGGCAGCAGAATCCCAGGCACCTCCGGGCACACGGGACCGGCTGCTGCTGTTTGCTTATTCCCCGACCAAGAGAGGAAAGTACCGAGCAGCGAGCAGCGCTGGGCGGGGGGGGCTGGAAATCAATGCCGGAGCTGATCAGAGCTATTGACAGCTTCACTGAGGCCCTGATGGCTCCCGTTCACTGTCCCCTGCCCGCAGGGGCCGTCCCCATCACCGCGGCGCGCCCAGCCCGCCTCAGCACAGCCGAGCGTCAGCAGAGGCATTAGCGGCGGCCAGAGATCGAAGATTTGTTATTATCCAGCAGGGGAACAATGGCCTGGCTGGGTGTATCCGTCACCACTCCGGCCCTCGGGGGAGGGAATATGTTGGGATTGCAGATTGTTTATTTGTACTGGGGAGATGCGGGGTGCTGGTGGCGCAGAGTTTCCTCCTCCGTGCTCGACCCAGATTCGTCCAAAGGTTCTGGGGCTGCCTGAGAGTGATGCCCTGACAGACGGCAGATCAAGGTCCTGGGGTTTGGAGCATCCTCCAGGTGAAGAGTGGAAAGGAATGTTGAGATCTACTGGAAGTTTGCAGGTGAAGCTCCCAGCGCCATCAGGTTGTTTTGCGAGGAATCTCCTTGGGATGCGAGACTCTTGGAAAGAAGGTCCAGAGAAACCCCTGGTGCTCTTGATGCAAAATTATTTATTAAATTCTCTCTAGTGGAAGTATCTAAGAAGGTCCAGTCTGGAGGGTGTGAAACCTTTAAGGTTATCATAAAGATCATTTTTTTGGCTCTGAATAATGAGTGTTGGTAAGGGTAGGACAGCCCTAAACTGACAGCTCAGCTCTGCACCAGGGAGATGATGTTCCCCTGAAAAATGACCTGACCTGGGTGGAGGAATGAAGAGATGAAGAGAGGAACCAAAAACCCTTGTCCGATGGTGGCAGCAATCCTGGGTGTACACAGGAGCATGATCCTGAGCAAAATGTTCTTGCTGCTGCCAGATGGGAAAATCTTCCACCTGACACAGGGAACTGCAGAGCACGGTGAATATTTACAGCTCACGAGCAGGAAGCTTTATTTTTAGTTTTGTTTTACATTTCTGTAGTGGAAAATGCTTCCTCAGCCAGAGAAAAATACAATTGTGGATGAAATTGAAGTGTGAAAACATCCTCTTTTTTTTTGGTAAGCAATAATCAGAAAAATGCTACTTTTCACTAGTTAGAAACAGAAGAAAAACTTCTGAACAAAGCAAAAGAAAATTTCTGTTTCCACCTCAGAATACTTTGGGAGAAAAAAAACCTGCAAGCCTGGTTCCCCAGCTCAGCTCCTCATTTGGGCTCCGCAGCCGACGGCCACCGCAGTTCTCGTTTTTCCTTCGCTGATCCCACGCCTGGTACTGACTTCTGCTGGATGCTCCATGCTGGGAATTCGGGGCAGCGTCTGCAGCCCCAGCTCGTGGGGGCTGAGCTCCCCAAACCCCCCGAGTGCCCACCCCAAGGGCAGGGAGGGAGCTGCAGCCACCCCGAGTCTCAGCACGGCCAAACCCCAGGGACTCGATGGGGTTTGGGATTGAACTGGGAGGGACGGGGGACCACCACAGCCAGCACCAGCGGCTCCAAGGAGAGTTGGAAAGACCGGCTCAGCGGAATAAAGTCCCGCTGCAATGCGAGGGGACAGTGCAAGCAGTGCTTCCTCCACCTCATCCCCTTCCCTGCCCCCATCACCCACCCTTGTCCTTGGGGAAAATCAAAACCATCACGGCACCCTCTGGAATTTCCCCTGCACGCTGCCCTGCCACAATCCCTGTGCAGAGAGCTGGGATCCGCTGTGAGATGGCACTGACAGGCACCCTCCACCCCTTTCCGTGCTCTGCCCCCCGTGCCCCATGCCCGGTGTGGGGACCGGGACAGCGGGGTGCTGGGGACCATCCCACAGCCGCCTGTACTGGCATGTCCGTGCTGCTTCCCGCTGCTCCCTGCCCCCTCTCCCTCTATTTTTTCCCTCTGAACAGTCTCCAAACGCCTTTGTAATCCCGCAGCATCGTTAGGGCCCTCCTGAAACCAGGGCGGGGCGGGGGAGAGAGCGGCTCATTAGCTGGCGGCTTTGAAGTGGGCTCTGTTTGGGGTTCATTTGTATGCCGGCAGAAGGGAAACCTCTGTGTTTCGAGGATGTTTTTCTGGAGGGGCTTCCTGGAAACATAACAAACATGACCCCGAGGAGCTCCCCCGGCCCGCGGAGGCGGGCGGGAGATGAAACGCGGAGCTGTGCTCGGCACGGCACAAAGGCAGCGCCGCTCCGGCAGCAGCCCGGCCAAGTTCCCGTGGAGAACACCAAAGCTGGCCCGGAGGGAGCTTGTCTGTTGCACCATCTCTGTCTGAGGGAGACAGAATTCACGGCTCAGCCCCGTGTCCTCCCGTCCCACCTGTCCCCAAAGTCCATCGCCTTCCCAGCCCCCTGACACGGGCAGGGATGCCACTCACGAGATCAGGTGGCTCAGGGCCCCGTCCAGCCTGGCCTCCAGCACTTCCAGAGGTCGCCGAGCAGCACAAAGAGGTGCCGGGTTGGGTTCCTGCTCTGTGCCACAGCTCCTGACAAAGCAGAGCCGGGGCTGGGGGGCAGCACTCCTGAGGGGCCATCGCCTCCTCTGCCTTCAAGTCAAAGGAGTCCTGAGCTTGAAGGTGTTTGGAGTGATCTCAAAAGACGTTCCCAAGGTTCTCTGCCTGCTTGCTGCCCCGCAAGGATGAAGGATGGATACCTCCATCCCTCCCCAGCCAGCAGCTGCCCTCGGGGCACGGCTGGGGGGAATTTCCAGCAGAAGAAGAAGCGACCCTCAATAAACAAAACATGGATGGCTGTGCCTCCCTCACTCTCTGTGCCTCCCAGTCTCTCTTTCTCCGCCTGCTTCTCCCTGGCTCCGTCTTGCTCAGCCTCCCCTTCTCCCCCCGCTCTCTCGCGGCGCTGCCGGTGACAGGGAGCGCTGGGACGAAGACGGATGGAAGTGACACGCGAGCTCCGGCGTGACCGCCGGGGTGATGCATGGGGAGCCGTCACTGCGTGCTCGTCCTGAGTGCCGCAGATGAGGGACTGACCTCCTCTGCCAAGGGGTCAAGGAGGTTTGAAAGGCATCGTGTGTTCCCTCGAGGAGGAAAACAGTCCCCTGTGTTTGGTCCGTGCTCCCGCCGGCACCTGGAGCACCTCAGTGGTGTTTTAGAGCATCATCGCTGTGCCGAGTTCCTCACTTCTGCCAGCAAAGCAGCCAAGAGTCATCCCAAACCTCCTCCTCCTGCACTGATAGCCCTGAGGGAGTGCTGGAGCTCTGACAGGACTCTGCCAGCACCGGGACCCCAAATCTGTAACACAGCAGAGCTTTGCAAGCACCGGTCAAAACCCAGAGCTGACAGTGGTGGAGAGCTCTTCCAACCTCTGCATCCCCCCTGAGGTTCCTCTCTGTCACCTCCACCGAGCTGAGGTGCCTCAGGGCAGTTTGACAGCCCTGCCAGAGCTGCCAGGCTCCCTGGTTGGAGCAACTGTGCTGGATCCTGGAGCTGCTGGACTGCCAGAGAGGATCACTGTGGGCTTGTGGAGGCCACAGATGGGGAGTCATTCAATGGGGAAATGATCATCCATCATCCATTAAGGAACACAGGGAGGTGAGCTTGGCATGGATCTCTGGGGGTCACCTGCCTTCAACTTCCCCAAGGCAAACCTGACCAAAACCTTCAGCTTCTGCTTTGGTTTAAGTCTGTGGCTCTGCATCTACAGGATGAAAGTTAATTCCTCTGGTGTACTGTCACATCCTTTGGGCTGAAGATCCAGTGGACTCCAGCCTGGGAAATCTTGTCAGACAAATTCAGTGTTCTTCAAGCTGCTGTCTCAGGATGACTGGGAAATTCAGCTCAAAGCCACAGATTCCTGTCAAATTTGGCAAAGCTGCTTGCCTAAATAAATGTGTTTTTAGCAGAGATACCACACTGGAGAAGTTGGATCATTTCAACTTGATGTTCTCAGCTGAAG
Source organism: Corvus kubaryi (assembly GCF_017639235.1). Taxonomy (NCBI): domain Eukaryota; kingdom Metazoa; phylum Chordata; class Aves; order Passeriformes; family Corvidae; genus Corvus; species Corvus kubaryi. The sequence goes on along the minus strand of NW_024581110.1, from coordinate 386,146 downwards.
TGAAACAAATTCAGATCTTTCATTTTCCTTTGATAAAAGAGTAAAAACGCTTTAAAAATAGTATGAGCTGCTTTATTTTTAACCAATCATTTCAGTCAACTCAAATGAAAGAAGAAAAAAAATGTATTGGGGGGAGGGGGAGGAAATGACTTTTTTTTCCCCAGTAAACCACCCAAGATGAGCCAGGATCTGGGAATTTGTTGTGCCAGGTCCTGTTGCTTCCAAGGAAGCTCAGGGAGAGGTACAGGGGTGGCAGCCCTGGGTGGGGGGCACTGCCCGGCTGTGCCCACAAACCCAAACCGGTGTGTGCAGCGAGCAGGTTGTCTGAGACGGCTCTGCCTCCTCTCTGGGCTGTAATCCTGCCAGGAGAAGCGCTTGGAAAAGAGCAAGGAAGGAACAGGCATCCAAGGCTGGACAGATGCGGCCAGTTGGCAGCAGCCGCTAAATTAGCAGCCAATTTCCCGTGCACAACCTGGGGACCTGGGCTTTCAGCTGAGCACATTAAGGCTGGAGCCCCTTTTAATTGCTGTAGATCTTAACATGTGTCCCTCAACTCTGGGGTCCCTGACAGCCTGGACAAAGGCAGCTCTCATAGTGGGGGAAATGCTGTTCCCTGCTTTATTTAGGGTCTCACTCCAGAGCTGGCGCAGTTGGCGTGAGCAGATTCAGGCTTTGGGGCTGGTTTCTCTCTTACCCCAGCAAGGCAGAAGCACCATCCCTACATTTCCCACTCCGTGGGTACCAAAAGTTGAGGACAAGGCAGGAATTAACTGAGGCTGGGTGTCAGCAGGGATGCAGCCACCCCGGGATGTGCCGCCGGTGCTCGAGGCAGGACACAGAGCTGAGAAAGCTGAGAGACCCTTAGCAGGTCCTGTCAGCCTTATTCACACCTTATCAGATGGGGGAAGCCCAAAGGGCTGTGAGGGAGGTAATTAATCTTGGTCTCGAGCAGAAAGGCTCCTGGAGAGGAGGGGGGAGGTCAGAATGAGGCATGGTTTGAGGAGAAATGGGAACTTGGCAAACGCTTGAATGCTTTTTTTGCCCTTAATGTGAAGTTCACCCCAGATCTGGAGACACCTTTGTACTTCCCCCCCGATTTAATTTGGATTTTTATTTGGGATCATCAGTTTCTCCTCACCATAAAACACATCATCATCACTGTAAAGCACTTTTATGACACCTTTATCTGATTATCTGGAAGCACTTAATCAGCATTAACTCATTAAGCTTCCCCAGGCCTCGGTGGGAGGGAGGAAGGGGTCGGTGCTGGCTTCCAGTGAGCGTCCCTTGGTCGCCACCTCCACAAGCATTCCAGAGGGAATTCCCTGCTTTCCCCCGAGGGTGAAGGCTGAGATGGGCAGACACAAGGGTTCCTTGGTAGGTTGGCTTGCAGCACCTTTCAGGGGTCAAAGCAAAACCACCACGCAGAGACTTCCAGCATCCCCGAAGAGGGGCTAGGAGCGGTCCTTGGCATGGGATTGGGGTTTACCTGCTGACACTTGTCCTGAAACAATTCAGAGGCTCTCAGAATACCATACAGAGGGTCTCTGACTGCAAAGCAGGACAGAGTTGTTTAAACAACTCTCCCAACTCTCGTGTTTTTGGCAAAAATGTCGGACGAAATACCCATTTGTTCTGTGTCGGCGCAGCACAAATCTCACTCCAGGAGCTGTGGAACTTGCTGAGGCCTTGCAGTGCCCCAGCACGGAGCCGCTGAGTTTGGCCCTGAGGATAAAGGCCTTGAGCACCCCACCCTGACCAGGCTGGTTTTGGAGGGGGCAGTGGATGTGGGATGCTGCCAGCTCCCCTCACACGGACATCCTGGAGTCTCTCCAGGAACACACCAGGACAAGGCCACCCCCACGCACATCAGCAGCGCTCAGTGGTTCAGGGATGGCTGTTCTCCCGCTTCCGTGGCAAATTAGACCCCTGGAAAGGGCTGGTGGGCAGGGTTGCCCATCTGCTCCTGGTTTTGTCCCTCAATTAGGCCTCGTGTCCCGCGTGCTCGCTGTGGCTCATTGGTTTCCGCTTCACGTTCTGCGTGGTTCCCAGACACCACCACAGAGCAGCTCTGCGCTGTCTCCAGAGAGGTTTTGCCTTTGGATTCTGGCCAACCTTTTTTTCCCCACCTTTTCTTCCCTCCTCTTTCCCAACTGTTTTTGGCCCCCAGGCTCATTCAGACAGCACTGCCCTGGGCCAGCTCAAAGAGGAGACCCTGAGCAACCATGCCAGGTGCCCCAGGATGCTGGGACGCAGCAGCAGCACCCACCCAGCCATCATTTCACCCCCTGCTGTGCTCTCAGACAGCCCCAACCCTGCCTGCAGAACCTCCTCTACCCCCAGGGCAGTGCTTCTCCATCCCTGTGTCCCTGTGGTTGGCAAGGCCACACTTCCCCCCCCATTTCCTCCTGATCCAAACCACTCCTCCCTCCTTGCAGCTGACCTCCAGCAGTCCTATCACCCATGGGCAGGGGTTTTCCCTGCAGATGTGGAGCAGGTCCTTGCTCCTGAGATGCCCCCAGGTCCCTCTCAATTCCAGTGTGCCCAAATCTTCCACTCTTTTCTTCAGCAGAAATTTGATGCAAACATCTCTCTTCAAATTCAGGGCAGCAGGGATGAGGGGACAATGCTGCCAGGAATGACACAGGAGAGGAAACCCAGAGCCCAGCAAGGTTAGAGGGTTTGTGGTGAGAACAAGGGATGAAGATCAGCTATTTCTGAGACTACTTCAGCCTCGTGAGCCTGAGGGGAAAAACATTTGCATCTGGACTCAGAGAGGTGGCTGGTTTATGACTTTTGGCCTAACTGAATAGTGTGGTGTGGGTTTGGGACAGGATTAGAAGTCCAGCTATCGTGTCCTGGGAAAATCTGCTGGAGTTTAGGGGGAAAAGACTGGAGGCAGACGGGAAAGCAAAACAGATGTTGGTGTTGGTGGGACTTTGGGTGTATGGCTGTGCCCCCCATCCCACCCAAGGGTGTGTAGGGTGCCAAGGACCCAGCTCTGCCAGGCCTCTTGTGCTGGGAACTGCCCCTGGGTGGGCTTGGGGACAAAATGTGGGGGTCTACCACACAGCCCCAGCTGGCAAAGCTGGTGGGGAGCACCCAGGGCAGGGAGGGGGGTCAGGAAAATGATCTGGAGGCTTTTCCCTCCTTGGGTCACTGCTGCTGGGGGCCTTGGGGGCCGTGGCGGGGTTTGGTTACCCCTCACACAAACCTCATGCAGAGCCAAAGCATCACTTTGTCTCCCCAAATCAAATCATTAGAGATTATTTGGTTCATATAAAATAAATTTTCAAACTACCTTGGCATGTGTCTGGGTTGAGTCTGTGTTAGCGTCGTGAGGCAACAGAAGTTCGTGGAGGTGTCTCCTTCCCATTTGAGCTCCTATCTGACTTTTCCTTGGCTGTCTGGATGGTGGTGCTGCTCCACTCGATCCAGGCATTTTTACCTCCCAAAGATATTATTATTTAATTCCCTTTGCAGCTGCCTGCAACTCTCGATGGCCAAGCAGCTCTTTGACTGATAAAAAAAAAAGTTGAGCATCAGTCAGTAAATCAGTGGCAAGAGAAATGCTGAATCGTTAAATCTTACACTGGAACCTATTTTAGCTGGGTTTAGAACATATATCCAGGATTGTGCATGGAGGCAACAGGCTTTGAAGTCAAAACCAAAATAAAACTCTCCAGGGAAAGCAGAGCAATCCCTGGTTTTCATGGTTGTGGCCAAGGTAGCTCCAGTCTGTGCCTGAAGGTAAAAATCCTTTCCCCTGTGCAGAACTGGGAATTTTGAATTTGTCCAGAGTTAAAATTTAGAAACAAAATTCTATCTTTTCTTTTTAAATGGGGATTTTAAGTCAGGGCCAGAAGGGAATCATGAAATTCAGAGCTGCTTTCTGTGCCCCGGCTGCACCTCCGGGTCAGGCAGGTCTGGGAGTGAGCCACCACTTAGCGTAATCCTGCCTCACCAACACAGGGCCGGGTGACTCTTGCCCCATGGAGTGGGTGGAACAGCCAAGCAGGACACGGACACTCCAACAAGCCTAACCTAACACTAACCCTAACCCAACAACCACTCATCCTCCCCATTCCACACCCCATGAATGCATCTGGTCCAGCTGGTGGGGAAGAGAGAAGGAAAACTCAGCCCTGCTGAAGGACACAGCACCTGCTCTTTCAGTGTTCACAGCCTGTCTTTTTTCTTGAATTTCTAGAAGATGCTGGGCAAAATACCCCCAAGCAACCCTGTCCTGGGGAACTGCTGGATCCAGCCATTATTAGCAGCTGTTTGCGCTCCTGTTTGAGCCTCTTGCCAATGAGATGGAAGTGGAGGAAGCCCTCAGCGAGCTGCAAGGAGATGGTGACACCCCCAGAGCATCCCCCAGAGCATCCCCCAGACACTCAGAGCTCTGTCCTGCCTGTCCATGGCCAGAGGTTCCTGTCCCATGGATTGGCCTTCAGGAAGAGTCCTTGCAGAGATGCTTTCTCCCAACCCTCCCCGGTTTCTTCCTTTCCCTCCAGTGCAGTGAGGCCAAACCCACCCAGCCCTGCTGCTGCTTTCCAGACCAGCTTCACACCGTGCTGAGGGACAGCACCTCCGCAGCTGCCACATCCCCTTCCCAGAGGCTGGAAAGCAGCGATCCCCCATGGAAAACTGCTCCAGCAGAGCCGCTTTTACCCCAGACCAGGCTGTTTCCTGCCATCTGTGGGTGGTTTCCTGCTTGCTCCCGGATGAAGGGACCACTTGCTTCCCTCATTTTTGGGGCAGCAAAACAGAAGAGCCAAGGGCAGAACCTACATGGGCACAAAGCGCATGCATCCAGCCTCGTCCTCCTGGTGGATGGATCCTGCTGGGCACAGAGCACAGCCAAGGACTCCCCAGCTTCCACAGAACCCTATTCCCAGGCCCATTCCCACCTCACCAGGCTGTTAGCAGCTCCAAGGGAAGCAGAGGTGGCAGCCCTGCCCTGGTCTCTCCCAGGGGAGCTCAGTGATGTTCAGACTGCCCAATTCAAACCTGGAGAAGGGGCTCTCACTCCTGCAGTCATTTCCTCACAGCAGCAACTTTTTTGGAAGAGTTTTTGCAGTGTTTCAGAGGGAAAGAGCTGGAGGCTCTCTGAGCTCCCACGAGGACCTTCCTGCAGGCTGGTGCTGCAGAGCCTCAGGGACCACGCAGCCAGGTGTTCGTATCAAACCCTAAAATCAAAGGGACAAACAGCGTGTGGGGAAACGGGGTGTCGGGTGACGGAGAGAAGATGAAGGGAAGGATGGAATGGCAGGATACACACAGGGATGGAGGGAGGGATGGATGGACCAGGGCAGGGCACCGCGGGCTGAGGTGCAGGCGGACACTTGACTGATGGATTCGGCAGACACTTGACTGATGGATTCAGCAGACAAGAGGCACATCAGTGCATTATTTCCTCCTTTTCCTCCTCCCGGGAGCAGAGGAGAGGACAGCCAGTCCCGGGGCCAGCAGCAAGCAGGGCCGTGAGGCAGCAGCAGGGGGAGGACGGGCGGGGGGCCGGGGTCCCAGCGCTCCATGGGGCGCCCGGCCGGCCCGAGCGTCTGTTCCCTTTGAAGCGGGGGCCTGGCGCAGAGGATTTGGCAGGTCGGCACTTCTGCTCTGCGGCAGCCCCAGAACAAGAGGATTGGCTTCCCTCCCTCCAGCACATGGCTCTCCCGCCCCTCCACGCTCCCCGTTGAACGGCAGCCCAGCCGGCAAGCCCCGACAATCTCCCGTCCCCCCCAGCCCAACCTCATTGTCCCCGGGAGATGCCTCCTTCCCCCTCCCCACCTCTCCCTTCTCTTCCTGGCAAATTCTCCCCCTCCTCCTGGATCCAGCCGCTCTCATAATAGCATCCTTTTCATGGAGACAAATTGTCCAGCCGGGGGCTGCACCTGAGGGCTTTCGCCCTTTAACAAATAGCCTTTTAATTTTCTGCCAGAAGGGCATGGAGGGGGGGGAGAGGGAAAAGGGGGGGGCCGGAGAGGGGGCTGCACAGAGGAGAGAGAATCAATCAGACATCCATCTTCATCATTGCTGCCAAGGGACCATTTGCACTGGCTGGATGCCCCTGGGGGAAGATGGGGTGAAAAAGAGAAGAGGTTGGGGTGAGGAGGAGGCAGGAGGTGGTGAGGGGCTGGGGAGGGAGCTCCGCAGCTCCTGAAATCCACATGGAATGGTTGCCCTCCAGAAAAATAAACAGCAACCCTTGGAGCCCAGGGAAGGGAGGAGAGGGTTGTTTTCCAGCTCTTACTCTGCTCTCCAGAGAGGTTGGGTCAAGTCCAAAAGAGTCAGCAGCTCTGGCACAGGGCAAAGCAGCAGCCAAGGGGAGCCAGCTCAGGCCGTGGGAGATCCCCATTCCTGTCCCCTGGGAAGCAGGGAGCTCCAGGTGAGATGAAGAACAAAGAAACACAGGGAGAATCTCCACCAGCACCTTCTCCTTCCAAGATGAGGTTATCACAAACAGCACACACAGCTGCTACAGCAAGGCAGAGGGGTCAGGAGAGCTCAGAATTCTCCTCTCCCTCGTGCCTGGACAGCAAGGAGAGAGCCAGCAGGTGAAACCACCACATCATTTGCCTCTCCTTTCCTCCAGATTCTCCCCTGCAAAGGGATATCAAGCCATGGTATCAGCTTTAGCTGGAATCTGTCGCCTCTCCCACCAAAAAAAAAATAAGCAAAGAGGTTAATTAGATGTTTGCAATCCAATTTACGTCTTGTTTGTGAAACCAGCATTTCAGCTGTAACCCAGCCTGGGAGCCCCCCGTGCCCTCGCTCTTTGCTAAATTTATTTCACAGCTTTGCAGGACTGGCTCAGCCAGGTCAGAACTCTTCCATTATCATTTTATCGCTGCCTCTTACTCTGTAATTACAAGCTGCTTCCCTCGCCCCCTCCCTCCTCTCCTTCCCCAGCCCCCTCCAAGCACAAGGTGGGAGATGCTGGTCTTGCTTTAAGCTCCTTCCACGATTTGTCTCACCCACTGAGGCCAGGGACAGCTTGGCCCTGGTTTCAGCAGATAAGCCAGGGAAGGTGGCTGGGAGAGCAGGGGGAGGATGCTGCTCTCCAGTCCCCCCTCCCCAAGGATTAAAATATTCAGATGCACTGATGAATAGCAATGAGAGCTGGAAATGAAGGCCTGGAAACTCGGTGCTGGAGAGGTTGGAGTCAAGCTGGCAGGAAGGAGACAAGCTGCAGAGCCATGGGAGGCTGTGGCACATCCCCTCCTGTGTCCTGGGACAACCCTCATCTGTTCCCAGGGACTGGCTGGGAAGGTACTGGTTGGAATGGGCCAAAATTGTGCCAGGAGAGACACAGAGATGTCCTGAGCTCTCATCTATGCCCTGTGGAGGTGTGCAGAGAGGCTTTGGGAGCCCTGCTGGCCAACATTCCCAGCAAATTCCAGTAGGAGGAAAGGGTCCTTGAGGAGTATCTCAGGATGCAGATGCAGAGATGCAGAGCCAGGAAGCAGCTCCTCCCTGGGCTTCTGGCAGCTCCTCTGTGCACACAGGACAGACAGCGGTGGGCACTCGAGTGCCAGGGCTGGCAGTGCCACCAGAGGACTGTCCCCAGCCAGCAGGGTCACTGGGCCCCACTGGGAGATCCAGGACACAGGGAGCAGCAGCAGGATCCCCACGCCAGGAACCCCTTGGCATTTTATCCCAGACCCTCCCGAAAGCACCAGGCTCCAGCAAGGGGAGGGGGCCACGTCCTCCCCAGGGAAGGACCAAACTCAGGCTGAAGGACTTCCCTGGGAATTTCAGGGAGAGGAAGCCACAGGCAGAGGGATGCCCGCACCTTGGGGCTCTGTAACATCTTGGCCATGGGGATGAGGCATCACAGGACTCAAAAAGTGAGTTTGGGGTGGAGGTGGCCACTGCCCCTGCCCTGGGAGAAAGAGCCACTGCCTTTCTGTGTGGACAGGGCCTGGAAGCAGCTGGACACAGCCAGCAGGGCCCTGCTTTGTTGTGAAATTTGGCTTCCTTTCAGTCACCTGTGAGCATGAATCAGACAAGAACTCGCGGGCAGCATGAATACACACACACAGGGCCAGCTCAATTGCCCATGAGAAGGTTCATGTAATTAACAGGCAGCCAGCTTTTCTTTCATGTGACAAAGAAAGGATGGGGAGGGCTGGGGGGGTATTTTCTGTACCCATCCCCTGAGAGTGAGTTCCAGCAGGACTGTTCAGGACTAGAGCATCGCCTGTGACCAGGCCCCAGGGCAGGGAGAGATGCGCTGCAGGCGCCTTTGCCCAGCCCTGATTTCCCTTCGTGCACAAACTGGGTCCTTCCCCATCCTTGGCAGAGTTAAAGCCTTTCCTCTGCTAAACGCACAGCGCAGGGAGCCCTGTTTGATAAAACGGCACAAAGATGGATCTTCCTGCTGTGCCACGCTCTGAGCGATCCCCCACCATGCACTGGGATCCCCCCAGGATCACCGGGGACAGCATTTAACTCACGTCCATCACACATTCACACTACAAACACCCGGATTCCCAACCCCAGAGCACCTGGAGCACTGCCTGTGTTGTTCAGCCCAGCATCCACAGCCACACAACCAGCACCAAGCACAAAGACACCTCAGTCCCCCCCTAAAACAAAGATCAAAGCCCCTGCTTGGAGCTGAGGATGCCACCCCCTCCCGCCGCTCGGAGGAACATTAAAACCCCATTAACCTGGGGTTGTTATTAATCATGCAACATTACCCAGTGGGGACAGCCCTGACGTGCGAGTGCCCAGGCTGCCACCAGCTCCCCCGGCCCAGCTGCAGGTGACACAGGACAAGGTGGGATTGGTTTATAACCGCACCAGCTCCACAAAATGAATTTCCTGCAATAGGCAGCGCAGGAAAGCTTCGCTGAGATTGGAAATAATCACCCCGAGGCAAGGCAGGGACCGGACTGCAGACGCTGCTCACCCTGCGGAGGATAATCCCCTTTGTGACTGGGCTAAGGGCAAGGCGAGGAAACCACGATTTATCATCTGCTTGAACCACATCCATCCTCTGGAAGATGATTTCCAGTCCTGCTGCTGAGCAAACCCAATGGCAGGCAGAGATCCCAGGCCAAAATCAACCCCAGAGCTCAGGAGATGGTCACTTTGGAGACCTCCTAGGACACAGAGGGAACACCTTCAGCACACTCTGGACAGGCTGGTGCCAGGAGAGCAAAGCTCTGCCTGCATGCGTGTATGGAGGCTGAAGCCCCATCAAGCCCTCACAGCTCCATGATATTAAAGCTTTCCCCTCATGCATAGAAGCAGGCAGGGGGGCTAATTGCTTCTTATGACACTATAATGGTAGGACTATTTACACTAGATTAAAATCCAATTCATAATGAGGTATAATAACTTTGCAAATGCCAGGATTTGTCAAAGGGTGAGGAGCGCCACCGACACAGAGCTGAGCAGCCTCGGACTTGGGGTCCAAGCCCTGCCAGGGGAGGAAGGGGCTCTTGGCAGAGCAAGGGTGGGGTTTTGTTGGGTTCTCCCTCTTTGGTTGCTTCTTCCATAGGTTAAGCAGACGGGATGCTGGGAGGGAGCATGGGGACAAGCATGTCCCAGGAACACTTCACAGCCAAGCAGGCAAGGGCAGTGCCCAGAGCAAGGGGCTCCGTAGCGCCTGGAGTGGGTGAAGCGGATATGGACAAGTGGTTGGATCAACCACAGACCTGCCTGGGCTTTACCTCAGGAACCGAGCTCCTTCCCCAGGGAAGTTCTGTTCCAGACGCTGATAAACCATGGGTGGATTCCCATACTGGAATCCACCAGGTGCCAGGGTGCTGAGGCAGCCTCTGGACCAGGACCAGGCACTCGTATGGAAAACCTCCCCTGCTGGATGTCACACACCAGGCCACACCCTCAGAAACTCACCCTCCCTGCCCAGAGGCACGGTGACCCTTCCCAGTCACCCCCAGCCCTGTCCCACCCCTCCCAGGACAGAGCACAGCCCCAGCACTGCCGTCTCCCCCCAGGTGGTGCTCCTGCAGTGAGGTGGGACAGGAAAGAGAGGGCTGAGACTGGGTGCAGCCTAGATTTGCTCCCTACCTCTCCATTCCGTGTTTACGGATGTGACCTTGAATGAGCCCAGCCACACATCATTCCTGACGCGCTCCAAAGAGGTATTTATTTATTCCCTGCCAATGACACGGACTGATGGTGCCCTCTGAATTTCAAGTAGGACTCAGCTCTGTTTTGACAGTCTGGGTGGCTCTGCTGGAGAACAGACAGAGGAAAGAGCCCAACAATCTTCATTTACAGAGGGAACGTTGCTCCCCAGATCCCAGGGCTCTGTGCAATCCCTGGATCCTGCTGAGTGGGCTCAGTGTAGTGCTGGCCCCTTGCACGGGGGTTTAAGGAATGCAGCTCAGGTGTCCCGTGGTCACAGAGATCTTCTGATGGATATCAGCCCCAGAGATGCTCCAAAGGACTCATCCTGACCAGAGGGGGAACTGCAGAAGACGGCAAGTGCCAGGCTAAGTGGAGATGGAGCGGTGCTCAGGTAAGGGTGAGCTCTGATGTGCCAGCACCAGTCCCTCTCCCAGAGCCACCAAGCTCTCCAAGCCTTCCCACACCTCTGTTGGTGTCCAAAAAACAGCTAAAAAGCCTGATGGCAAAACCTCCGGAAAATCAGTTCTTCAGCACACAATGCTGTGAATTTGTCACTCATCCTGCTGGACACTCAGTACCCCCAGCTCGTGGCTGCTGGGTTGCACACACCAAGGACAAGGAGAGCTGGAAGGAATATTGATTTCCTGAAGGGTGAGGCCCTCTCCTCGATGTGAGCTCTTCCCTGATGGATCATTGGAAGAGCTACCCTGTGCACAGGAACATAGGAGGAGCCCTGAGTTATAAAAATAGCAAAAACCTTAACACACCCCATGCTCAGAAGAAAATCAGCTGAGCCTCAAGTGCAGCAAAGACAAACTGAATTGTGCCAAACTCCCATTCACCTCAGCAAAGAGCTCTTCCTGGCTCCAGGGAGCATTCTCCCCAGTGTCCAGCATGAGTATGCCCCATTACCAGGGCACAGCAAGCCCCGTTCCAACCTCTCCAAGAAATGTGAGAGCTTTTGGTTGGATTGAAGCCTTGTCCACAGCATCTCCTGGTGGTGGCAGGGTCAGGGGAGTCCTGGCAGCCACAGGACTGGCCGAGGAACCCTCTGTCCTTGGAGGGCACGAACTGCCCACAAGACCCAGGGCTCTGCAGGGATACAGGGGGTGTGGGGAGAGGGGAGAGGAGGTGTCTGCCAGGGAGGGACAGGCGTGGTCACCACCATCACGGAACAGGCACCACAACAGACCCCGCCTCGTGATGGGACGGTCAGGTTTGAAGGAGAATCCAAAAAGCAGAGCTGCTCCTCACACAATTTCATAGGCAGATCCTTTCCAAGGGGAGACAGAAGGCGGCTCCTAAGGCCGCCCTCCAGCAGAACAAATGGATGTTGGATGTATAAATATGTTCAAGCTGTAAAAGAGGAGATGTCAAGGAACCCAGCAGAGGGAATGAGGCCCAGGAACGCCTCTGACCACATGGCACCTCCAGCATCAATCCAAGAGGCTCCTTGGCCAGAGTCTGAATCTTCTGGCAAACACGATGCCCTTCGACTCACCAGCACTGAAAAGAAAAACACCATTTTCCCCAGTCTGTTTTTGTTTGTGAGAGGGAGAGCGAGCGGGAGCAGGCGGCGGAGCAGAAAGGGATAGAGGGGATGGCACTGCATCCCAATTGGAAAGAGCCAGTGGCCACTGCCCAAGTAAAATTCCAACTTTATGACATAATGGGCTTTTTCTAACCAGCGCTTGCTATTAACTTCAGTACTGGCTTAAACCCCTTGGCCTCAGGCACGAGCAAAGCAGAGCTCACACACTGTAAATGTTAATGCTGCTTTAGCACTGTAATAAGCTAAAAGGTGGATGCAAGATCTGGCACATTAATTCCTTTTTTCATCTTTTTAGCACATTTCAGGGTAATATGAATAATAAATATTTGAGCTCATGAAGGTTAACGGATGGATAACCCTGGAGACTGGGACTCCCCAGGTAGGAAGGCAGAAGTTCCCTTCCACATGTCAGTGTTTCCAGCAGCAAGCCAGGGAATTTGCCTCCTCCTGAGAAGTCAGAGTTGCTTCTTGGCGGGGAAGTGTTTGACATTAAAACTTGTTGCCTGGCACACTTGTTCACACTTCAAATGTTTGGTCTGGGGAATGAGTAGAGGTGGACATTTCCAAGCATCACAGGGCAAACCCACGGAGAGAGGAAAACCTCCCCCATCCCAGCACAAGCTCTGTTCCCATTGAACAAGAGCCAGATTTGGCCAGCAAAGGGCTCTCAAAGCTGTTTAGGCATCTAATTCCTCCTGCAGCCTGGTTTGGATTCACCTGGCCTGAGGCTTGGTGGCAGAGCAAGGGAGCTGAGCATGCACCTCCAGGGTTTTGAACTCCAGCTGAGGGGATATCCCAAAGGCAGAGCACTGCATGGACCTGACCCAGGTGTCACCATCAGCCCCGAGGCGCCTGGCCTGGCCTTGCTTGGCAGGCACTGGGTCTAAAGTACCAGCTTTGATGTCTGTCAGGCTCCACCCACACAACACCTTAAGGAGAGCAGCTGGGTGAAAAGCTGCCATAGCTCTGCCATCACCTTTGGATTACAAAAACATGGAGAACAGGGCTTTGGGAGAAAGTCACACTGCTTTGGCACCCAGTCAGGTGCCACAGGAGTGCCCCAGCTCATCCCAGAGCCATGTGTGAGCTTCCAGGGAAGCAGCCTAGAACGGCTGAGGAAAATCTTCTAATCCCAAGCAAGGACTATGTCAGAAGAGAAAGGGTAGGTCTGGTAGTTCAGGGAAGGGTTTGAACCCTGTGCTGGGAGAGCAAACACTGGAACAGGAGAATTCCCATTGCTCATCTATAACAGAGCCCTGGCAGGTAGGAGCACTTCCTGGGAGAAAAGGGCCTGGGATGAATCAGAGTGTGATCCCTTGGGATGGAGGATGTGGGGCTTTCCCAGATTCCATCCATCTGCTCCAGCTTCGTCTTCTCGACCCTCACGGTATGGACAATGCCCGAGGTGCCATGTCGGACAAGCAGCCCCGGTATTCCAGCAGAAATCCCACTGCCACTTTCCTCTGTGGTGCCTGGCTGGTGGACATGAGCGCTGTGGGACACTGGGACAGCCAGGGCACAAAGCTCCCCGTGGCAGCCCGTGCTGGGATGGGGTCATGACGTGTCACTGGAGGCGGAGTGGCAGGAAGAAGGTCCTGACGGTGACAAAGCCGGGATGAAATCCCCGCTCTGCCCCTGACAGGGCGGTGCGGGAGCTGCAGGGGCCGGTGGGGGCACAGGTGCTGCATCCCCGCGCTCATTCCCGGTTCTCCCATCCCGAGCAGCGCTGCAGGAGACTGGGATAGGCAAAGAGCACCGGGCTGGTGCCGCTCGAGGAGGCCAGTCAGGGAGACAGGGCAGCTGCGGGCCTGGCAGGGGACACGGGAAGGGCAGGCCGGAGGAGCCCCGCTGGATGGAGAGGGGAGCGGGGAGGGTGTTGGGGCCGCGGGGTCACCGCTGCGACTCTCTGGGACCCTCATCGGGGAGCAGCCCCTGGAAGAGCGCGGCTGGGGAGCTCCGGTGGCCAGGGCAGGGGGAGCCGGGGGGCTGCGGGCGCTGCCCACCCCTCCGCCGTGCCCGCCGCCGGGCGTGCTCGCATTTGCGCGCTCCGCGCTCGCCGGCCGCGGCTGCGCATCCGCATCCAGCGCCTCGAACCCCGAGCCGGGGAGGGGGAGCTGCCCCCCGCCCTTCGGGGGTGCGTGGGGGATGCTGTGCGGGGCAGCCTGCGCCCCCCGGCCCGCAGCCCCCCCCGTTTGCCTTTCGCTTTGCTCACTGTTGCGTGGCCGCCGAGCCCCCCTCCCCTGGCAATCCTTGGGGGATATCAAGGGCAAGGAAGAGAAGGGTTACCTGGAGGAAAGGGTTGCTAAGCAACCCCTCCTCCCCGACCCCCCCCCCAAAGCACCGCAAACCCAAAACTCGTTCCAGGCCTGCAACCAGATTAGCATATTAATGAGGCTGTAATTTCCCCGGAATTGTCTGCACGTCTATGCCCGCTCACAGCACACTGGCCCAGGAGTTTGCTATGCAAATAAACTGGTTTTACAGGCTGTGGCTTAATTAACTCATCAAGTTCATCTTCCTAACAAAAAAGGCAGACTAACTGCGGATTAATGGACCTGTGTTTGCTCTTCTTTCTCTCCCCCTCTCACCCACTCCCTCCCGGAGGCACTGCCTCCCTGCAGACCCTTCCATCCCCGGCCACTCCAGCCTCAGTGCTGGGGAGATCCTCCAGCCTCACAAGGAGATAAATCCTGGGAAAGGAGATGGGGGGGGAAGGAATCTTAATACCGCTTCCAGCAGAGTCGGGGAGGTTTCCTCATCGACTTCAAGGGGAATAAGATGGATCAGGCCTCGAGGATGGTAATTACGCCTTCAGTCGAAGCTGGCAGGTGACCACTTATGAGAAGGAGGTGGCACATCGTGGCACTGTCTCTTTAAAATGGTTGTCTCTGTGCGGATCAGGGGTCGGGGATTTTGGGGAGGCGGATTAAGGTACCATTTCTAGGGGAGCGCTGGCAATCCTGCTCCTTCCCTAACGGTGCAGGGTCAGAGCAGGCAAGAGGGATGCTCTCCCTCCTGGGTTAATTAGAAAGGTCCTTCCTGCCTGCATCCCATGCTCAGAGACAAGATGTCTTTTGAGAATGACCCCCAAAAAAGGTAAGTACAAGGATTTGCAGAGTCACTGAGGGAAAGTTCACATGGCCAAAAGTCTGTATTCAACAGCAAATCCCAGGCTGGGGAGCTTCCTTTGAGCATCAACATCATTATGAGTTCACCTCCCCTTCCCCACTTCTGTGTTAACCTTTTCCTTCCCTGGGAAGACAGAAGCAGTTTCCTGTGGGAACTGGATGGGGCACAGATGTCCCCCTGTCGCTTCCACCTAGACTGGCAGCAGGAGGAGCTGGCTGGGAGTGCTCAGCCCCCGGGCTGTGTGTGAAGTGACTCCACTCAGAGATGAAATGTCTGAGTGGATCTTTTCCCTTTTAAATCCGGCTGTGTTGTTAGTTAATTGTAGTTTGACATCCAGGGAGGTTTTCTGCGGCTCGGAAGGTGGCCTGGGATACTGAATTCAGAGCCCAGGGTGGGAATGGCTGCGTTGCCATTCATAGCATGGACTGTGCCAGCCCAATGCACAGAGCCCCAAGGAGTGCAGAGCCCCAACTCCCAAAAAGGCAATGGGAAACTTCAGAGCAGTTAAATACCTGCAGGGAGGGGTTCTGAGCATGGACCAGGCTCCTCTTGGCAGTGCCGAGCAACAGGACAAGAGGAACGGGCAGGGACTGATGCCCAGGAAGTGCCACCTGAACATGTGGAAGAGCTTCTTTCCTGTGACCAAGCACTGGAACAGGTTGCCCAGAGAGGCTGTGGAGTCTCCCTCACTGGGGATATTCCAGGCCCGTCTGGACACAATCCTGTGCCCTGTGCTCTGGGATGACCCTGCTGGAGCAGAGAGCTTGAACCAGATGACCCAGAGTGGTCCCTTCCAGCCTGACCCATCCTGTGACTCTGTGGTGACCCCAAGGCCATCCAGCCTGGGCCCTTGGCTTCTACCCGTGGTGGTCACAACATATCTCTACCCACCACCCTGCGGCCACACTTCCACAGCCCCTCCCGTGCTCTCAGGCTGCTGGAATCACCCCCTGCAATCCCCCACAGCTTTGTGGGGTGGGAGGGGGCTGGTTCCCAGCCAGCTGAGCTGCCAAAGACCTTCCGGCTGCTCCATGCGCTCAGCTCTGCAACTTCCCCTCAGCAGAGCTCTGCAGAGCTTCACGCCTCCCTTGAAAGTTTAGGAGCATTCAAATGACACTCAGCTGAAGACCACCCCTCTTCCAGCTGCAACCTCTTTGGAATGGATTTAAGTTGAAGCTTTCTTGATAAAGTTGGCTTAGACTGGACAAAGTCCTTGAAAAATTCTAACTGCGCTCAGAAGCTTCTCTACATTCACAGGAAAATGGACTGGCTGACCTAAAAGGTCTTTTCCATCTCTAATTTCTGTGGTTTCATGATTCATCCCTCTTCTTTGAAAGTGTTTCCTACATGAAATGTCTCGTTGGATGAAAAAAAATTACAATAAATAATCTTTTCTCATTTCCTCTCCTCATTGCCAGAGCCTCGGAGAGGTGAGGGATATGTCTGCTCTGACATGAACCGAGCAGTGGAAGAGAAAAGGCGAACGAGGATTCAGCTTAGCTGCCAAGAAGGAAGCTGTTCCTGCCAGGTGGGGTAGGAGGGGTTATGCCGGAGACATCCTTTCCAGAAGCACGCTCATTCCTCGCTTTCTCAGATCAGGAGAAACCTCTGAGCTGGAGAACAGCCGTCTCCCAAGGACAGAGAAGTGGCCACATCCTGAGGAGAGGACATCCCTCAGATTGCTGCTCCCAGGAGATGAAATAACAGTTCCTCGGGATGCTCCTGGGAATCAGACGAGGGCTCAGCATTCTTAACGTCCTCCGGGAATTTCTCTCCTAAGAGCTTGCCCAGTTCCCTCTCAATCCATTGAGCTCCTGCAGTGAGGAGTTCCAGAGATAACTCCTTGCAAGGAGCACAGTTTGCCTTAAATCTTGCTTCTCCCACCTTCACCTGAAGGCATGGAAGGGGCTTTGGTTTGGAAATGTCTGCCAAAGACACCACATAACCTCAGAAAGGAAGCAAAACCCTCCAGAGGTCAGGCAAGACATTCCCCTGGGAATGCACAAGTGCATCTTTCCATCCTAAAGCAGCCCTGCATGGGGAATGAACTGGGAGTTACCCCAAGCGAGGGCACAGGAAAGATCCCTTGGCTCGTGGCCCCCAGGCCACCCCTCAGCTCCCCATCCCAGTCCCTGAGGCTCTCCCCCAGCCCTGTACAACCCAGGGAAGTTGTGCATCCCTGTATCCTTCTCCTCCCTGGATTTCTGATACCCCAGGGCTGAGGTTGTCTCTGCTCCCATGGCTCTCAGGTGACTTTGGCTCACAGCATCACACCAACACTCCTGATGAGGGACAAACTGAAGATCACCAGATTATTCCTATTTTCCTGTTGGATAATGCCTTTCAACCCAACCCATGAGTTAATCCTTTCTCTCCCACAGGTTCAGCAGCAAACACGGGGCAGTGTTCCTGGAAAACGTCCACTTTCAGCTGGTTTCTGCTTTAAAATTTGAGTATGAATTTGGGCACAGGCCCACATCAGGTGATTTCCAGAATGGCTGGGGAGCTGCTGTGTTTTGGGGCTGGCACCCCATTTGAAGCCACTAATCTGGTGGCATCAGTATGGGAAAGCAATGGGGGACAGAGCTGCTGTCCCCAAAATGAGGGGAAGAGGGAGAAACAAAAGGGACAAACCCCTGTAGAAAGGCAAGCTCAGCATCTGATCCTGGCTCACTTAACAGCGAGGTTTTGCCAGGGATTTGGGGATCAGAAGTGGTTGGAATGATAATTACCCATCTTCAGCTGTTACCTAGGAGGTGTTTATGTGAAGAATTGTGACCATAATATAGGAGTTTCAGCTCTTTTTATTTCGTTGATTTAGTGGATTTTCATTCTCTCTTTCCTTTCATTTTCTGGAAGCACTGTAAACCCAAAGTCCTCCGGCATCACCCCTCTCTGCAAAATGCAGATTTATTTTTTTTTAAACAAAGACTAAAGCTGAAGTGCTTACAGTCAGGGGATCACCCAAAATTTGAACACTTGCCAGGTACCATTTCCACCCATAAGAAGTACCAATCCTTTTTCCAGCTGACATTCCAGGACATTGATTTTTTTTTTTTTTTTCCTTTTCTCCAACATCGCTGCTACTTCAACAAAAGGGGGAAAATGGGTTTATACAGAAGAGGGAATCCAAGAGGTGGAAAGCTACACAAGCCAAGCTTTGAAATTAAAATCTGCCCTTTTAGGATTAACGAGGAGAGTGATAAAACAAGGGAACAAATTTACAGAGGGACACATCAGCCCTCTCCTCACAGCGGCCCCTCAGCTGGCAGCCGGCCGCAGGGGAGGCTGCTGCCTGCCCACACATCGTGGGGCAAGATGCAGAAATTACCCCCAGCTCACACTCCGTGGGAGGTCAGACTCCACGCTCATTGGGGTCCCTTCTGGCCCTAAAATCCATGAATCTATTGATGCTCTGAGGCTTAAAAAGCAGCAGCTGCTCCTATGCAGCACCTAGTTCTCATAAGCGTTTGGAATAATGGATCCATATTGTGCCAATGCATACTAATGTTAATATACATTTGCAGCACACAATGTGATGGCTTTGGAGACACCCAGGTGTCAGATGGAATCAGTGTCACTGACACACCGGGCCAGGACTCCGCCGCAGGTCCCTGTTGGCTTCTCCAGTGGGAAGCTGTCGCTTCTTTGAAATTATTGTGTTTATCCCTTATGTTTCTGGAGGAAAAAAAAATAAATTTATAAAGGAATTGTACCAGGCCCACCACAGGATTGGTGCCTGCGGTTTGCAGCCAGCCAAAGCCTGGTTTGCACAGGGTTAGGGATGGGGTTGTGAGGGAAAACAAAGAGAGGAGCTGTATGAGGTGTGCCCAAGGAGCTCAGAGGTGCAGCCTTCTGCTCTCCCTTTTAATCTCCTCTCATGCACCAACGCAAAGAAACGAGAAGCCAGGGCTGGGGCTGCTCCCAGCTCTGTCCCTGCTGAAGTCGGGAGAAGTTGCGCAAAGCATTTGCGAGCCAGAGCCTGCCTCTGCCGGGTTTAATCCCCCCCCCAGCTTCCAAGTGCAGGCTCAGCTTCACACCCTGCAGAGGGAAAATGGCCTCTCCAATTGCTGCCTTGGGTTGGGATTGTGGGGGCACAGCAGGAACAGGCTCCCACCTCCAGCCCCACTCCCTCCACAGCCACAGACCGTGTGTGGGTGTGCAAGTGGAGAGAAGTGCTCTGGGTGTGGGGTGCCAGGGGAAGGTTTGCACCCCAGACCCCCCCTGGGTGGTTTGCAAGAGTTTAGAGCTGTGTGCTTGTGTGGAATACCTTCACCTTCATATGTGTACATACAGATACTTCATCCTCTCATAATTAGCACCAGCCTGGCCTAAATTCCCTGCCCAAACACCCTTGTCATGCTGATATGAGCCCATTTCTTTACAGGAATTCAGGACAGCAGCACACCACCCAGCAAGCCCTCAACAGTTTGAATGCTCATTATTCCAATTGGCCAATTAGTCCCGGTGCTGGGAACAGGGGGATTTTGTCACCACTCAGGCACTGCAAGGGTTAAGGCTGACCCTGCCTTGGGACTCCCCCAGGCTGGACTGGTCCTTGGCCATCCCTATCTCCCTTTGTGAGGAGTTACTTCCAATGGGACAGCTAAACCTATGTTCCCCTCCGGCTGGGTTTTTTCCCCTTGCTATCAAAAAAAACCCCAAAATTAAAACCTATCAGAAATATTTAAAAAAAAAAAAAAAAAGGAAAAGAAAAAAGAAACCAACAGCTTCCCAAGTCCCCAGGAACTCTGATTCCCTTTAAACCCTGCACAGCCCCACACAGTACCCTGCTTCTGGATCTTCTCTCCTGTCTTCCAGACATCCTGGGAAGCCCAGGATATCCAGAATCAATGGAATAACCCCTCCATCAGAGCAGGTGGAGCTGTTTTCGTGGTCCTGTTTGTGGTTAAGAGAGGCAGGTGTGCATTTCCAGTGAGAACTTGTTAGCAGGAGGAAGTGGGGATGGAGGAGAGGGGAATGCAGGAGAGAGGAAGCGGTGTGGCCCCGTGCCCAGGTGACAGTGACAGTCCGAGCACACCCAGCACAACCACACATTTGGCAGCTGATGAGGTTAGGGAGGTCCTGTACCGTCTCCCCATTCCCTGAGGCAGCGGAGGAATTATCCCATCCCTGCCCAACATGAGGCGCTTCTGTCCCAGCTTCTGACCAGGGGTGTGAAACGGGTGTTGGAGGGGTCTAGGCCGAACTCTCAACCCCATTCCTGGTCCCAGGACAACCCCAGAAAGGGCTCTCTCTTCTGACCTGCACAGAGAGAGGAAAACCTCATCCCCTGGCATGAAAAGATGGGGCTGAGGGATGGTTCGGCTCCCCCGGAGCCTGGGTACGTCAGAGAAGGCAGGGCCACGGCGATGGGTGTTGCAGGGGGAATGTGCGTGTGCAAGGGCTGGTTTTGTGTGTAACGTGGCACAGGGCTGCGCTTCCGAGCCGCGGAGTTGTGGGGGGAACGAGGATTTGGGGCGTGCAGGGAGCGTGCGTGTGAGCAGGGGCCGTGCACACGCACGGAGGAACGCAGGGAATGTGCGGGGTGGGCGGCGAGCGCGGGGAAGGGAGATGCGGGAGAGGATGAGGCAGACAAAGAGCTCTGCGGGCGGGCAGGGAGACACCCCAAGCCCTTCCCCGGGGGTGTCCCGGCCAGCCCCGGGGGGGACACCCCGCAGGAGGCCCCTGCTCGCTGTCCCGGGGGTGCGGTGAGCGTGTGAGTGTGTGAGGACAGGAGCACTTGCAGCGGTGCCCGAGCGTCGCCTCTCCGTGACACTCGCATTTCGCCACTTCGTTTTCCCGGCCGCCGGGGTCCCCATGGGGCTCCCCCCCCCCGCGCTGGCACCGCTCGGGGCGGCTTTTTGGGGGTCGTTTTTAATCGCAGCCGCTGTAAAGTAAAAAAAACCGCGCTGAGATCCCGCCGGTCCCGCAGGGCCGGTGCCCGGGGCCAGCGGGGTCCTGAGCAGCACAGCTCCGCTCCCCTCGGGATGAAAGACTGGGGGGGCAGGGGGTGTCTGATAATTCTATCGTGGTATTGGCCAAATTTCCAGTCTTTCTGGCCGAGGCGGTTTTCTGTGGGAGAAGGGAAACGGGAAGTGTGAGAAAAACAGAGAGGGATGGAGAGATCGGAAGGGAATGTGTGTGAAATGCGAGGGAGAAACGAAAAATAGAGCAGCGGAGAGTGCGGGGAGAGAGAAAGGGAGAACGAATAGAGAGAGGAAAAGAGAAAATTGAGGGAGGAGAAAGGAAAGGAGACAAAAAGAAAATGAAGGAAAACGGGGGGAAAAAAAAACAAAAGGAGAGAATGAGAAAAAGAATAAAATGAGGGAAACGTAGGAAAAATATGAGAAAAATAGGGGGAGGAAGGAGAAAAACAACAACAAAAAAAAGAAATAAAAGAGAAAAACAGGCAAAAAACCATAGAAAAATAGAGACATACAGAAAACCAGGGGAAATATAAAGAAAAAAGGGAGAAAACAAAAAGGAGAAAAGGGAAAACAGACAAAAAAAAAAAAAGCAGAGAGGGGAAGATCGAGGTGGAGAGGACGAAGGCGATGGAGAATAGGGGAGGGTGGCGGGGGCAGCCGTGCCCGGTGCCCGCAGGGCGAGGCGGGGGCCGGGCCCGGGCCCGGCGGGGCCGCGCTGTTCAGCACCCTGGAGAGCTCCGCGGCTGCGGCGGGACACGGGGGACAGCGAAGGGGACAGCGAGGGGGACACGGCGGGGCCGGGGCCAGGCAGGGCTCGGGGGCTCGGCGGGAGCCGGCGCTGCTCGGGGCCGCGATCCCAGCAGGGCTCCTCCATCCCGGGGCTCAGCCCTGCCGAAGGCATCGGTGTCAGATCCGTCCTGGCACGGGACTCCTCTTCCACTCGGGACATGGGCGGGAAGGAGCGGCGTTCCTGTTCCACTTTCCCCTTGAAAACCGCCCCCTCGCCGCTCCCGTGGAGCTTCCCTCCCCCTCTTGCCTACCCCCTTGGCTCCGGGGGCCTTTGGAGCGTGCTCAGCTCCCCCGTGTGTCCCCCCGAGTCTCCCCACGGTGCCCGTTTAGCAGCGAGGTGGGAGCGCTGCGCTCCCCTCATCCCGCCCGCAGGTGCGGGCCGAGAGCTGCCCCCTCCCTGTTTCCCGAACAAATCCAAGGGAGGGAGGAGGACCCAGAGGGGCGCAGCCTGTGGGGCTCACCCCACGCCCCGACAGCTTCGGGGGTCCCGTGTGCGGGGCGTACCCGGGATGAGACCCCCGAAAGGAGCACCGGGGCGAGCTCCCTTCCCCTCCCTGCCTCGCCAACAGCTCCACAGCCCCAGCTCCAGCCCTGCCCCCCCCTGTGGCCCCCCGCCCCCCCCCCCCCCCCCCGCTCCGGGGGCTTCTGCCCCGCCAGGGCGGGCTCCCCACGCACCGGCTCGCTCCGTCCCGCCGCTGCTATGCGGAGCTCCGCGGTTGCCGCCGGCTTTTCTCATGCAGATTCCCTCTTTCACACCTCCCAAACAAAAGCAAACGGGGGCATCGCCTCGCCGTGTCAACACACACGCTCATTAGCGGGGAGGCGGCGGGGGGAGCGGGTGGGAACGGCTCGAGCAGCCCCTCCGGGGGGGCGGTCGCATCGACGGGAGATTGTAGCGGGCCGGGGATCATCCGAGGAAATTTGGAGCGAGTTCTTTGCCGCATTCCCCTCAAGTCACTAAGTTTCCGAAGGTCTGGGTTTACCTCTCTCCGGCTCGTTCCTATCAACACACGCTGCTCACAGCCAGGCTTTGCCCACCCGCGGGTCGGCATCGCGGGCAGCGGCAGCCGCGGGCGCTCCGGGCCGGCTCCGCGCAGAGCGGGACCCCGAGCCAGGGCCGAGTTAGCGCCGGGGACCCGTCGGGGCGGGGAGGATCGGGGGGTGCCGGGATGGTGCTGGAGCCAGGAAGGGCTGGGGGGTGCAATTAAAGCTTCGCTAATTACCGCAACCCGCAGGAAAAAAAAAGGGACTGATTAAAATGGCTGTGGAGAAGGTGGGGGGTGACTGTGGAAAGGTCGAGGGGAGCAGGGAGAAGCGGCACCTCGGTCGGCGCTGGCTGCCCCCAGAGCCGGGAGCGGCAGTCCTGGACGGGGTCCCGCGGGGTCTCGGGGCGCTCCGGGAACCGCGCTCCGCACCGAGCTCGCACCGACGGCTCTCCGAGCTCCGCGGCCGCCGGCGGTACCCGCTTTTCTGCCCCCGCTCGAGATTTTTGTGTCTTCACTTTGGTTTGGAATTTATTTCCCCTTTTTTTTTTTTTTTGGTGGTGTGGTTTTGTTTTGCTTTTTTCCCGTTAAACCGCCTCAACAGAGCCCGGTCCCGCGGCCGCTCCACCTCTCCCGTGGCTTCTCCCTGCCGCCGGCATCGCCGTTCGTTTTGTGCCTTTTCTTCCACCGAAACCCCGTGCCGGAGCTCGGAGGGAAGGAAACAAAAAATTCGTTAAGTAAACGGGATAAAAACCCGAATTAAAAATCCCCCGGCTGTTGGTTTGTATTTGGGCCGCGGTGCGGTTGGAGCGCTTGGTTTGTTTGTTTTCTTTTTCACACCCGCCGGCGGTTCCAGCAACACCAGTGGGGAGCAAAGAGTTGGGGCATCCCCTCTCCCCGGCACCTTTCTCGGGCCCCTTTTGGGGATGGGGAGGAGGGGGAGAAGGAGCCGTGGGTCGGGGGGCCCGGCTGGCGGCGTGGGGGCTGTGTGGGGCTTTGTGCGCGGAGCGGGGGGGCCGCATTGTTCGCCGGCGCTGTGCACACTGGCACTCGCACTCACCTCGTGTCCCCCCGCCCCAATAATACGGAAATTTCCATGTCCCAGCTGCCTTCCCCTTTTAACCTTGGTATTAATTTAGGACGGATCTTTCTAAACAGCCCTGTAATGCATTCAGACGCTGCTGGAGGTTTATATTTTTCTTTCTTTTTTTTTTTTTTCCCTTTTTTTTTTTTTTTTTTTGTACCGTGGGTTATATTTACACCCAAAACAAAATAATTACACTTTTGTTGGCGAGAGAAAGCTGGTGATTAGACTGTGGCTCTTTGCAGCAAACCCTTTCTCAGTGGTACACCAGGACAATTTTTCACGGCTGGGTGAAATCAGACGCGGGAGGTAATGAATCCTGTGAGCTATTTAAATTTACAATTTGTAACGCAGTCACTCAGAAACGCCTATGGCCCGGCGAGGAGATGCTTGCTGGGTTTGTTTAATGTTAAAACCTGCCCCGTCCCCCCTCTTACCAGGGAAAAGGAGGGGAGCGCGGGGGGAGCAGCCTCGCCCGCCAGAGGAGCGCGGAGCGGCGCGGAGCCGCCGCCTCCCACCGCGCCCGGGCTCGGCATCCTCGGGCCGGCCGGAGCCGCGGAGCCCGGCCCCGCTCCGCGCTCCTTTCCCGGCGTGATCACCGCCTACAACCCCAAAAATACTTGGAAATATCCACAAAGTCGGCGGCGGTGCATCCGAACAGATAGATAATTAATTACAAAACACGGGGGGAATATGCAAACCGCGTATTACAAATTCTACAGGGCTTAACTGATTGGAAACAGATTATTATCTTGTTTGTCTTTTGTCTGTTTCACTTATCCCTCTGCTGTCTGTTGTGTTGTAAGTTGATACACTTTATTCTTGAAAGGGGATTTTTTTTTTTGCCTTTAATAATATAGTAAATTCCTCCAACATCTTGTATAAGCGACACTGCTTCTCTACGCATTACCCTGTTAAAACACAAAAGGTTTATTAGTTACGTATAGGCGGTCTTATGGGCCCTGAATTACCATCTGTTACCATGGGGGAATGTGGCTGGGGGGGGAGTTTCTTGGGGCTCGGGGTGGTTTTTCCCTCCTCCCCTTCCCCTTGGATTTATTTATTCCTTGACTTTCAAACGAAAAAGGGAGCCGAGGGCGGCCGCGGGGAGCGGGACCCCCCGGCATCGCCCCCGAGCCGCGGCCGAGCCCGCAGGGGACGGGGCGGGGGTTCCCAGCTAGGGGTCCCGGCTTGGTGGGGAGAGGGCTGGGGGAGCAGAAGGTGGCCGGGACGGAGCCCAGGGGGGACACGGGGTGCGTGAGACCGCGGGAGAGCAGCGCGAGTGCGTGGGCACAAACAGCACCCCGTACGGACTATCCACAGGACCCAGGTTATCCATAGGTTTATCCATACGGGCCCGTCACGGCGCGGGACGTGGCGTACCCACACTCCTGCACTTACTGGGACGGCCCCGGCCGCCCCCCGCGCCCGAGTGGGATCCTGCGGTGGCTGCGGCCACGCGTGTGCGTGCGGAGCTGGCGCTGTGGGAGCGCGCATCCTCGCCCAGGGACACGCTTGTGGCCGCGGATCTCCAGCCCCTCAATAGCGCGGGTTTTCTCCGCCGTGCGGGGCCGTGGGAGGGTCCCGCGGGCGCGGGGAGTGGGGCCTGCCCGATGCTCCCGACGCCCTGTCCCCGCTCCCGTGCTGGATCCTGCCCCGAAATCCGTGGGGGCTGCGGCGGGAGCGGGCCCCGCACATCCCAGCACATCCCCGCACCGCTCCGCGGCTCCCAAATTCCCCAGAAGAGCCCAGGGAATCCCGCAAACTTCGGCAGAGCCCGGCGGGAGCGCGGCCGCGATCGGCCGGGGGTCCGGGCCCTCCTTCTCCTTCCCGTGCCTTCGCCTTTCTTGCTCGTTTCTCCCCGTTTTAGCTCGCTGCAGTTTTAATTTCCTTTCTTCTCTTTCTCCTGGCTTTTTTCCTTCTGTCTTTGTTTTCTTTTCTTCCCCCTTCTCTTCCTTGATCCCTGGCTCTGGCGCTTTTCCTTCGCCCTTCCCTTTTGGTTTCCATTCTTTCCCATTCTCGCCATTCTTTTTGTCTTTTTATTTCTTTCCTCCGTTTATTTTTCCTTTTCCCTTATTTTTCCTTCAATTTTCCCCATCTTCTTCCTTGCCTTCTTTATTTCTAGGTATTTTTTCTTTCGTTCAGTTATTTCTTCTTGCTTTGCTTCTTTGCCTTTCTTTCATTTTTTCTTCGTCTTTCTGTGTTTTTCCTCTGTCTCTTATTTCCTTCCTTTTTCGTTTCCGTTATTTTTCTTCTCTCTCTCTCTCTCTCTTCCTTTCCCTTTCTCTGTCTCTTTTTTTCTGGGTACACTTTCTCCTTTTCCTCCTGTGCTTTTTTTATTTCCTTTTTCCTTCTCTCTTTTTATTTTTTCCTCCCTGAATCTCTTCTCTCTCCGTATTTTCTTATTTCGATTCTCCCTCTTTCCACAAACATCCCTACCCACAAAACCTACTCCACTTCCCGCCGATGCCCTCGTGCCATGGCAGATTCATTGGGATTTTGAGGTAGATTTCTCTTTTTATTTTTGCCGCTACCGAGAGCATTTCCCAGCACCAGGGTGCTCCACAGCCACCAGTTACTTCGGGCCGGAGAGAGGGAAAAGGGGGGGAAAAATTATATTTTTTTAATATAAAAATTCAGGGATTTTGGCTAGAGAAAACGTCGGGGAACGGGGAAGGAAGGTTCGGCCTTCACCTGCCCCGCCGCTTTCCTCCTCCTCCCCGCACGGCCGGACCCCAGCGCTGCCTCCTCCCCTCCCTAAATCCCCGAGAAACGGAGGGAGAGGCAGAGGGGCCGCCCCCCGCCCCGACCCCCCCGGGGCAGCAGCCCCCGGCCCCAGGCTGGATCCTCTTCCCCAAAACCCGCCCTGACCCCGGGCCGGGGCCGGTGCTGCCCCCGTCCCTCCCGCGGGTCGCAGCTCCGCCGTACCTGGAACTAAAGAGAAAACACAGCGTGGGAGGGGGTAGCGCCCGCCGCCGCCCCGGGATGCCCCGAGCCCTCTCCCCCTGCGGGGTGCGCGGGGCGAGGGGGCGGCGGGCCCTGGGACAAAGGCCGGGGGTGGCGGGGGGGCCGCATACCTCCGGGGGAACTTTTCATCCCGCTCCGCTGCGGGAAGGAGCCCCCGGCCTCCTCCCCATCCCCACCAACCCCTCCCCCCCTCCCAAATCCACCCCCCTTCTCTTTCCCACTTGTTGCTCTTCCAGACAAAAGCATCTCTTCCCCTTGTGCAAGACAAACAGAAAGCCCCAAAAACCAGGTGATGCTCTCGCCCAGAGCAACTCGAGACCCCCCAACTCCTCCCCGAGCATCCCTTGAAAAGAAATAAACGGAAATTCAAATAAAAGTTAAAGGAAAAACGGTGGGACAGCGGTGTTTTGGCCGTGCCCCCCCGGCCCCCCAGCCAGGTGCGTACTCACTTCGCGGCCCAGGTACAAGCCACCCTCAACAATAGAGGCGCGTTGTTTTTTTCCCTCTGTGCCAAGCACAAGGCTGGAGCCAATTTAGATATGCTATAAATTAAGAGGTTGCCATGGTTACTGCCCTCCCATTGGCCGCATCCCGGATGACGCGGCCCGCGACGTCACCAAATCTGAATAAGGATGCGCGAATTACTAAGGCGGGGGACAAAGCTGGCGATGGGGACAGCATGAGAGTGGCGACGCGGCGGCGGCGGAACACAGCGAGGCACCGGGGCTGCCGGCTGCAGGGGGGGGTTCATGCACCCCTCCCGCCGCGCCCGCTGCCGCAGAGCCCGCCAGCAGCGCGGCCGCCTCTCCGGCGGCTCCCGGGCCGCTCCGCAGGCGCCGGAGGGCGATTTGGGGGGGTCTTTAGTATTATTGTTATTATTATTTCTCGGGGGTGGTTTGGATTATTTTGGGGGGGGACATCGTTTTTCCCCTCCCGTCGTCGAGGCTCCGGAGAGAAGAGGGGGAAGAACTTGACAGCCGCCCCGCTGTCCTCTCCTGAATTTTTTGTTATTCCTTCTTCTGTATTTTGTTAATTTTTTTCTTTTATTTCATTCCATTTTATTTCCTTTTGGGTTTTAAAAAATTTTATTTTTATTTTATTCCATTTTAATTTATTTTATTTCGTTTCATTTGATTTGGGTTTTTTCCTGTTTTTTTTTCTTTTTTTCTTTTGCTATTTTATTTTATTTTATTTTTTATTTTATTTTATTCATTTTTATTTTATTTTATTCTATTTTATTTTTGTATTATTTTCCCCTGCTTTTTTTCCCCCCCCC
>NW_024581110.1:336252-358226 GCF_017639235.1 Corvus kubaryi | reverse complement strand
TTTTTTTTTTTTTTTTTTTTTTTTTTTTTTTTTTGCCGCCGCCGTTTGCCGGCGCGGGGCTGGCTTCTCCTTTTGAGCGTCTCCATCCCCCGGCGGAGGTTATGATGGTGCATTGTGCGGGCTGCGAGAGGCCGATTTTGGACCGGTTCCTACTGAACGTCTTGGACAGGGCATGGCACATCAAATGCGTCCAGTGCTGCGAGTGCAAGTGCAACCTGACCGAGAAATGCTTCTCCAGGGAAGGGAAACTCTACTGCAAAAATGACTTTTTCAGGTGAGTCCTCACCCCCACCCCAGCGAGGAGCGGAGGGTGCGGAGCTCCTCATCGCGCCCGGCCTCCGCCGCCTCCCTGGGGTGTTCCCCGGAGCTCTGGGGAGCTCAGGAGGGTCCCCTCCCGTCCCTCGCTCCGCACCGCCCCTGCCCATCCGCTCCCTCGGGAGCACCCCCCGGCCCGGGGAAGCCCCGGAGGGACCCGGCGGCTGCGCTACGGCCGCTGCTGCAGCCTGAGGTGACGGCGAGGCTGTGCCCCCTCCCCATCTCCCCACGACCTTCCTCCGCCAGCCCCGGGCCCCGCTCCGCCGGTGCCACCACCCGCCCCGTCGCGCCAGGCCTCGGCGGGCACCGGGGGACCCGCTGTGTGCCCCGCTCCGGGCCCGGCCTGGCGCCCCGAGCCCCCTTCCCGGGACCGCAGGCCCCGGTGAAGACGGTGGCCAAATCCTCCCCCCGCCCCTCCGGGGGACCCCGCACCTTAAACGCCCCTAATGACCGCGATAAGGTGCCGAGAGGAAATTAGGGGCCGGCATGGCAAAGGGGGGCGATGACTTATGACTCCTAATGCTCGCACTACATCAACGTCACGGGGAGCAGCGAGGGAGGCAGAAGTTGCGCCGCGGCCCGAGGGGAAAAAGGGGGGACCCTGCGTGGGCGTCCCGGGGCCTGGCAGCCCCCGGGGACCTCGGGGACCCGGCAGCGACAGCCCCTGCTCACTGTTCTGGGGGCAGAATTTTTGTTTCTGTGGGAGTTTTTTTGTTAATTTGGGGGGTTGAGGGGTTTGGTTTGTTGTTTTTTGGTTTGGCTTTTTTTTTCCTTGTGTAATTTTCTTTTTTGTTTGTTCGGTTGGTTTGGGGTTTTTTTGTTGGATTTTTTTGTTTTTGTTTTATTTTGCTGTGTTTTTTATCTTTTGTTGTTGCTTTTTTTGTGGGGATTTGAGTTTTGTTTTGTGGGAGGTTTTGGTTGTTTGGTTTTGGTTTTTTTTCCTTTTTTCTTTTTTCTTGGGAGGTCGTTCCCAGCCGATTCGGATTCCCTAGAAATTTTTTTCTTTTTTCTTTTTTTTTTAAAAAACCATCTCCTTTGGAAAAAAAAAACAAAACAAAAACACACCTAAGCCCAGACCTGCTCTGGAAAGGAAGGGAAAACCCGACATTTACAAAGCACTCCCCCCGATCTGGAAAAATTCCCCCTCGGCAGAGCGGGATGGGCTGAGGACCAGGTTTGGGACCGTGGGACGCTTCGGGGAGCGCAGCCCCCTCCTCCGCCGCCCGTTGTTCTGATCCCCGCACCCGCCGCTCCCTTTTTCCGTCTCTCTGGCCGTGATCAGCCCCGTTTTCTCCCCGGGATTTTCAGGCCGGTGCCCCCGTTCCCCTCCCGGGAGACACCGGCTGAAACGAAATCGTGTCCCGCGGAGCGCGGAGGGGCCTCCCCGCCTCCCTCCCCTCCCTCCCGTCCCTTCTGGGGCCAAATCCGGGCGAGGATGCTCGTGTGTGTCCCCCGCGGGTGGGGACACCCCAAAATTGCGCTTTTCCCGCAGCCCAGCGCCAGGGCTGCGCGGGGATGAAGGCTCTCCTCATCCTCGCCCCAAAGGTGCGAATCGCCTGTTCCCCCAAATCTTCCATCAGGAGATGCTGGAGAATCGGGCTCCCGCGGTGGGATTTGAGGAGGGGGGCTCGGTACAGCACACACACACAGCCCCCGCCCAGCACATCGCTGCCGGGGCTCCAGCTCTTGCTTTTCTCCCCCTTCCCAGGAGGTTTGGTACCAAATGTGCCGGCTGCTCCCAAGGGATCTCTCCCAGTGACCTCGTCCGAAAAGCCCGGAATAAAGTCTTTCACCTGAACTGTTTCACCTGCATGGTCTGCAACAAGCAGCTTTCCACCGGCGAGGAACTCTATATCATCGACGAAAACAAATTTGTTTGCAAAGAGGATTATTTGAACTCTCCCAGTTTGAAGGAAGGCAGCCTCAACTCAGGTACGAGCGGCTCAGCCCGCCCACCGCTCCGTCCCCTCCGTCGGTTCCTGCCGGCGGCACCTCCCGGCCGGGCAGGAGGTTTGGATCTGTGGGCTGAGGGGCTGCACCCCGCGGCCAGCCCGACCCCCCCGGTAATCCCTGCCACCGGCACCGGCAGGAGCGGGCAGCGCCGAGAGCGCCGGGCACAAGCCCCGAGCTGCCGGTACCTTCCCGGCCGGGAAGGAGGTTTGGCTTTTTGGGATGAGGGGCTGCACCCCGCAGCCAGTTGATCAGCCGGGGGAGGGAGGGATTTGGGGTGAAAGGCTTCGAACCGGGTGGAAGCCTCTGTGACACCCCCCACGTGGGACGCGGACACGCGTGGGATGAGCTCCCCCCTCCAGCCCTGGCTGCTGCCCCGCGCACGGCCCCTACGGCAACGGGGATGCGGGGCGGGGGGAACCAGGATCCCCCCAAGGGCCGGCTCGGGAGCCCCTCACTCCCCAGAGCCCCCCCTGCGAGTGTGCCCGGTCCCCCCGCGCCGTGGGCCTGATCCTTCGCCTCCTTTCACCCAGAGGCAAAGCTCCCATTTGACTTCCTTGGAAGCTGTCTCTGCGTCAGGAGAGCAGGGCCAGGCCCCCTCCTGCTGTCCCAGCCATGCCGGGCGCCCCTGCTCACCCCCTTCCGTGGGCTCTCTCTCCGTCCAGCACCCGGGGCCGGATCCTGCCACGCCAGTCAGTGGGGCCGCTGCTGTGAGCGAGGCGAGTAGAGCTTGGCCTTGGGGGGGTGCCGGCTGCAGGGTCCCCGGGGGGAACTCGGTGGCTGGGGGCGGGGGGTGAGCCAGGCTCAAGGCAGTGACCGGGGACCCCTCAAACCCCGACAGGGACCGGTTGCATTTTTCCCAGTGGCGCATCCTGCTTCCCGGCACGGGAGTAGAGGGGCAGCGCCGGGGGCAGCGGCGGGCCTGGGGGATCGCCCCCTCCCCAGCTGCCCCCCGCGGGCACGACACGGTGCACAGGGCTGGAGCGGGCGGCGCTTGCCCGGAGCTCCGCGTGGTGTTGGGGGGGGTGATGCTTTAGGGGAACCAGCGGGGCAGAGGCCATCTGCACCCCTTGCTGCTCTCCAGCACCCCCCAACCCCTCTCCTGGAAAGCAGCCGGGCCGGGTGGGCCGGGGGGGGCAGAGGAGAGGGGGGTCAATCTCTCCCCTAAGTCATCCACCTCCCCCCCCCCTTTCCTCTCTGGGTCTCCTTTACAGTGTCCTCGTGTACAGACAGGAGTTTGTCCCCGGATCTCCAGGACCCCATGCAGGACGACACCAAGGAAACGGACAACTCGACCTCCTCGGACAAGGAGACCACCAACAACGAGAACGAGGAGCAGAACTCGGGCACCAAGCGGAGGGGGCCCCGCACCACCATTAAAGCCAAGCAGCTGGAGACCCTCAAAGCTGCCTTCGCCGCCACCCCCAAACCCACCCGCCACATCCGGGAGCAGCTGGCCCAGGAGACCGGCCTCAACATGAGAGTCATCCAGGTAGGACAGCCCCAGCCCACCGGGAGCGAGGGGAAGGGGTCCTGTAGGAGCCCAGACAGTTCAAGGCTGGGACAGTGACCCCCGGGTGCCGGGAAGGGGTTGGGACACGGAGGTTGGTCCCTCAAGGAATGGGAACAGGCGAACCCCATTCGTCCCCTGCCAGCGTCACTTCAGGCCCAGGCCTGCACCCACCCCACGCTCTCGGGGGTGAGCGGGGATCCCCCACCCCGTGGGAAGGGATGAAACCCGTTCCCAAAACACGAGGCAGCCTGGCTTTGCGTGGAGCCGAGCAGGATCCCCGGCGCGCTGGGAGATGGATGCTCCAGCCGTGCAGAAGCGAGGAGCATCCATCGCGCTCCGCAGGCAGCCGGCTCTTTCTCACCGCGCTGCCCCCGTGAAGAAAATCCCTGCGGAAATGTAGGGATTAATGGGCTTTAATAGCGGCATTAATAGGGGAGGACTCTCCGGCTTTGCTGGTAGCGGAGCTGCGATTGCCGGCTCCTGGCAGAGGGGAGCACGAGTCCCGCAGGAGAGTGCTGTGCTCGTAGCCCTGAGCTGCCCCATCCCTGGGGGAGCGAGACAATAATCCAGACGCCCCACCAGGCTGCTGAGGCGTGCGGTTCGCATGAGGCAATGCCCGCGGAGAGGCAGCCACGTCTCCCCTTTCCCTTTTATTCCCATCCTCACCGCCGGCTGTTCTGACCCTGCCTGCTGCCCCAGGTGCTCATCCCTCTGCTCCCCGCTTTCTGCCTGCTTCTGCCATGATCCAGAGTCCTATCCCCTTTTTCCTTCCCACGTTTCCTCCCTTCTTCCCCCTATCCATAGGGGAAATTTCCCCCTCCTGTGTTTTTCCAGCTGCAGGGACTGAGAGAGATGCATGTGGGAATGCAGCTGGGGGAAGGAAGGGCAGGATTTTAATTAACCTGGTTATTTGTGGGGTGCGGTGTCCCCATGCACTTTTTGAGGTATCAGCAGCAGGAAGGAGGGGTCGGTGTTGGTAAAAAAAAATACCCAGATATTGGAAAACCCGTGTGGATGCAAGATTTCCAACGCTTTCCCCGCCCAGACTTTGGGGGGTGGGGTGTCGCTGACCCAGAGGGGTCCCTGCTCGCCCATCCGCGGTGGCCACTGACCCCAGCCCGGTCACAGGTGTGGTTCCAGAACCGTCGGTCGAAGGAGCGGCGGATGAAGCAGCTGAGCGCACTGGGCGCCCGCCGGCACGCGTTCTTCCGCAGCCCCCGCAGGATGCGGCCCCTCGGCGGCCGCCTCGACGAGTCCGAGATGCTCGGCTCCACGCCCTACACATACTACGGAGGTGAGGGGCTGCCCGCGGGGTCCCTGCCCTGTCCCCGCTCTCCTCCTTTGTTCCTCACGTCCCGCTTCTCCGCGGGTTTCCCCCTTTCCCCGCCCGTGCCCACACGCGTGCCTGCAGCCGCGCACACGCAGATCCACGCACCCCCACGCCACCCCCCCGCCACCCGCGGCATTGCGGGGCCCTTCTCCCGCGAACAAAGCCCCAGCTGCGGGGCTTTTGTCCCCCTTTCAGGCCGCATTTGTTCCAATTACCTCCCGGGCCCGCAGCATATGGAAGGTCAGTGCGGCCCGGCCGCCCCCCCGCTGCCCCGACGGGACGCTATGGGCGCAGCGGGGCGGCCCCGCGCCTCCCCTCTCCTCCCGCTCCCCTCAGAGCCCCCCCAAAAGCTGCATTTTCAAAGCCTCCCATCTGACCAGGGGCTTTCTAGGCACCCCTTGTTGCCCTGCAGTTAGTTTCTAGATCCCTTCCAAGCTGCTTAAACACACATATAATTTCCACATTATATATATATTTTATATTTTTTCCTATTATATATAATTTCCCCAATGTATATATATATATGCCCATTATATACATTTTTCCCCGTCATATATTTATTTTTGCCCATTCTTATTATATCTATCTTTTCCCCATTCCATTTTTACATACATATATATTAATATATACACGTTGGTTTCTTCCCCACCATTAATTAAGCACTAAACCGAGCCCATTTTCCCGGCCCCCTCAGCTCTTCCAGCCCGGATTCTTCACCCTCCCTCACTCCAGGCTGGGCAAGGAGAGGGTGATGGGCAGTGCAGTCCTGGTTCGACTCAAATCCCACACGCCCTTTGGGTCCCACAACCCCCCTTTGGGAGCCAGCAGAGCGTGTTGGAGGGGACAGCACAGGGCTGGTTTGGGGTGCGGTGGGATTTCGGGAGGTTTTTAGCCTCAGGAGACCAGCTCCATCCTTCTTCCCCCCCGCCTCCCACAGATTACCAAGGTGACTACTACGGGCCGGGAGGCAACTATGACTTTTTCCCCCACGGGCCGCCCTCCCAAGCCCAGTCCCCGGCCGACTCCAGCTACCTTCAGAACTCAGGACCCGGCTCCACACCCCTGGGACCCTTGGAGCCCCCCCTAAGCGGACACCACTCCTCAGAAAACCAAAGGTACACGGATATGATCTCGCACCCCGACACCCCCAGCCCCGAGCCGGGGATGACCGGCTCGCTGCACCCCATCCCGGGGGAGGTCTTCAGCGGGGGGCCCAGCCCGCCCTTCTCCATGTCCAGCAATAGCGGCTACAGCGGGGCTCTGTCGCACCCCAACCCGGAGCTCAGCGAGGCGGCGGTGTGGTAGGCCCGGCGTGGGCACGCGTGTGCGTGTGCGCGGGGGAAACCCCCCCGGTCCCCCCAGCCCACGCGTGTCCCCCCCCTCGCGCCGCACCAGGGCCGGTCACGTCCCCGTGGCCGGATAAATCCCCCCCGCCCGATGCCAAAACGCATCCCGGCATCGCCCATCCTCCCCGTCCCTGCCCCACCGGGACCCTGGGGCCGCCCCGCTACCTCCCCCCTCCCGGCACCTTCCCCGACACTTGGGGGGGCAGAGAAAGGTGCCCAGCCCTGCAGACCCCGCCGGCGTCGGGACCAGCGCCTCTCGGACCAAAGCTGAACTCGCCTGGACACAGGTCCCACCGCCCCGGCGGCACCGGGGGAGGGGGCTGGGGCAGGGCTCCCCCCTGCTAATTAGCATCCTTTTAAATTATCCCTTACCACAGGAGGGGGGGGGAATGGGGAATAGCAGGAATAAACCCCCCCGTGGCCCCTCCCTGCCCTTATTTTTATTGTTCCCGTTTTACTCCCGAGGAGAAGGTCGGTTCGGACCCGGTTTTTGGTGGTGGGGAGGAGGAGGAGGGGCTGTGCGGGGGCAAGGCCCGGGGCTGCCCCAGTGACTGGCTGAGATTGGGCTCCCACGTGGTGGAAAAGACACCAGAAAGAGGCAGAAACAGGAAAAACACAACAACAGCAAAATAAAACCCCAAACAAACAATAAACCCCAGAACTAAACCAACCCAACCACAACAGCAGAAATTTCACCCGAGCCTCGACGCCGAGTCCCACCCCAACGATTCCCAGAGGCTCCGCCAATTTACGGATGTATTATAGTTTTTGCTTCTAGTTTCTTTATTTTGTATAAAGGAGAAACAAATAAAGTATGTTTTTGTGTTTACTGATTATTTATTGTACTTTAGTCATCGGAGGCTCCGAATTTTTCTATTTTGAAGGCAGGGAGGGGATGGCACCAGGGAGGGAGGTGAGAGGATGGGGGGGGGGGGGGGGTGGGCAGGGTGGGAATAAAAGGAAAGAGAATGGAAAAGGAAAGAAAAAAGTTGTTTTCTGAAAGCGTCGTGGGTTTCCTGTCCCCACTGCCTCTTGCGGAGGCTGTTAGTGTGAATGGCTCTTGTTGTTCAATGTGAATAAAAAACCTTTTAGTTACCTACTGTTCGGTCACCTGGTCCCTTTCATTTTATTTTATTTTGATTTGTTTTAACACAAGGCCGTGAGAGGTGCTGGCCGGGCTCCCCCACTGTCACCCAGCCCTGCGTGGGGTCTGGGGGAGCAGCCCCAGCACGCCCTGGGGTGAGTGATGTGCACCTGTACGAGGTGATGCTGCTGCACCACCCCCCGGTATCCCAGTGCTCCCCGTTTCCTGCACTCCCACAGCTCTCTGGCACTGGGAAGGGGCACATTACCCAGCTCAGCGCCTTCCCCCACAGCAGACAGCCCAATGCACAATTTCTTTCCCCTGGGGGGGCACCCAAGACCCTCCCAGAGCACCCCAGGGGCACCTGCAGCCCTGCTCGGGAGTGCCTCCAGCCTCGGGGGTCAGCTGGAAGTGGACATCCCATGTGGGGGTTCATCGATGCCATCAGCAGCTTTTGCCCCATTTTCCCTGGTGGCAGCAGGCGGGTCTCCTCCCCAGCACCCCAGCTCACTCCCCTTCTCTCTCCTGCTTTCTATCCCTTGAGATACAGAAATAAAAAGTCCCAAGCAGGCTGCTGCTCTGAACTAATATTTAAAATGCAAAATCATGGCAGAGTTTTCACCCCCCCGCCCCCCCCACCCGCTCCTTGTCTTGCAGTAAAACGGTATAAACAGAATAAATTACCTTCCCTTGCTGGCTTACGAGAGTCCCTCTCTCCTGACCTGAATTTTAAGTCCTGGCTCGGTTGTAGCACGGAGCACCGATGATTTATGGAAAGCCAGCCACTTCTCTGCATATTTTCTCTGTTCAGTCAAGTGGTGGAATTTATCCTTCCTATACCATTACTGGCATTAATAACGGGGTGGCCAACGAGCCAGGCCAGGCCCCGAGGGAGCCCTCAGCCAGGAGCTGGGGTCAGCACAGACACTGCTGTCCCCTCACTCCCCCAAGAAAAACACCTTCTCCCCTTTTCTCAAGTGGGGAAACTGAGGCAGGAGCACAGCTGGCTGCTCCCCTCAGCGCCAGCACTTCCAGGTTGTCCATGCTAGCTGGTGATGGGGACTTTTTATAAGGACGGGGAATGTGTTGGTAAATAACCCCCTCCCGGCATCATTTTGAGGATATAAAATGGAACACAAGGTCAACCACGAGATGAACACTGGCTGCTACTATTATTATCATCATTATTATTGTTATCATTATTACTATTATTTCAGAATTCAAGGCATGGACCTGAGGGTGGTTTTTAGGCTGCTGGGACACCCCATCTCTGAGCCCTAGAGAGAAGAGGCTGCAGGAGGGGTTGGGGATGATGCCCCAGGCTGCCCCCTCCCAGGCCGGAGGCTGGCAGGAGGATGGGGCTCAGCAGGAGCAGCCACCAAGAGCAGGGATGATCCCCCGGCACAGAGGAGCTCTGCAGCTCCGAGCCGGGTGCAGGAGCCAAGGCCGGGGTCCCCATCATCCCAGAGGTCCCAGGAAGGCAACAGCTCTCAGGATTCCTGCCTGTCTCCAGCTGCAGAGTGACCACAGGTGACCCCCCACCAGCTGGGGCCATGCAACCCCATAGGGATACCCCCAGACCACCTGCAGGCCCACATCCCTGCCAGGGACTTCCAAAGCCCAATCCCCCCAGCTGGCACCCAAAGGCCAAGTGCCCCCTCAGGACAGGGAAAATCTCCCTGTTGGGGTGCCCGGGGGAGTCACCACAAACCCAAGTCATGCCCATGTCACCACCAGCAATGACTCTTCCATGGGACCTGAAGAAACACCATCATGAGCTCCTGATTCCTCTGCTCCCCCTGAGCAGAATTCCAGGAATAAATTCCTTTTTAGAAGCTGTTGGGCAAACACCAATGGTATTCTCTTCTTTTTTTTTTTTTTTCTGACCTTTTTGCCGGTTTTTTTGGAAGGGGAAGGTCTGCAGAAGGTGGAAAGTAATCAGGTTTTGGACCTGGGATAAAAAATAGCTGGAGTAGGTTGGGCTGACTCTGTATAATTAATAGTGTGCCTCGTAATAGGATTCTCCAGCCTTCAGTGCTCCCTGGAAACACCTTTTTACATAAGATATTGCTCACGATGGAGTGGCAGAGTTTTGATTTATGGGGGTTTGGCCTCCAGGAAGCACCTGGGGAGGTGGCCTGGCCAGTGGGAGGTATAGGGGCAAGGGGCTGAGGGCAGGGAGGGGGTTTCTGGGGGGTTGGCAGCCAGGTCAGGGGAAAGGGCTTTGTGGGGGGATGTGGGTGAGCTGATCCTCGGGCTGACACCCCTCTGCTCCAAAAGGAAGGAGGACGAGAGGGGTTTTGGGGCAGCAGAAGGCTTCTCTCCCTGCCCAACCTCACGGGGTGGCGCTCAGGGCACGGGCTCAGCAGGGGAACCAGGTGGGGCTGGGGAGCACCAGCAGGAGCAAGATCTCACATCACCCGGGAATGGGAGGGAGGAGAGGGGAGAACTGTTGAGAGGACGCAAAAAAACCCCAGGAGGCGCCACAGCAAAGGGCAAGCACAGCACTCTGGAGTGGGAACGGGGGAGAGCCGGAAGCCGGAGGGAAAGGGAGGATGGGAAAGAGTGGGATGGGGGGAAAAGAGGGCTCTTAGGAGGTCTAGGATGGGGTATATCCCCTCCACATGTTGGAGCACCTCGGAGCCCGCAGGTGTTAAACCCAGCCGGGGATCCCCGCGGATAAATCACCGTAACAAGCGCGTAGTTCTCGTCCGGCCGCAGCCAGCGCGGCAGGAACGGGAGAGGATTGTAATAATTAATAATCATTAGAATAATAATGCATAAAGACAGTAGCAAAGTAATTAGTCAGAGAGGGAGCGCTTGCTAATTGAGGTGGGGAGCTGCAGCCCAAACAGCCTGGGGAGGAGCAGGGGGAGGGAGGAGAGGGGGGCAGAGGAGGATACCTGGTGA
Organism: Corvus kubaryi; assembly: GCF_017639235.1. NCBI lineage: Eukaryota > Metazoa > Chordata > Aves > Passeriformes > Corvidae > Corvus > Corvus kubaryi. Next base: position 347,778 of record NW_024581110.1, on the reverse strand, counting down.
ATCCCAGGGGAAAAGCGGGATGTGTGGATCCCGGTCCCGCCCTCAGCACAGGCAGCGCCCCGGCTCCATCCCTGCCTGCAGTGCGAGCCCCATGCCTCAGTTTCCCCAATCTCGCTGGAAAAGGCTGCGTGAGGAGTCCGGCCCCGCGTGCCCCGGGCTTTATTTTGGTTATTTTGGAAGGAAAGCAAGCAGAGTGTGCCAGCCAGGCTCTGTCACCTGCCCTACCCGGGGCGGGCATCACTCCATCCCCAGCTGGCTCTTCAGGGCCCGCAGCTGGGCCGAGTGGATGTTGCTGCCGCCGCACACCACGACCACCACGGAAGCCAGCGGGGTCCGCAGCCGCCCCTCGCTCTGCAGCCGCTGCAGCCGCCCCGAGTAGAGCACGGCCAGGGCGGCCCCGCACGCTGGCTGCACCAGCATCCGCTCGTCGTCTGCGGGGAGCAGAGCAGGGGGACATTGGCAGCGCCCGCGGAGTCAGAGTTCCCCCAGCACCCCGACTCCAGCGACCCCCAAGGTCCGGCGGTGTCCCCGTCACCCCCGCTCACCCAGGAACTGCTCCACAGCCCGCACGGCCTCCGTGTCCTGCACCACCTGCGAGATCACCTGGCACTCCTGGGCACACTCCAGCGCCCGCGCCGACACCGTCTTGGCTCCCAGGCACTTGGCCACGCTGGGACGGGAGGGGACAAGGCGGTCAAGGCGAGGACACCCCAGTGAGCCCTGCCAGCTCGCTGCACGCGTGGCTGCTCACCTGGTGATGTCGGGCAGGGTGACGAGGCGGCCGGCTTTGAGCGCCTCGTGGAAGCTGTGAGCTCCCTGGGTCTCAGCGGCGATGATGGGAACATCCTGCCAGCCCACCTGGTGCAGGCCAGCCACGACACCGGCCAGCAGCCCCCCCGCCGCCCACCGCCATCACGATGGCACCTGGTTTGGCCTCCAGAGAGTCCTTCAGCTCCCGGACCAGGCTGGCGTGACCCTCCCTGCAGGGTGAGGGGGGCAGGAGGATGCAGCCTGGGGTCATCCCGGGCCAGCCTGGATCCCATCCCAGGGATGGGGAGCGGGGGCAGGAGCTGAGTCCTGGCAGCACTCACCACACCAAGGGGTGGTCGAAGGGGTGGATGCTGACCCAGCCCTCTGTCTTAACCAGCTCCTGGGCTCTCCTGTTGGCATCATCCCACACCTGGGGGGAGCAATGGGGGTTCAGCAGGGCTCCATACAGCCCTCACAACCCAGGGATGGTCTCTGGTCACTGCGGGGCTGGGGGACACCAGAACGGGTGAGGGTTCCCAGGCTGACCCTGCTGTGATGTCGGGGTGCAGGGGATGCAGGAGGGGGACAATTTGGCATGGGGTTTGCCAAGCACTGATGAGCAGGCTGAGCTCAGCCCCCTCTGGACCCCCCAGACGCCAGTTTTGGGGGTACCTTGCCATAGACCTCGACTGTCGCCCCCAGTTCCTCCAGTTTGCACACGGGGGTGGGGCCGCTGCTGCTGGGGACCACCACGGTGATGGGCAGCCCCAGCTTCCTGGCTGCGTACGCTGCTGCCAGCCCCGCGTTTCCCCCTGTGGAGAGTGAGGGACCAGGCAGGGCTCGACCCCCTGGACATCCCCAGATTCCTCAGGAGTACCCCCCCGGCTCGGGATGGAGTTACCTGAGGAGCAGACGAAGTGGCGGCAGCCCTTCCTGGCAGCCTGAAAGGCAGGAGAGAAAGAGGGAAGGGGACGGCTGCGTCCCCCGCCCTGTGCCCCCCATGAGGGCAGGAGCAGCCCCCTGCACACACCATGCCCACACTCACATCCTGGCAGAGGTGCCCGATGCCCCGGATCTTGAAGGAGCCCGAGGGCTGGACGTTTTCCAGCTTCATGAAGACCTTGGTGCCCACGGCCTTGGAGAGGGGCAGGCTCTCCAGAACGGGCGAGACGACGTGAAAGGGCTTCTGGCCCCCGACTGGCTGGGCTGCCATGGCCTGACAACGGATGCTCTGCTGGGGAGAGGTGCTGGAGTCACCAGCTGCTCCCCACGGGTCCCCCCCCCTCAGCCCCGATGCCCATTGCGGGCTCGGGGCAGAGCAGAGGAGCTCCTCGGGAGGGACAGGGCTGTTCCCAGCTTTCCCTCCCATCTCTAGGATGCAGCAGCACCGACGGGCTCTCCCTGGGAGATCCCCGGGACAGGCTGTGCCGCCCCCTCCTCCATCCCGCCGGTCCCCACACCCCCGGTGTCCCCAGGCGCCCCGCGCGAACCCTGTCCTGCAACCCAGGCGGGGATTACCTGGTGTCCCGTGGGACCCCACTGAGTGTCCTCACCCACCGCCGAGTCTGCGGGACACAAAAGGGACAGGTGACGTCGGAGAGGCCGTGCCGGTGTCCCCACGTCCCCGTGCTCAGCCACGCAGCTGGCCAAGGGGCAGGGGTCAGACATTGCCCCGGCCCCGCTGCTTGCTCAGCGCTGGGTGGGTTTTACAGCCGCGGGGCTGGACTGGTGCCGAAGGCGCCCAGCCATGGCCGGGCACGCTGCAGGGTGACGCGGCGGGGACAAACACGTGTGGCCCCGCCAGCCAGATCCCGGCAGCTTTCACATGCCCGGGAGACGGGATGTGGGCTCCCAGGAGATGGGGGAAGAGGAGAGGCAGCTCCCAAATTACTTTGGGGACCCGCAAGGGTTTGCACTGGATATTATCAGGTCTGGCCAAAAACTCATACCAGCAGATTTTAGGATTTTGCCTCTGAACCCCTGGTGTAGCCAGGGCAGCCTGCACCCCCCAAATCCCCAGCCAAGACACCCCTCACTGCCTCCAAATGAGCCATCACATCCCTCTGCCCACCCTGCTAAGCCCCCATCCACGGCAGCCCTTGGATCCTCTCCAAGCTTCACATCTCAGGGAGGCTCAGCCCCTCCAGCTGGGGGAGACCCCCGAGATGAGGCCCCCCCCAGCTCCAGCTGGCCGTGCCATGCTGGGCACCCTGTGGACGCACGTCACCCCGTGGAGAGGGGCTGTCCCAAGTGACCCAGCCAGAGCCTGGCCCAGACCCAAGGTCCAGCAGCCCCCAGGCAAAGCAGAGCCCCCTCCTTTCCTCTGGGACCCGTCCTTGTCACCCAGCCCTGGTGACACCCCCAGGGTAAAAGTCCTACCTCTGCTCTGAGGGGCTGGTTCCGTCCACAGCAGGCAAGGAGGAAGAAGGTGGGATTTGGAAGAAGGCCCAGCCCTGGCTCACAGCCCCGCAGCTGCAGAAGGTTCCTCTGTTCCTCTGGCCAAGTGGGAGCAGCCTGGAAGCAGAGGGTACAAGGAGTCCCGAAGGGGGGACACTGCACTGGAACCAAACACTCCAAACTGGGTGCACTGAGAGCCCCACACTGTGCCCAGTTCTGACCGAGGGCCAGGCAGACAGCAGTGAAACCAGAATACGGGATTTCGGTCCCCTGACCCAAACTGTGTTGCAAAATTCCCCAGAGCACCACTGCTGACAGGCACTGAGCAGGGGCAGAGCTCTGGAGAAGACGAAGCTGGTGTTTGGTGGCAACAAAACATCGCTGCTTCCCACATCATCACTGGGCTCCCGGGTGAACAGCACAGAGCACAGCACCTCTGCACAGAGTCACGCTGCTTTTGGGACACAAAAAGGGACTGGAAAGGTGGGAATGAGGAGGAGCTCTTGAATGGGGTTGAATGGGGGTACCGGGGGGGCACAGCTCCAGTCCCTCTGGGGGCCTTTGGAGCAACCTCCCCCACCCCCCCCCCCCCCACCCCACAGTAGGCAGAGAGAGGATGGGACGGTGGCAGGAGCTAAGAAAGAGATGCAAGAACCTCCCCCCGCTCACAGGGATGAGGCTGGAGACGCCCTTGGGGAGGACACCACATTTCAGCTCAGCCCTGGAGTGCTCCAGGGTCCCTTTCCACCCTGCACCCACCTCCCTGTCCCTCTTCTGCTCCCCTTTGGCTCCATCCCTGCCCTGAGGAAGGCATGCCAGGCTGTCACCTGGTCACTTCCCTCAGCCAGGGTCACTGGGTGACACTGTGGCAGCAGCTGGGATGATATTTAACAACATTCTGCTTATTTTTCCACTTTTAAGGAAATAAAAAAAGGGAATCAGCAACACTGTAGCATTTCCAGCATGCCCCGTTCCTCCTTGCTGCTCCCTCACCCAGTGGTGGTGATCTGTCTGGGGAAGCTGAGGCACGTGGACCCTAAAAGCAGCCCCCTCTTCCACAGTAACCCACACACCATGGAGACACCAGGGGACATGGGCTCTGCCACTCCCACCTTACCTGCAACCCATCCCAGCACAGTGGGGTATGGACACCCCACCTCCCCCAGGGCACCCAGCCCAGCCTCTGTGGTGCCAGCACCCCAATAGCCCAGACCTGCTCCCTCCCACCCCCCCGCAGCCCCCAGGGAGCCCCAGCCCCGGTGGGAACCTGGCACCTTCAAAGCGCTGCCGAGCCACCGCTCATTAATCCCCCAGTAATGACCTCGTTATTCCTAACGAGGCAGAGCGGATCAAGGGAGCTGCCTAAGAGGATTTTGCACCGCGGGTTTTGGGGATGGGGACACACAGGTGCCAGAGGAGAGGAAGACAAAAGGCATGAGGATGGCCTCCCCCTCCTGGGGGGTGAGCGGTGGGGCTCCCCCATCCCAGCAGCAGAGAACCCTTCACAGCCTGCACCCCAAAAGACCCGGCCTCACTGGCCATACACCCTCCCACCAGCAGAGAAGCAGATCGCCCTGTTAATGGGGAGGGGGCAAGACCCCTGCGAGAGCCCAACCCTAATCCAAGCCACCAAAGAATCTCAGCAGAGAGCAAAGCACAGCCACCAGCACAGAGCACTTTATTTGCCACAGCCAAACCAGTTCACGCCCCTCTTCTCCACCCTGAGGGCGAGCCCCAGCCTCCCAGGACCCCCCTTTTCTGGGAAGAGCCCCCCCAAACCAGGCATCAGCACCCAGGGAAAGGGCCTGGGATTGGAGAGCCCCATGGCAGGGAGGGGATACGCTGGGCTTGGCCCCTTGTGCAGCACAGCCGGGACCCTGAGAGGCAGAAAGAGCAGGGGGCTGGGTGTATGACAGAGCTGAGACCCGCCCACACCCAGCTGCCCCCACAGAGGGATCCCCCACAGGACAGATGCCCACGGACGGACAGACAGGACCAGCCCGGCAGTGCCTGCTCAGTCCCAGTGGACCTTGACTGGGGGGAAGGTCCAGAGGTCGGGGTGGCCCATGTGGAGCAGGGAGCTGCAGGGGGACGCGCTCCAGCGGAAGGGGGGCACGTCGTCCCAGGCGGGGCCGCTGACCGCCACCAGCCCGAAGGTGGGGACCATGGCTGAGGAGGTGACCTGGAGATGGGGACACAAAGCAGGGCAGCGAGTCAGCACCAGGAATAGGCTGCACAGCCCGGGAGAGCTGCTGGGGGGTGCACCCCCAGGGAGGAGACCCCCAGGGCTGCCTGGCTCCCACACCTTCATGTCGATGCCGCCGTGGCAGCGCTGGCGCAGGGCAGGGAAGGGGTAGGTGCCGTTGGAAGGGTTGAGGTCGGAGCGGGCGGAGATGGCATTCTCAGCATTCTGGGGGGGGTCACAGCCCCTGCACCACGACAGCGGGTCCTGCAGGTAGTTGTTGGACCTGCAGAAGGGCCAGGAGAGAGCCACGGTGAAGACATGGGAAAAATCTACGGATCACAGAAAATTCCTTGGTGGAACAGGCGGGTTTGGGGGTCCCCAGCACGCACCGCATCAGGCGGATCATGGAGTCAAGGTCGTGGACCAGCGTCTGGTTCCGGCGGAAGATCTGGGCACGCGGGTTCTTGTCGTAGGTGAACCAGTCCCCGTATTTCCTCACCAGCTCCAGGTTCCCGCTGGCGTTGAAGATCTCCTCAAAGTACCTGGGGTGGGGGCAAACAGCAAGTTGGCACCAAGCAGGTGCAAGGCCAGCACTGCTGCCCCTCGTTACAGGGCAGGCTGTGGGGAGTGATGGCACTTACGGCACGTTGTAGCTGGCCCAGTAGCCCTGCTGGTACAGCAGCTCTGTCTGATCGGCCACCACCACCAGGCCCCTGCGCTGGGAGGAAGAGCACTGGTCAGAGCAGAGAGGGAAAAAGACACTGGGGACAGTGGGGGACATGCTGGGCTGGGGGGAACACATCCTGGGGGTCACCCATCACTTCAGTACCAGCATCCCCAGATGCCACAGACACACCCCGTCGCCCTGTGACCACCCACTGGGCTGGGGCAGGCCCCACCCTCCCCAAACCCACAGGGATGAGAGAGGAGACAGCAGGGGCTCAGGAGCCACTCACGGGATCTGCTCCAGCACTGTCAGCACACCCGATGCTGGGCTCGCTCTGCCTGGTGTGAAGGCATTGTAGTCCACCACCATCCACTGGTTGTTGTACCTGGCACGGAGAACAAGGAACGCATCCCTCTGGCAGCCTGGGCACCCTCCATCCGATCCCACCCCTCCAGGACCAGTTCCCAGGCCCCATCCCACCCCACTCACGTGCCGCTGTTGAAGCGTCGGAAGACCGCGGCCCACTCGGGCCCGCTGCGGGCCAGCCTGTTGGCCACGATGTTCCTCAGCCACTCCAGGACGCTGCCCCGGGGGTCCAGGTACTTCCAGAGGGCCGGGTTGTTGTTCCCAATGGTGGTCTCCAGTGCTACCTGCAGGGGAGGGAGTGATGGGGAGGGCAGCAGGGCCAAGGAGAGGTCCCTGAGGACCAGACCCACTCACCAACCCACTGCTGAGGATGTAGAAGTCATCCACGGAGAAGATGGTGCCAGGGTAGGAGGAGAACACCTGGACGCTCCCAGGGATCTGAGACTTGCCTGGAGGGAGGATGCAGAGGCATCAGGAGGGGCTTGTGAGGCGCAGCTCCCCCAGCCCAGCCCACGCACCGCCGGCCGAGGCGCGGAAGGGCAGCGTGTACTTCTTGATGATGCGCAGCATGGCCTGGTAGGAGGTCCAGGTGTCGTGGGCCACCAGCAGATCCCGGTGGCCCGGCAGCAGCTTCACGAGGGCCGAGCAGGAGCCCGAGCCCAGGACACGCTGCGGGGAGGAGCGGTTCAGGGCAGACTCCAGGTCCTCCAGGTCACCCCCCAACTGCAGCAGCCTGCAGGGAAGCAAGGCCTAAGATGTCAGGTGAGGGACGCCCCAGCCCTGGAGCTGAGCTGGCTCAGAGCTCTCTGTCTGTCCATCTCCACCCCACCCCAGTGCAGGCACTGGTGCTGGGAGCACCCTGGTAGCAGGAGGAGGGAAGAAAGGGGGAGCACAGCAATGGGGAAACTGAGGCAGGGGCTGTGGGGGGAACCCACCACCCAGCCCATGGTGTGGGGAACAACCTGCCTTGGCTCCGTCCTGCCCCAGCAGCAGAAGACAAGTGCCCAGAAAAGGTGGACAAGATGGACTGCGAGCAGAACTGGCTGTTCCCACACATGCAGGAATTGTTCCCACAGCACTCCAAACCCTGGGACAACCATCCCCCATTCTCCACCACCTCCGAGAAGGAGCTTACAGGAAGCCAAAGGGTGCCAGGGTGATCCTGTCCCTGGGGAAGTCCAGGCGCCCATTGTAGCTGTCCTCCAGCCCTTTCAGCTGCAGCAAGGCCAGGCGCACCTGGGGACAGGGGAAAGAGCTGGCACCTGGCTCCTGCCAGGAGGCAGGCTGAGAGGTTTTGGGGACAGGCTCCCTCATTCCCCCAAGAGACAGAGCAGACCAGCTGGGTCTCAGTACCGCTGCAGAGGCACAGGGGGGAAGTGTCACCGTCAGCAAGGTCATGACTCAGCACCCAGGGCCGAGGGTGACAAAGCCGCCCCCTGTGCACCCCAACTGCAGCATGCGAGGCTGTGGCTGGGAGAAAGTCACGAGTCACGTCTAGTCACCCCAGGAAGGAGGATGACCACATCCCTGTCATCCCACCTGGAGCTCGGCCAGGACATCTTGGTGCCCTGTCCTCTCCTCTGGATTAAAGCCCCAGGAGGATACAGGGGGGGTCCCCGGGGTGGGGGTACCCCATCCTCACCTGGTGCCAGTACTCGGGGTCCTGCCCCTTTGCCATCTGCTCCTCCATCCAGGCCAGATTGGCCTCCAGGTAGTTCCGCAGCTTCTGGCAGTACTCGCTCTCATACTTGAAGGGGCCGCAGTAGCCCACCATGGTGTTCATCCAGTGCATGTACATCAGCTGGGGGACACGGCCGCGATGTCAGTGGCAGGGGACAGCCCGGGGAGGGACCATGTCACGCCCCCCGGGACCCCACTTCTGGAGGGGTCCCCCCTTACCTGCTCGGTGACGGCAGCCTCGGCGAGCCCGGCGGCGTAGGCCTGCAGGCTGTCATTGTACGAGGCATTGGTGGTCACCTCCAGGAAGGCCCAGCTGTGGGGACACGGTCACGGGGAGTCACGGACACGGGTGGGACGGGGCGCCATCACGGCTGAGGCAACCCCCACCAACCCATGCCCGCTCGGCTCCATGCGACCCCCGTCCCGTCCCGTCCCACGCGGGTCAACCCGTCCCGCCCCGCCCCGTCCGTACCCGACGTGCGGGATGCGGTCATCCAGGCTGGCCCAGGCGACGGCGGCGGGGTGGCGGCCGGGGAGGACGCGCAGCCTCTCGGAGCCGGGCTCCAGCAGCACGGAGACATTGCGGGGCACCGGGGACGGGGCTGCGCCGGCCGGGACGGCGGAGAGGAGCGGGGACAGGAGCGCGGCCACCAGCAGCGCCCGCGGGGCCGCCATGTCTGGGACAGCGAGGGGCGGGGACAGCGAGGGGCAGGGCTGGGGAAGGCCACGCCCCCGCCGCGCCGCCGGGGGTGAATGGGCGGGTCCGGGGGTGGGGCTCGAATGCGGCCCCGGCCCCAGCGGCGCCCGCGCGGACCGATGGGGCGGGGTCAGATTGGGGCGGGGCGCGGCCGTGGCCACGCCCCCAGCGGCGCCGCCGCGCGTGAGTGGGGCGGGACCGGGTTCGGGCGGGGCGGGGCGGGGCCGCGCCCACAGCAGCGCTGCTCGTGTGCGCGCCACGCACGGGGCGGGGCTCGGGGCGGGGCTCCCGCTGTGGCCACGTCCCCCTCTGCGGCCGTGGGAACCCCCGGCCCCCCTCACAACACCCCCTGTCCCCCCTATGCTGCCCCAAGACCCCACGCTCATATCCCCGTTCCTGTCTCGCCTCTCCCAGTGCCACGCCCACGGGAGATGTGCGCAGGTTCCCCCCCTCCCCGCCCTTGCGGAACACGCGTGGACCCTCTCGGGTGGGCACCCCGGCCCCCGGCGTGTCCCCGTGTTCGGGGAAAGGTGCTGATGCTTCCCTTGGGCCCCAGCCCCGCGGCAGCCCCGGCCTCGCGCAATCCCGGCCGGCGCCTGTTTACTGCCTCCTGCTCCTCCTCCTCCTCATCTGGCGGGCAAAGTCCGCGTCCGGCGCGGGTGTCCCGGGGAGGGGGCAGGCACTGAGGGCTTGGACCCCCCACCCGCGTGGCAGAGTCACGGTGGGGTGCACGCAGTCACCCTGGAGAGTCCCCCGGTGCAGCTGGAGAAGGTGCCACATGCCCTGTCCTGTTCTGGGCAGGGCAGCGTCCCAAAGGCACCGCTCGTGTGCTGGAGCCCAGCACGTCCCAGCAGCTCCCAGCTGCTGCTGGTGAATTTGCCAGTACTGTCCAGTGCCCACCCCGCCCCCGCGCTCGGGCACCTGGACCCGGCCACTCGTGGGTGCAGAAGCCAAGGGAGGTGCACAGGGACCCACGCCATGGGGCAAACACCCAAATTTGGCCTAAAACCAGAAAAACCGGTTAAGAAAGCAGCCATATCCCAGCGGGGTCTGGGGGCCATGCCCCGTGCCCGCTTCTGGCAGGGCCAGAGCCTGCACCCAGTGGATGCCACCGGCCTTCGGGTCTTAGGGGGGACCTAGTATCCTGGGGGAGACCCACCCAGCTGGGCACTGCCTTTATTTTTTACTTTCCTTCCTTTCACCTCTCCCCAGGGAGAAGGGCAGAGTGCAATTTTGTGGAGAAACTGGCCAAGGTGGGAAATGGATCTCTGAATGCCATTAAGATCTTGGGGCTCCGGCCATGGGGGCCAACCTGCACCCCACAAACAGGGCATGGGGCTTGCAGGCGGCACGGTTGAGGCTGGGGTGTCCTGGTGCAGACAGGGGCACCAGCAGCAGCCTCGGCCCCTCTGAGGGGGTCTCGGACCACCGGCACGGTGCCGAGGCTGCCCCACCACGGGACACCATCCCCGGCCATGCCTGCGATGAGCTCGCCCGTTCTCAGAGGGTCACCCCAAAGGGAGGATATAGGTGGGCGCAGCACCAGGGTGGGTGTCCCGGCCTGAGAGGGACGGGACGGAGCAGAGAGCCGCGTGTGTCCCATCTCCGCAGCCGCCCCGCCAGCCGCGTGGGAAAGTGTCGCTGTCGCTTTAAGGGCGGAGGGTGGCGGCCCCTTTAAGGCGGGGGGACGGGGGGGATCAGCTGCCCGCGCACGGCAGCGGGGCCGCGCCACACGGTGGGGCCGCGCCGCGGGAGGGGTCCCCGGTACCCCCTCCGTCCCCGCATCCTTCCCCGCATCCATCCCCGCATCCCCGCTCGGCACTCCCCACCCCCCCCGGCGTCCCCGTCCCCACCCGCACCGCGGCCCCTCTGTGCCCTCGGGGGTGCCCCCCGCTCCCCTGGTCCCCGTCCGTGGGGTGCGGGTGCCATTCCCCCTCCCTCCGCTCGGGGTGGCCCCGGGCTGAGCCCCCCGGCGGGGCCGTGGCGCGGCGGCAGGGGCTCAACGTGCCCGCGGGGGGCTCTGCTTTTTATCCACTTTATTATTTTTAGCATTAATTTTAACTTCCACTTTTATTATTAATTTTTAACCCCTCCTCGCCCCTCCCGGGGAGCGCGGGATGGGGGTTCGGGGGCAGCCCCCGCTGTCTCCCTCCGGGGGCCGCTGCCGGCGGTAGGTGCCCGCCGGGGCTGTCCTCACCAGGGCAGGGGACCATGGGGCCGGGGCCCACGGGGTTGGCCGGGGCGCTCAGCCTGGCCGGGGCACTGCCAGCCGGGCCCCCGCTGCTGCTGGACACGGTCCCTCCCGGGGGGGATGCTCTGAGCCACGGACGGGGCCTGGATGTAAGTCTGGGGGCTGCGGTGGGGTTTGGGGGGGCCGCCGGTAGGGATTTGGGTGCTGCCGGGGTGGTGGGGTCCCGTCCCGGCCCTGCTTCCCCTGTCCCCGCCAACGCAGCAGGGATCTCACCAGGATTTCTTCTGCTGCTGGTTTTCTCCTCCGAAACCCTCGCTGCTTGCCAGGCCGGCGCCTTCCCATGGCCCGCGGTGGGTCTGGGCTGTGTGGGGACAGGGATGGGGCGCGGCTTTCCACATGTGCTGGGCCTGGCACGGAGCACGGATAGGGAAACCGAGGCAGGGATGAGAGCGACCTGCCGAAAGCAGCCGCGCAGAGCGGCAGGGTGCCCGTGGCAGCCCTCGGGAGGGCAGTGGGTGCTCGGGGTGGGCAGTGTCCCCTCAGGGCGGGCAGTGGGTGCTCGGGGTGGGCAGTGTCCCCTCAGGGTGCACATG
>NW_024581110.1:283777-336242 GCF_017639235.1 Corvus kubaryi | reverse complement strand
AGGGCGGGCAGTGGGTGCTCGGGGTGGGCAGTGTCCCCTCAGGGTGCCCGTGGCAGCCCTCAGGAGGGCGGTGGGTGCTTGGGGGGGCCCGGCCAAGCACCCTCCCCTCTGCCTCGCAGTGCTGGGAGGTTCGGAAGCACAACAGCTCTGAGTGGTGCCACTTCATCTGGAGCAACCCTGACTGCCGGCTGGACGGGGGCTTCCTCGACTACCTCAATGGGGTCTTCTGTGTCTTCCCGCCCCAGCTGCTGCCCCTGGCTGTCACCCTCTATGTAAGGACGGGAACAGGCAGTGCTGGGGATGCTCTGCTGTGGGGGTGTGGGGTGGGGACCCCACTGACCCTTCTCTGTGCACTCCTGACCCCACAGGCTCTCTGGCTCCTGTACCTGTTCATCATCCTCAGTGTGACAGCGGAGAAGTTGTGAGTGGCCCTGCAGAGAAGGGGACTGTCCCCAGAGTGACCAGGAGCCCTGTGGTTCCCAAGTAGCCCCATCACCTCTCTCTGTCTCCTTCTCTGCCCTTCCAGCTTCTGCCCCAATTTATCAGCCATCTCCACCAACCTGAAGCTGTCCCACAATGTGGCAGTATCCTTGGCAAATCACAGGGGACCTCAGCCAGGACGGACCAGGGAGGTGGCCGTGGGGACAGGGCAGGGGAGGTGGCCGTGACAGGGTCACTTTGTGTCCCCTCGGCACCATGCCAGAGGAAACCAATTCGAAGTGTGAGCTGGAGATGACAGCAGGACCATGTGCTGGCACTGGACAGGAGTACACAGCACCCATGTCCCCACAGAAGGAGGACAGGACACCAGGTCTTTTCCTTGACGTCCTCTCTTCATGGTGTCACCTTCCTGGCCTTTGGAAATGGGGCACCTGATGTCTTCAGTGCTGTGGTAGCCTTCTCCGACCCCCGGACAGCGGGGCTGGCCATCGGGGCCATCTTTGGTAAGGGGACCCCACTGCCAGCTCCTCACGGGGTGATATTTTGGAGCTGTGGGATGTTCCCATGTCCCAAGAGAGTCCTGTTGTGTTGGCAGGTGCCGGTGTGTTTGTGACCACAGTGGTGGCCGGGGGCATCGCCCTGGTCAAGCCCTTCACGGCTGCCTCCAGACCCTTCCTCAGGGATGTCATCTTCTACATGGCGGCCGTGTTCCTCACCTTCGTGGTGCTCTACCTGGGCAGGATCAGGCTGGGAGAGGCTCTGGGTGAGCGCTGTGGGAGCTGGGGATGGTGGGAGCAGCCTGGGGTGCCATGACCCCCCCATAACTCCTCCCTCCCAGGTTACCTGGGGCTCTACGTGTTCTACGTGCTCACCGTGGTGCTCTGCACCTGCATTCACCGTCGGCAGCGGGGGGACGGGCTGGCCCCTCCCGGGCCCTGGGAGCCAGGTAAGGGTTGCCCAGCTGGGATGGGACCCCCGGCGTGTTGGGGTCCCCTTCCACTGCCCCTGTCCGCTCCTCTTCCCCCCAGAGATGCCGACAGATGTGGAAGAGCTGGAGCCCTCAGGCACAAACAGTGGGGACTATGGTATGTTGTTCCCTGCTCTGTCCTCAGGGGTCCCAGAGACCCCCAGGCTGCTGCAGGTGTGACTGAGCCCATGGGGCAGGGGGAGCTCCCTGGGGACACACCCTGGGACGCTCCCTGGGAACGTAGCCCCATGCTGGAAGGGTTGGGAGGACAGGGAGCCCCCACCCCACTCAGCCCCTGTGGCCCCTCACAGGGGAGGAGTACCGGCCCCTGCTGCCCTCCCGGGAGACCTCCCTGCGCATCCTCACCACGGCCCTCAGCCCCTTGGACTACCGCAAGTGGAGGAGGAAGCCCTGGTACTGGCGGCTCTTCAAGGCCTTCAAGGTGAGCAGGGGGGACACGAGCCAGGAGGAGCCCCCCAAGGGACATCCCTGTCCCTGCTGGCCCTTGGGGCTCTGTCTCCCTGGGGATGGTGGGACAGGGGCTGTCGGGTTGGGAGCAGGCCGTGGGGCACCTCGCAGGGTGTCCCAGATGGGTGTCCCCCGTCCCAGGTGCCCGTGGAGCTGGTGCTGCTGCTCACTGTTCCTGTTGTGGACCCCGACAAGGATGACCTGAACTGGAAGAGACCCCTCAACTGCCTGCACATCCTCACCAGCCCCCTGCTCTGTGTCCTCACCCTCAAGTCGGGCGCCTGTAAGAGCCTGGGGCAGTCCCAGCTTCCAGAAGGGGACAGGACTGAGATGGCCCCCGAAGCCCTGGGGACTGCAGGAGCCTTTCAGAACTGGCTTCCCATTGTGGGTGGGGAAGAGCCAAGCTGGGGGCTTGATTTGCAGCTGATTTGCATGATTTGCACCCCCTGCAGGGGCGGGGGGCTTGAGCCCCCAGCATCCAGGGCCTTGGGGAAAAATGGAGCAGGCCTGGCCTGCCTGGGGAAACTGAGGCACAGAGGGGGGCAGCTCTGTGAGGGTGTAGGGTAGAGGTGGCTTAGCTGACAAGGCTTTACCTCCTGCCTCAAGCCTGGCTAGATCCTGCCCCAGCCACTCTGACACCCCCTCTCCCCACCATGTGCAGATGGGCTGTACCAGATCCAGGGCGTCTTCCCAGTCTGGGGACTGGTCACACTGGTTGCTTCTGTCCTGGCCCTCATCATCTTCATCACCACCAGCAATGAGGACCCACCCAAGTATCACTGTGTAAGGTGTCTCCCAGCCCTGAACACCCACCAGGGACCAGCCCAGCCTGCTCCAGATGGGGCTGAGGGTCCCTGGGGGCAGAGCAGGAAGTTGGACCTCTTTCCCAGTCCCCAGTGTCCCCAAGAGGTGTGCAGGGTCCTGTGGGATGCACACAGGGACCAGCTTGCTCCTCTTCCTGTCAGGTGTTTGCCTTCCTTGGGTTTTTGGCCAGTGCCATGTGGATCAACGCCGCAGCCACGGAGCTGGTGAACATCCTGCGGACCCTGGGTGTCATCTTCCAGCTCAGCAACACTGTGCTGGGCTTGACACTGCTGGCCTGGGGCAACAGCATTGGTGGTGAGGGCTCTGCTGGTCCCCAGTGCCCCCCTGGCACACCCTGGGGTCCCCCTGTCATCCCCAAGGTCTCCCTTTGTCCCTCCACAGACACCTTCTCCGACCTCACCATGGCCCGGCAGGGCTATCCCCGCATGGCCTTCTCCGCCTGCTTCGGGGGCATCATCTTCAGTATCCTTTGGGTGCCAGGAGCAGGGTGGTGGCATGTGGGGCAGGAGCTGCCTCAGTTTCCCTGCCTACACCAGGGAGAGCCCCTGGTGCTGTGGGACCCCTGGAGAGGAGCGGGGCAGGATCCATCCCAGAGTCCCTCCAATGCCAGCGAACCCCACAGTGTTCCCACAGTGCAAGGGGTCAGTGAGGGATTTGGGAGGTGCAAGGACAGAGCCAGCAGCACCCCCTTGTCCCCACAGCTGTCCCAGCCCCAGAGGGCCAGGAGTTTGGGCTGCAGTGGTGCAGATTTGGGATCTGCCAAAGGGAAGGAGGGGAGGGGGCTGTGCCTCCCTCCGGTGGGTTTTGGGTGGTCCTCAGACCAGGCTGAAGCCTCTCCTCAAGTGCTTGAGGTTGTATTCCCCACAGACAGAGAGCGCTTTAGCCATGAGATACAGGGAGGAGGAGGATGTGGGGCACAGGGATGTGGTCAGTGCTGTTGCTCCCCCGAGCCTTCCCGTGCTGTGCGGCCATCCTGAACGTGCTCCAGACATCCTGGTGGGCGTGGGGCTCGGCTGCCTGCTGCAGATGACCAGCAGCCAGCCGCTGGTGAAGGTAAGGCTGTGGTGACATGGTGACACGGGTCAGGCTGGCAGCAGGATGCTGGTTTCACCCCACATCACTCCCATGTCTCCACAGCTGGAGCCTGACAGCCCCCTGGTGTGGGTGCTGGCCGGGGCGCTGGGGCTGAGCCTGGTGTTCTCCTTCGTGACGGTGCCAGCGCAGTGCTTCCAGCTGGGGAAGGCCTACGGCATCTGCCTCATCGCCTACTACCTGGCGTTCCTGTGTGTGGCCCTGCTCACCGAGTTCAGGGTGATCCATTTCTCCACCCCATGAACAGCCCCAGGAGATCCAGCCCTGGATCTTGCTCTGCCTCCCCACCACACTGGGGTCACGCTGTCCCCTCCCCTGTCCCTGGCAGGGGGACAAGGGCACCTCAACCTCACCGTGCTGCTGGAGGTGCCAGCCCAGCCTCAGCCCCTGCTGTTTGGAAAGGGCGTGGCTGTCCTTTGGGGAAGGAGCTGTCAGTGCCCACATCCTCTCCTCACTCTTTAATCCATGTAATTTAAGGAACTCTGGGCAGGAGCAGCATCCAGACCTTGGCTGTGTCTGGTCGCAGTGGCAGGACCAGAGGATGGGGAAGCTCCAGGTCAGGGGCACAGCATGAGAGGTTTTGCCTCCTCAGCCGCTCCACCTTCCCCTCCTCAGCTCCCTCCTCAGCTCCAGGACAGAGCTGGGGCAGTTGTGCTGCACAGGGTGATCCTGCCAGGGCCCAGGCACACGTTTGTCCTTGAGAAGGACTCTCCCTGCTGGCACCGTGGGCTGGAACAGCAGATAGGGCAGAGCCCAGACAGGGTTAAGGGGACACAACACTCCAGGGACACACTGGGTTTAGTGCAAGCAAAGCCTGAGGGAAAACAAACACCAAACCGAGGGAGGCTGGTTTCCCCTGCTTTTTTTAGTAATGTTTTTCAACCTGAGTTTCAGATCCTACTTTTCTTCTCCTCCTGGGGTGGGCAGAGCTGTAGGAAAGGACTTGGAGGTTTCTGCACACAGTGTTGACTCCTGGCAGGGCTAGATTTAGGCAGTGTAAAAAGTTGCAATAAAAAAAACAAAACAAAAACCAAACACAAACCCAACCTTGACTTTTGCCTGCTGCAAGGGCCATTTCTCCTGCTCTGCGCTGGTGTGACACAGCCCTGACTCAGCACAGAGCCTTTGCAGTGGAGAGGGAACAGCCAGAGCCGAGGACTCTGGGATGCCCGGAGTGGTTTTCCCGAGGGAGTGGGGAATTGGTTTCCAGCAGCCGATGTCCCAAGAGCAGTCACATGTGCTGTCACCGTGGGAACGGCCACGGCACGGGCTCAGCCCGGCTCAGTCCCTGCGGACAGGGACACCTGCGGGGCTGCCCAGAGGGCCAGGGGGGCTCATGGTCCCAGTAGCAGGGAATGGGTGGGCTGGTGGTTCTGCTCGCAGCTGGAGGGTTCACAGGACACAGGCTGGAAAGCGAATTGTCATTCCAGAGGGACACCCGCATCCCTGCCCCACGGGCGAGGGCGGTGTTGTGCAAGCACCACAACTGTCAGACCCGGTTCCTCCTCCTTTCCTCCTGGGCCTGGAGCATTTCTCCTTTTTCTAACAGATACCAGCAGCTTTCACAGAAAATAACGCTCCCTGTGCCCGCAGCCACTGGCTCTGCCCCAGACCTGCTCCGGCAGCTGCCGGAACGATCCGGGACACAGCCTCCACTTCCTGCCACAAGCAGGGCTAAAGCAATCGAAACCACGGCCAACGCCCCAGGACAGAGGTACAGGGTCAAACAGCCCTTCTGGCCTCAACGCTGCTCTGGGGCAGCTTTAAAACACCTAACTTTGAAAGCATTATCTTGATGTTTAGGGAAAAACCTCGCAGAGGCTTTGCAGTGTCCTGGACCAGGAATGTGGAGCAGCTCGGCAGGGCATGCACGCAAAACATTCCCAACACAAGCACTTGCCACTGGAGAGGGCGGGCAGGGTCCTCTTCAAACACTGGAAATGCTCCAGCTTGGCCAAACCCCACCTCTGGAATAAGACGGGAAGGAGGAAAGGAAGCTGCTGCCTTTACAAAGCCGAGGATGCTCTTTATTAGTGCGCCTGAAAAAAATGCAGAGAACATCTAACAGACATGTCCATAAAATCTTTTTTTTTATAAACAAAACGCCAGCATACAAAATCCTGCAGTGCTTCCTCCCGTGCTCCCTACAAAATGATTGTCTCCGTCGTCAGTCTGTGTGTCGGGGGAGGGAGAGGAGGATAAATAGAAGGGGATGCCCCGTACTCAAACTTTGTTTCCTTCCAAAGTCACATGGAAGAAGCAAACTCCTGCCACCCTCCTTGGTTTTACAAAAATAATGAACACAGTGGGGATGTGGGGGAGGATCAACGCCTTGGAGGCAGCACCCTGCCCCCAGGCCTCCAGGGAGCCCTGTTACTGCACAATCAGCAGTCAGTGCCCCCCTCAGCACAGTTTAAAGCCACAGCTCCTTTCACACCCAGAAAGCACCCCCAAAAAAGGTCACTGACAGCCCTGCCAGGAGAAACAGGCTGTAGGGGAATGTGGAGATTAAACACAGCCACATTTTTTTCCCCCGCTAACCATAATACTCATTCATCCTGCCCACAATTTAAAGCACAATAAACACCATCTCCTGCAGTCCCAGGACTAATCTGGATAAACCTCCCGGGCTGCGACTCCACGCAGAGCAACTGCAGGAGCAACAACTGCACCGCTCGTTAATTTGTGAATTTATGGTTTGGAAAACAGCCCTTTAAGGTCCTTCACGGGTCAGGTCAGAAGTAGTTTCATACCTGCAAGTATCCAGAAAGGAAACAAAGAGTTGCCGTGAGGCACCCAGGGAATTTGGCAAGCGTTGGGAGCAGCCACTGGTGTGTGTGTGCTGCCTGGAAAGCTGCTCTCCCACTCCTTCCAAGTGCTCCCCACCGTGCCATGGAGGAGAGGTTTCCAGAAGCAGCTCTGTCTTGCCTCCTTCTGAAAGTCCTGCCCATCCAGGAAATGCTCCTGAACTGCCGGGGTAGGATCAGCCCTCTCCCGCTGTCCTTGTGCCATGTGGTGAGGCCACCAAGGAACAGACAGAGATGGGGGGCAAAGGGAATGGGGGACACACATCTCCCACTGCCTGCCTGATGCCCCTGGAGGAAGGCAGAAGCCTCCCCAGGAGGCTCCACTCAGTCTGAACCTGAGGAGAGATCAAACAGCAAGAGATGAGGGAACCTCCCAGCTGCCAGGGACTTCCTGTGCTGACAGGGAAAAGAGGGACTTGGAGAGACAGGTTCAAATGATGACACAACTGCCACAATCCCACCAACGTGGCGGAGCTGGGAAGGGATCCCTTTTCCCCCTTCCTCCTCATCCCTCAGCTCCCAGGTGTGGTAGCTGCAGAAAAGCAGACGGGTGAGAAGAATCGTCGTCTTCCACGTTCCTCCTGCATCCAAAATGCAGGGGAACAGTGGAGCTCTTCGGTGGATCTTCCCACGATCTGACTGAGCCGACATTTTCCAGCCAGAGAAACACCCCTGCAAGGGAGGAGCCCCCCTCTGTGCTGGGACTTGCTCAGCTGTCCAGAGCCAGGACAGAGGACTGAGCCAGGAGGACTGTGTGATGCCCAGGAGCTCTCCTTAACCCAGAGCCAGGCAGAAAAAAAGCTGGACTTGGAACTGCAAAACCTTCCACTCTTCTTCCCAGTCATTTATCTGAGCTAAGGACCAGCCAGAAGGTTTTACAGAGCAGGTGGCCAAGTAGCAGAGCCCAACAGCCACATCACCCTGCAGAATCCCCCTCCCTGAACGGAGACAGGAACTTTGGGGTTTGCACATGTGACCCCAAGCCCAGGCAGTGCCACGGGCAGGACTGACCAACAGCGATGCACATACAGCAGAGACAGTCTCCAAAGCCCTGTCCCACCTATGGTCATAATGTGATGAGGTGCTGGCCCTCAGTTCTGCCTCAGAACTGCCTCAGAACTGCTCGGGGACAGCAAAATTCAATCATCAGAGCTGGAGCTACTACAGGGAGTGCATCTAGGTGTGCCGAAAAGGAGGAGGAGGGCAGTCTGCCCTTCCAAAAGTGCTGAGATTTCACACCACCTCCCCTTTCTTTGCACAAGGAAGGTGGAGAAGAAACAAAAACTCACTCCGATTTTTTATCCCTAGGTTAATGGTACCCTTTGAGCAAAAGGGATCTTCAAACAGGGCCGAAGTTTTACTATTAAGCAGGTGACTTCAGCAAATTCCCTGCTGTTAATGGATTACACATCCCTTTCCCCAAGGTCTATTAGTGGTAAGACAAGCAGCAGGAGCTGGAGCCTGGGAAGGGGCTCAGAGGGACAAGGGCTCTGTTCTGCCCAGATGCGCTAAGTGTGGTCACCACGCTCTGTGTGCAGCAGCCTTCCCCAGCGTCCCCTGGGCCTCAGGCTTTCCAGCAACCACTGCTGGGGGAGAGACTGGATCCCTACACTGGTACACTGACAGATCTATATACACCCTCCCAAAATACAGGCTGGGGAGGAATACTCTAGGTTATTGCATAGAAGGTGGCTCGCGTTAGCTAGGCCTAAATGACAGTCTGGGAGCGTTGTCGGAGGCTCAGGGGCTTCAGAGAGCTGCTGGAAGCAGATGCTGGCTCTTGCAGTGGTGTCTGGGATTCCTCTTTCCTGGAGTGCTCTTCATACCATTCCTGCAGTGGGGAGCAAACACAGCAGGGATCAGGCTGTGCCCCACACACCCCAGAAGGGCAGAGCCTTCTGTCACTCTACCATGTGCGGGCACATTTTTTTCCAGGCACATTTTTTTTCCAGGCACAGAGGGCTCTTTCCAAAGCCCTGGATACAGCCCAAACTCCTGGAACAACCCAGCTTGCTGCAGCATGGTTGTGGTGGATGCAGAGACCAAGCAAACTTAGGCAAGGAAACATCCTTCCCTCTGGATGTCCCTCCTGAACACCCAGGGCTGTTCCCATCATGTCTGGGATTTGCAGAGCTGCTCCTGATGCTGGGCAGCACCCAGGGTGTTCCACAATGTCACATCCCTGAGTCACAGACCAAGCAGAACAGGCAGGGAGCTTCTCTGCAGATGGCCCAGCCCCACGGTAAATAACGTGCATTTTCCTTAGGGGGACTCAAGACTCGTCCCCAGTCTGTCTGCTGCGGGGACAAAGGACAGATTCAAATGGTTACAAGATTAATTCTTTCAGCACTAATCATTACATTGGCCCACGACCTTCAGCTGCCTTTGGCAGGACAGTGACCAAACCCATGGCAGAAAGCTCCCAAGCACAGAGGGCAGTGGCAGAAGGTGCTAAAAATCCAGGGAATCTGCTGATTTACGAGTTTCCCACCTTGCTCAGCCTGCACACCAGGCAGCCCTGCCTGGGACAGCCCCTGGTTTCTGTGTCAGACAGACACACCTAAGCTCAAGCACAACCACATTCCAGAGGTTTAAGAGCTCTGTGCTCAGCAGCCAAGCCCCAGGCAGCACCAGGCTGTGCTCACAGCCCCAGCAGACACCCGGGGAGCCCAGGGCAGCCCAGCCGAGCAGAAGTGCCTGTGCACACCCCCAGTGTGGTCACTGTGCCTGGCCTGACACACCTGCACCCACTGAAGAGCTCTAATGTGCTCTGTGGAGTAACAAATCCCAGGTCTCAGAGGAAAGCAGTCCCCAGGGTTTGAAAGGATGGGTTGTTATTCCAGAAAGTGCTCTCACCACAGACGTGGTGGCAGCCCCAGCTCAGGCCCACATACCTGTATCTCCTCCTCATACATCTTCATGCTCAGATCACTCTTGGTCCTCGATCTGCGTCCCAGAAACACTGCTGACATTTGCTAAGGAGTTGGGGGAAGGAGGAGGAAACACCAAAGAAGACATTCATCAGTCACTGAGCAGCTGGATCTGTCCTGGAACTTCAGGCATCCTTCCTGTGGACACCCCTCATCCACTGATGAGCTCAGGCTGTCCCAGGCTCCTTCTGTTGTCCCCTGAGGGACTGCAGCACCTGCCCTGTGTCATGGTGACACAGGGGTGTAATGGCCATTATTAAAGCAACCACTTCAGCTCTTCCCAGATGGATGAGACAACAGTTCTGACACAAGAGCTCATTTTACAATTTAAAATGTTTTAGAATGGAAGCATAAGCAGTGCCACAGAGAAAGGAAGGACCTGGAATCAACGCCATCATGCTGCTGCATAATGCTCCAGGACTGTCCAAGCCTCAGTGTGTGATGGCACAGAGAGAGAGGCAGGAGAATTATGAGACAGTGGCTTCCTTAAAGAAAAATAAATGTGTCTTTTTTCCAGTCAGCATGGGGCCAGGACAAGGGAATTTTGCAGGCGACAGGGATGAGCCTTTGTCAAGGCTGTGCAAGGTGCAGCTGCTACTTTTCTAGAGCAACAGCATTTTGTGATGCTGCAGAGTCGCTCCAGCAGCTCAGCCCTCAACAACTACAGAGGCAAGTGGATCTTCTCTCTTCAGTCACACAAAGGGGCACTGGCACACCTCCCTCTCCTGAAGGTGAGAACCTGCAGTGTTTCCTCTTACCCCGTATTTGTCCATCTGCAACACAATCTTCTGCAGCTGGGCTGTTTCAGTGGCACCTGAAGTCCTCTTGTACAGCTCAATTATGCCAATCACCTCCTCCTTGGAGATCTCCTTCTCCAGCACAATGCCATTATCTTCTGGAGAGGCAAGAAACAGAAAGAGGGAAAAAAAACCCTCTCCAAGATGAGCATTGCTTCAACAGCCACCACGGTAACCCTGGAAGGCAAAGCCTAAAGCACACAGGACCAAGCCAGAGGTCAGGTACAGTCTGTACCTGCTTTTGTGACAAGAAAGGGATATGCTTGACCCCAAAAAGGCAGGGAAAAGGTTAACTAGTAGAGTAGGGCCAGCAAACTTTCAGACCCAAATGATTCTCATCAGGCTCCTTGGTATCTTAAAAAAAAAAAAAAAAATCTTGTAGCTTTTTTGCTTGCCTGTAAATCAAGAAATCAAATAATCACACAAGAGTTGCTGCCTTTTGACCTTCACCTGCCTAAGAGAGCTTGGGAGTCCAGGACTAACCAATGTCTTCACTGCTCCCTTCAAACTGGGTGTAGGAAGGACCACAAGTGTTTCCCTAATTAACAACTCCTGCACCACAATTTGATCTTCTGGCACCTAAAAAACCAAAAACAGGGGGCTGGGGCCTTCACCTGCAGGAACAGCAGGAGAAGGGCTGTAAGAGATTAGTGTGGCTTTGGCACCTGAATTAGCGGGTCAGGAAGGTACCTGCAGTTCCAGACCCCCAGCTTAGGAGAAAAAGGACAGTGAGTAAGTGATGACTCAGAGGGATGAGGGGATGGAGAGCCCAGCCACTGCCAGTTCCTAGAGGGAAAGGCATGTCCAAAAACAGCACGGAGTCAGCAGCCCAAGTACAACCACAAAATATGGAAAGAACTGGGCAGGCAGTGTCTGTTGTTCTCTGGGTCACGGCAAGAAGTGCTGGCAAATCACCTGGCAGACACATCCTGCCACCAGTGAGTGTGTTAGTGAGGAAGGGAACTTGGTTTAAAAAAATTATTCATCTTCCCTTCCTATAAGGTCTCTTGTTGAGTTTTGCTACATCCTAGCTGCAATATTTCCTAGAAGTCTTTCATGAAATGCACACGGACTTCCTATTTTCAAAGAATTTGGTTGAAATGGCTCAAGTAGTTGAAGTTTGTATGTGTGTGCGCACACAAACGTACAGACATACCTAAAACGCACATAAATACACCCACATCCACTTTTTGGGGAATTCTGGGGGAGAGATGAGGGGCAGAGCAGAAAGACCAGACAGAAATATCACACAAAAGCAAAAGAATTAGCTCCGCATGTCAGGCTGGAAAAAAAAATCAACTGGTTTTCCTGGCCAAGCCCATTCTCTGCTGGAGACATAAAGCACCAGGGAAAGACAACACTGTAGGTCAGCCAGGCCTCAGCTCTGACCTTCTGAATCCTGGTTCTTCCGAGTGTAGTTCATGCGGAAGACAAAAGCATCCAGGATGAACGCCACGATGATTGTCATCACCACCATGGTCACAATGTAGAAGATCATGAAGTACAGGCGGCTCCAGTGAGTGGTTTGGGATGTCACCCCTTCCTGAAGAGGAAAGGGAAGAAGTCAGTAGTGCACAAAAGAAGGGAGAGGCACTGTTAACTGCTTGTTCATAATAATAATAATAATAATAATAATAAAACTCTCTGTCTCTCATTCCTGGCTCCACAGCTGGCCCCAGGGACTGCTTGTGCAGTGCTCAATGCCCCAACAAGTCCTTGCAGCTAAAAAGAGAGGTTCCTACAGGCAAACACACAGAACATCCAAAGCTTGTGGCTGTAAGAGCTGCTGTGCCACGAGAACACAGCTTGGACAGCAGGGTGACAAACTGGAGCGCAGGGTGACTTCGTTTGTCCAGACTGTGAAGCCTGAAAGCATGCCCAGCAGCATGGCAGGGGTCAAATGCCTCCAAACAGTCAGAAGCAAAAGATACCTGTCAACAAGTGACAACACTGAGCCCATTCCAATCCCCATGGGAAGAAAACAGTGGTGCCTGAGCTGACAGAGTCTATGCTGCCTGCAGGGGTTCACTCACCATGATGATGTACCAGTCATTGACAACCGTCAGCTCAAACAGTGTCACTGCACAGAAAGGGAGAAAACACATACAGATAATTGTTTTATCCATCCTGACCTGTTTTACAGTGATTTTTAGGTAAATTATTTGACAGGGAAGACTGACACAAGACAGCAAAGTTTGAATAAAGACAGCAAATCCAGAGAGAATGCAGACCCTCCCCACTGAAATTACTTCAGAAAAGGGGGTCAGACCTGCAGCATGTCTTCATCTCTGTTTTTTAAAGAAATCAGACCTGACTCTTCACCAGAGAGCATGGGAGACCTCTGAAATCTTCAGGAGATAAGCATTCTGCTCACACATTAGGAAAAATCATGGAGAGTAATCAACACATTCAAATTATTCTTCATCAGAGGGTTTAAAGAGAGGCATCGCTGTTGATTCTTTAGAAGGGCAGTGACTTAATGCCCTCCTTAAACATCTCTGGTCTGATCACCAGCCAGAACAGATCTGCTGGCTTCCATCTGGCTTTGAGCGACCTCTGCTTATGCTGCAAAGCAGTCCTGGCACAATCAGTCAGCTGGAGCTCTCCAGACAGAAAGAGCAGGATGCTGAGTGAGGTGCATTAGCAGGACTCCCTGGGAGAGTCCCAGGCTCACAGGAACATTACAGCATTACAGAGCCATCCAGCTCTGCAGGAACATGGGATAATCTTTGCTAGGGAAAAAAGTGCCCTTACCAAAGCTGTTCAGAATGTTGTCAAAGTTGTTGAGATAGTAATAACCTTCTTCCACAACTGTTCTGTTGCCAACTGTGTGGTTCACCCAGCGGTAGGAATCTGCGACTGTGCTTGTGCTGGTTGGAGAAACCAGGACAAAGAATCAGCAGAGACTGGAAAAGCAGGGAAAATCTAAAAAGTTATAAATATCAGCTCCTCTAGAGAGGGTGGCAAGCAGAGTGGCAACTTCTACCTGTTGGCCAACACTTGTCTTTTCCTCTGGAAGGAACCCTCTCTCCTTCACAGCTCAGCACAAGCCCAGGGAGCACATGGAGTCTTTCTGACCATTCAGCAAATATTACACCAGAGAAACTGAGAGTTTGAGTTCCATGGCTTGTACCCTTAAAGCTTGGTATTTCCAAGTAGTCTGCCATCATTTAAGGTGAAAAGGCACAGGATAGCTTAGATTCCAGGATCAGGTGAATTTATGTTGGTATAAAGGGAGGTCTAATTATCTAATACCCCTGGACAAGCAACTCTGGCATCATAGAAACAGAATGGTTTGGGTAGCAAAGGACCTTAAAGCTCATCCAGTGCCACCCCCTGCCATGGGCAGGGACACCTTCCACTATCCCAGGTTGCTCCAAGCCCCTCCAACCTGGCCTGGGGCACTTCCAGGTATGGGGCAAGAGAAATGAAGTATCTCTTGGATTTTTGCCACATGTTGCCTTAGCTACAAAACCCCATTCAGCTCCATCCTCTGGCCACTTTTCCACAGGGAAATGAAGCTGCCAGAGCTCCTTGCTGCTGGCTGAGCACCAAAAGCACTGTTGAGGGGGCTGGATTTGAGGTACTCACTTGCAGCAGTTTGGGTAGACCACGCCAGCGAAGAACTCCATGCCAACGATGGCAAAGCAGTAGTAGAAGATCAGCAGGGTTAAACCCAGGCTGGAGGCAGAAACAGAAAGAGTACGGTGCTGCTGAAGAGTTGCTAGGGCAGGGAAACACAAAATCCCAGGCTGGTTGCTCTGGGAGGAATTTCCAAGGGATTTGGAAACCCCAGACCGCTCTCCCTGCTGCTGTGGCTCTGCAGTTCTTGGCCTGCTCTCATTCAGGGAGCCTTGGACAAGGCGTTTGCCACTCGCTGAAGAGAGAAACCAAAGAGCAGCCTGGACTCCCTCCCAGTCTGTCCTTTTCTGTTAAATAAATGAGTCTCCACAGTTCCTTCAATAAGGAACACCACACAGAGTTTCTACCCTCTCCACATCCTTGGATGCAGGGACTGTGCCAAGAGCAGGGCTCTCCAGCCAACCCGCTCTGCTCAGGCCTCCTGCGAGGGAACCAGGGCTGAGGCTGCCCCACTGAAGCAGCGGGCTACCCCATTCAAACACCGGGCTACCCCTGCTCCACCATTGCACAACAATGCTCTCAGGTGGCTCTGCAGAGGGGAACATCTGGGGCCGAGGGTGTTCGTGTGCCAGTGTTCTTCCCACATGGGCTTCCTCCTCACCAAGAGCTGGGATGGGGGAGAAAAGTTAAAACAAGCAGGAACTCTTGGTTCTCCTCCAAACACAAAAGCAGGAGGAGGCCCGAGGTGCTGGAGTGTTGCCGCTCCAAGAAATTGGAAGATTAACACTCCCCTGCAGCACAGTGAAGAGTCAGTAATGACCCACTGACAGATCAGAACATAAATCCCTTTAGCAGGTTTGACAGCTCCCTATCCTGACCCCAAACCTTCACTCCCCTCTCCCTGCCATCACCCAAAGAGCAGAAGTTGGTATCTGGCTGTCGCAATGACCGCCACTGACCACTGCCCAGGCCAGCTCCTGCGGTGTGCGACAGGAGTGGGGAGCAGCTGGAGGCTCTTGGCTTTAAAGCTGCTCCTCAGGAGTTCAGCTCTGCCCAGGGGAGCTGAAGCTCCAGGCACAGTGGCTGTCAGCAGTCCCGCCGAGGGAGAGGATAAAAAGTAGCAAGGAGGCTTGCCACACGGGATAATCCAAATTTATTGGAAGCAACTCCCAGGAGACAAGCCTCGAGCAGCTCCAGGGAACCCCTTATAAAGGGAGGTGTTACAATGGGGATGGCTTAACTGGGGACCAATAGAAATCTCTAAGAGACGGATGTGGACGAGGATAGACATTTCCTTGGGCCAACAGCCCCAAGGGGAGGAGGGGAAAGGGATCACATGCCCCAATGGGGCATCGAGGTTTAGGGGATTTCCAAAGGGGGCGGTATCTAGAGGGGTAGGGTCTCGGGGGATTGATGGGGACCATATAAGGGTAAATTGGGAGGTTTCAGATGATGGACACTGAACCTTCGGGAACAACAGGAGGGGTTTGGGTGATTGATAGGGAAAGAGCTAGAACAAGGGGAGGAGAACAACCATGTAGGGAGCACCGGGGGAGAGGATTGGGTCTGGGGGAAACCAACTGGGAATAGGAGTGGGGAAGGTAGGGATGAACCACTGGGGTACAGAAAGCTTATATAAAAATACAATAAAGGTATTGCATCACCACACCTGGCCATCCGAGGGAACAACTCAAACATGGTGTCCAGGACGTTCCTGTAGCGTTTCTTCAGTTTAAACAGCCTGAAAGGAGAGGCCAGGAGTTACCCACACCCCGCAGCTTTCCTGGTGTTGGGGAAAGAGTTAAAAGGAGAATCCCAGCTCTCTCTACCTCGCAGGTCAATGACAGGGAGGTTTCCTGACACCTAACTGCTCTTGCTCAAGTCATCTGTGCTCACCTTCCAGTGTCCTGCTGTCCCATCTCAATGTTTATGACACATGCAACTACAGGACTGAGGATCTCAGGGAAAAAAAGGCTGTCTTTTTATAAATAGCTATTTAAAACCCCTAAAAACTGTAAGAACTTACACTAGTCCCATGTACAGGGTCAGGATTCATTCCTGCTTCCTTCGGACACAAGCTTTTCTGTGTTTCCCCCATGACCGAATAAAAATTGATGAAAGAATACTACACTGTTCCTGCTAATTTAAGATTTGGCAACCCCATCAGCCTTTGCAGAGAAACACAGCTGCCAAACAGGCTTTGGCAGGGGAGGAACAGAGAAAACATTATTTTTTTTCCCCTCTTGAGTGTCATGAAGTGTTCTTAAAATCCTCACTGAAGAGCTAAATTACATTAGCTTGTTTTTAACAAAACATTTTGCCTCAAATCCCTTCCCCCCTGCGGCTCTGGAGGCATTTGTGAAGGTGAGTAACCTAGACATGAGAGGGTTAATCAGCCCCAGCTCCCTGAACTGCAGAGAGGTTACAGGCCATGGTCTTGCTCCAAGTGTGAGATGCAGTTAGAGCAGGGCAGTACTTCACCCTAGCAAGCAGCATCCTTTGAAAACTGTAATTTCTGGTAATTCAGTGGAAATTATTAAACTGGCTCAGACCATCTCACCCTGACAGAAGAGCTTTTCTCTGAACAGCATCAGACAATTTAGAGGAGGTGTAAGAACCCCACGAAGGCAGACACAGGATAATCTGCCCCCAGTAAATCCCTTGATCTCTATTAGAGATCAGCTTAAGCTCCAAACCATGGGTTTTCATATCCCATCCCAAGTTTTTGTTATCGCTCATTTTGATAACTCGGGCTAATCTCATTACCCCACGCAATTCCTGTTTGCCATGGTCACATTCCCACAGAGCAATCCTTGCCCTCTCCTGCTAAGGAGCTCGGTGCCCAGTGGGACTGATGGAAAACAAGCCTGTTTTCTCCCACGGGCTCTCTGGAATTCTCCCTTCCCAGCCTTTCCCACCTCACCTCAGCAGCTGGAGGGGTCGCAGGACCACAATGAAGTAAAAGGGCTCCATGTTAAATGCCAGTGCCATGAGTCCCAAAAATGCAAACAGGGTGACTGAGAAGTCAAAGCTGGAGAGAAAAATAAAATAAAATAAAAGTAAGAGCAACGATTTATCAGTAGTGCTTCAGCAGAGAAGAGGGACTGGTGCTGCTCCACCTTAACAAGATCCATGAGGCCAGGGGCAGAAGAATTTTAAGAGCTGGCTGATGGCTTGAAACTCCTGACAGAAGTTGGCTTTTCCAACCCAAAAAGGTGAATGTGCACTTACAGATTCCAGCCTGAGGACAGGTACTCCACAGGCCCCAGCCCAGTGGTCTTCAGGAGCAGCTCCACGCCATAGACTGCAAAACAGGAGGAGTCAGGAATGAGCAGCATCATGGGAAAGGCTCGTGTGAAGGTTTGCCTGCATGGATGTGTGCTGATTTTAGCAGAGCATTTCTGAACAGGGGTTTAACAGACCCCACCCATCCTCCTTATTCTCAGTGAGACTTTTCCCCTCCAAATCAACACCTTTTCCTGTGTTCATGGAGATTTCTCTCCGGAGAAGTCTACAAAACAATCCCTGCCAGGCACAGCATTGTTCTTGATGGAGGCTCTACCACCCATGGTTAAGTTGTAACTTCAGTTCCCTTCCCAGCTCCTCAGGAAATGACACAGCTCTGTTGGGAGGCATCAGCTTACTTGTGAGGAAGACGATGTAGCTCCATGGTACGTTCCTGGAGAAGAAATTCCCCCCTGCAAGACACAAGAACAGATTTCTCAAGCCTTGCCCTTTTCAATCCCCCAGCACCACAGTCAAGGAACAAGCTGTGATGTTTCCTACCTTGCAACATGAAGGTTTCAACAAGAATCCAAATTCCATTCACAGCCACCACAGTGTCTGGAAAACAAAGGAAAAACCCATAGCAAAACCACTCCTGGATATCCATTTCTTAGGCTAAAAAAAAGAGGACAATATAGGACAAGTGGCAGGGTCATTGGTTCCAACTCGGTGAACAAACTGAACTCAGAAATTGGGAGTCTTCCACCACATCTTTTTCCAGGCCCTTAACAGATGTAATACCTTTATGTTCAAAAGGAAACAAAACGAAAAAAAACCAACCCAACCCCCAAATTACTGAGTAGGAATAGATCATTTAGAAGCCAGCAGGCAGCACCAGGAGGAAGAACTTTTCTCCTCTAGAGAAGAGAAGCACAGACTCCTTCTCACAGGCAGCTCAGTTGCCAAGCACTCCCTGCAGCAGTGAGGACGATCACACCTCCTCGAGAGCAAATAGAATGTGCTTGACTGGCAAGGCAGTTCCTCATCTAGCATCCTCCAGCTGCAAGATAAAACCCCCCAAGGTTTGGGAAAGCTGACCACCAACCCACCTAAATGCAAGAAGCTGACTCCCACAGCACAGCCCCACGGGGGTGTTGTGCAGTGAGCCAGGCAGCCTCTCCAGAACCAGAGCTGAGAGCCCAGGCTGGTGGTACAATTGAGCAGTTCCCTCCCTCTCTACCAAAACTCCAAGATTTGTCCATAAACCATGGCTCAGACCACACCAACTCCTTGGAGTGCTGGCAGTGATGCCATGATGATTTTTTGCCTTTTCTTTTATACCCCTTTTATATACCTTTTCATAGCTTTTGTATTCTTAGTGGTTTTTTGCCTACATTCTTGGACTTATTTGTCAAGCTAGGAGACTAAACAACTTAGAAGCCTCGTAGCTAGGGATCAGTGTGCCCCAGACCCCAAGGTCCTCTCCAGAACATATTCTGTAAACTAAGATAGAACCATCCAGGGGAAGGCTCCTTGGGGAAGGGGGCTCACTCGAGCCTCTCACTGGGGAATCTTTGATAGGTATGCTAATTAGTAACACCTATAATGTTATACCAGATCTATTTTGCGTGTGCATTTGGTGGGGTGCATTTCGGTGCATTCCACCTGGACGTGTGCACCTAAGGATCCTTTAAATAAATACCAAGGTAAAATCCCTTTTTCCCTTCTAACTGTGATTATTGATTTTAAGACCAGGAAAAGGCATCAGCAGACACAGCACACCAGACCCACATGAGCAAGGGAGCCAAGCAGAGACAGCTCATGACTTCTACTCACACATGGTGTACTGGAACACACGGGACTTCACAAGGATGTTGATGCCTGTGTGAAGGGAAGGATGACAGAACAAATGTTTACACCATCCTCCATAGCACAGATCCCTCTATCTTCTCCTTAGAGACATTTTTCATACCAATCCTCAACACAGAAGCTAAACAGATCAGCAGATTATTAACTTTCATTTGTTGGGAACAAGTTTAAATACCCTTCAGAATTCCAGCAGCAATGAAGTCATTATCCTCATGCCCCCAAGATGTTTGGTCTCTATGTCCTAATTCTGGGGTGTGGACAGAGGTAAATGCAGCTGTCCGTGTTTGGAACAACAAGGAGGGTTGGGAGCATCAGCAGAGCTCTGAGGGCTCCTGTGGCAGCTGTATTTGGATCAGAGGGTGTCATCTGTTCCCCAGGAGCACACACCACCTCAGAAGAGCTGCAGGTTCTTAATTCTGAATAGCTCCATTCAGTCAGGAAACTTGGGACACAGGAGATAAATCCCATTGGCAAGACTGATTTACTCTGATGGGTGTTTGAGGCCTCTTTTCCCTTCCCAAACTGCTGTCCTTGACCTGAACAGGAGCTGCAACCACAGCTCAGGACCAGGCAGCCTAAGAGCTTTTGTGACAACCCAAATCCCACTCCATGGTCACTGCAGGAATGTTTACAGGACAGAAATCTTCCCTGGAGACTCTGAATGTAAGGCTCTGGCCTCAGAGGCTCCGGATACCCAGGGAGTTGGTTAGAAAGCCTTCCCTTAGGTGTTTTCCAGGGGTGTTAAGAGAAAGTCCCTTCAGAGTGTCCTGTCTTTGTAAGAAAATACTCTTCCTGTCAGCTGAACACGTGCTGCCATGAAAACAGTGTGCTACCTTTAAAAATAAGGAATGCAGTCCGTGGAAGGTCATCAAACCAGTGCTCGCGGTTTCGTTTTGCCTGGAAGCAGAACAGCCTCGGTCAGCAGCAGCCAGAGCTACATCCATGCAAAAGAAAGGGCAAGGATGGAGACCCACCTTACCCCCATCATCTGCTTCTCTTAGATTGCCTTTGTTTCTTACCCAGCTCCTCTCTGAGCACTCATTTTCTCCCCCTCCCACACACAGTTCCCCTCTTCTCCCCCCAACAAACTCTCACCTTCCATTTTAAGCCAACAACTTCATAGAAATTGTAAAAATCCTTTAGACTGCAAAACAAAGAAACATCTGATCAGAGCCTTGAGGGTGACTAACTAGATCCTTAATTGTCCTTGTCAGACATCACCAGTGCACAGTCCCTGGAAGTTATTAACTCCTTATCAGAACTGCAGCCACAGCTGACAGAACTCAGCAGTGACCTCTTCCCAGCCTGGCCAAAGGTTCCCCACTGACAATAGCCAGAATCTCCTTTCTGTAATGCTTCAGCCCTTAAGGGAAACTCTGACTCTACTGAGCTCCAGAATTCTACCACTGAGAGGAAAGACCTGAGGCTTTGATGCCAACTCCAAGGGATGGAGATTGCACTGCTCTCAACAAGTCTTGGACTTTCTTAATTACTTGTACAGTCCTTTTCGAACATCTTTGCACATTTTCTTTTCAAGGTAAAAATGAAGTTTGAAAAAGGACATGAAAGCAAAGAAACTCCTAGAACATGAGTGCCTGTCTAGGTGCTCGGGGTCAGGCCTGTAACAGCTTTTACATGTCTGAAAGTGAGGATGCTGAACTTCTCGGACTCTTACTGGTGACATTGGTGCCTGCATTTCTCAACTCAGTCTTTCTCTCCCTATGCCATTTTCAATCCTTTTCTGTGGTACTTGACTTGAAGGAGAAGCATCAGCACCAGTTTCACAGGAGAGTCACTTGGAACCTGTCTGTGGCCGAAACAAAGGGAAAGGAAGAGAAGGTCTCCTGCTCTAATTCCCTCTGCTTCCTTGCTGGCTGGAGATAGCTGCACCCACCCACCAGAATGGCAATTCTCTGCCTCATAACACAGAGGATGGCAGCCCTGAAAGCACCAGCAGAACCAGATTTTAATTAACAAAACCCTGGGGGGGGACAGCCAGCTGCTGGAGAAAAGCAAAAACTTGTTAAGCTGCGAGGCTGCGCTGTGTGAGGAAATGCTCCTTGCAGGCTCCAGTGCTGCTCCCCAGCTCCTGGCTCTGCTCTGGCAGGGGAGTGGGAAGCAGATCCTGCCTGTGAGTGCCAGCACAGCGCTGTATCCACAAGAGGGCACGCAGGAACTCCATCACCTCCCAAGGAAAACCTCAGCTCTCAGGGTACTCACCCCTCCCAGCTCCCTGCTTCCCAGGAAAATCCTTCCCATCGCAGAACGCTATTCCCACATCCCAGACAACGCTCATTCCATAAACCCAGCCATCCCCTCCAAAGCAAAGCCCAGCTGCAGGGAGTGGAGCAACCTCCCTGCTCTGGGTGCAGCAGTAGGACCATTCTACCTGACTAAAGGGGTATTGCTCTGGTTCAGTGCTTTGAAGGTGAGATATCTCTCCCTGGCACACATCCGAGGCTTGTAGAACCGCAGCAGCCCTTCGAAGTGCTTGAAGGAAATTCCAGACGGCCTCTGGCAACAAAGGAATGCTGTCAGAAGCAGCAGCATCAGGCAGGAACACACAGAGGCTTTTAATTCTCACTCTGGATTTGTTTTAAGCAGGATTTCATACATTATAACCGAGCCCCCTAAGTACCCTGAGATATTACTTTAACATACCAAGCTAATCCCAGGGCACAGAGATCAGAAAGCCGTCCTGGCAATCGGTCCCTCCAGCAAATGCAGAACTGTTCCCTGTTGCCCCACCACCTGAAAATTGTCCAACCAGGCACCCCAAGCAGAGTTCAACCCCTCTTCTTGGGAAATTAGCAGGCAGCCTAACAGATCCCACCACGGCACTTTTCTAAGACCATCAGCTATGTGCACTAAACATGAACTAATCTACTAGAAGTGGGTTAGTTATTTTTGGGTCTTATTTCTCTTGCTGCTCCAACAAGTTAAGCAAGAAATCGACCTTCTCCCCCAAGTGCTTGTCCCTGTAAAAAGTTGTTTGTAGGTGAATTCCTTCTGTTTCTGCACTGTTCACTGGTGCAGGATCTAGAAAATGGATTATATCTTCAATTGGATGACCCATCCCTCCTCTTCGTAGTGGTGCTTCTAAGCCAAACAAGTCCTCAAGTGACCCAGACTGAATCAGAGAGAAATCAATGATCACATGCACTCCAGAACAAATTCCCCTCATTTTATCAAGCCATAACCTCACGCAGGGTTGAAATTCAGAGTACTCTGCTTTTTCTCCAGAAACAGAGGTGAACGAGTTACATGAATGAAAAAACCACCAGCCCATGGTGAGTCTGATCACAATCAACAGAGATAAATCACCCTTTTTTGGAGGTGCTGTTTCAGCAGCCCAGCCCAGGGGTGCTGCTAACACAGCTGTACCTGTTTGGTGACCAGCAGCCGGTACGCGTGCTGGATGGCCATGCGCTTGTGCAGCAGCAGGGACTTGAACTTCCTCTTCTCAATGTCATTGAAAGTGTCAAACACAACAGCCAGAAGCTGAGAAGACAGGGGAAAAAATGGTGTTTTAACTTTATGCTCTGCAAGGCTTCAGGGAAGCAAGGAGAGGCACTGCCTGCAGCAGGAACGCTGATGGACGATGGAGTCGGCGAGGTCCCGCTGGCATGAGGGATCCCACAAAGGGATCCCCAAGCTCACAGCACTGATCCACTTCTTGGAGGAGGTCCAGATGTTTCTGGCCTCTCAACATTTGCTACTGGGTTTTAAGAGCTAAGGCTAAAGCACACAGAAAACCGTATCAGATTTATTGTAACGCCCTGATCTGTTCCTGGAAAGCAGGGTTTGAGGGCTGCTCTCTGGATTCACCCTTCCTGGGAGCTTTGGCTAACACATATCAAAGGTAACCCTCCATCTGGGACACAAGCAGTGAAATCCAACCACAAACATCAAATCCCTCACCTTGGACTGCAGAATTCCTCAACTCCTTTGGCAAACCCTTTTCCACCACTCACAGCCTCCCCTGAGCAGCCGTGCTCTCACTCTGCAGTGATCAGCACTGCAGTCCTGCCACACTGAGTAATTCCATCCCCTTCAAACTGATTTACAAAGTATTTCGGGCAAGTCCAGATCATAAAATGCCATTTTATGATAAATAATTAAGACACAGAAGGACAATAAATTTTATGCAACCGAGTATGTCACTCCAAGCACGATATTAATGTGAGAGAAGTTGAAAGTTGCTCGTATAATTTGGTTTTCTGTGATTTAGTTCAATTCCTCATGGTTAGACATTAAAGAAGTTCTATCTGTAGCCAAGCTGCCATTTCTAGAAGGATTCTGCCAAAGGGTCTGAGATGATTACAGAGCAGTTCTGGGAATGGGGAAGACTCTGCTGAGCAATGAGCTCCAAAGCCAGGCAGAGGGAAGTCAAGCTCTCCCCTGGGGACTCACCAAGTTCATGATGAAGTAGAGCTCAATGGAGAGATACACGATGAAGAAGACACAGGACCAGGGATTCCGGGCATAGGACGGCATCATCACATCAGGGAAACTGCATCCCAAAGGACACCAGTGTAAGCACCAAATAACTCATGTTACACACAGGCAGGAGGCACAGGGCACGGTGTGTGTGTCTGTATAAACTCACATCTAAAGGTCTGCACATCTGTACAAAACTCGTGAAAAAAAAATAAACATGGCAAGCACTTTCCCTGCCCATCCCAAACACCAAATGGGCTTTGTGATGTGGGTAAGGGTTGTGCTTTGATACTTAACAACAGCAGCACAGCCTCGGTGTGAGTGTTACAGCCTCAGATTTATTCCATCCTTTGCTAATTTCCTAATCCTCAGGGCTCTCCCTGACAGCAGATCAATATTTACCCACTGCTGTTATCCCAATTTCCTAGCTGATAGGTGAACTGCAGCACAGGAATGGGAAGTTACTTCTCAGCAGCAAGCTGCTGGCTGACGAAGGAGTACAAACACAAACTTTCCCTTCTTGGACCAAGGCCTAACAAAGCTGTTTCCCCCCTTATTGCCCTCACAGCGATGAAGAGGTCTGAGCCCTTAGAGATAACTCTGCAGCTGAGGCCACAGTGTCCTAAAGCAAAATGAAATACCAGTTCTTCCCATGCAGGCTGACTCTGCACATCTCTCTCTCAGGCAGAGGAAAGGGGTCACACATTTGGAGACAGAGCATTTCTGCAGATAAACTCTTGGCTCTGCCTTTGGGACAAAGGGAAAGACTGAGATAGAAGAACATGAACTTACTTTGAAGTGGTCAAAAGCACAAAGAGATTCACCAGGCTGTTCTCTAAGGTATTGAAGTACTGAAAGAAAAAATTCCAATGACAAAATGCAAGCAGGATTTCATAGGGACATTTTGTTCCAAAAAACACCCCCACCCCTTTGGATGCAGGCACTCCCACAATTCCCTGATGCTTTCCCTAGGGAAAAGTACTTCAGCACTGCTCCTTTTTAAAGTCCCCTGAGAAATGGCGTGTGAAGGCTTAAACCAAAAAGCACATTTTTATAAGTAGTTTCTCCCAGCCAGCCACAGCCTGGGCAGCAGCAGGAACCAGCAGCTGCTGGACTCTGACCATAGCAGTGGAAGTGGCCAAGCTTTCCTCCAGACACCTCCTCCCCTGGGGACAGCGGCAGGTAGCTCTTCTGGCTGAATGAAGGCATCAAGAACAAGGAACTGTTCTGAGAATGTTCCCTTTGGGACATCCTGTCTTGGAGGAAGTTCCTTCCACGGTCTTCCTTCCCAGCAAAGGGTAAAGCAGGGTGACACTGCCAGGCAGCCTTGGACCAGCCAGCATTTGGTCTCACATGGAATAAACTATGTCTGCACTGTAATGTTGGGTTCTTAATGAAAGAATCAAGGTACTCACTGGATCCGAATGGTTAGGAGAAAACAAGTAAAAACCTGAACAGGCACCAGAGAAAACAGAGGAGGAGAGAAAGGAGAAAGAACAACAAAAATAAAGTCAGTTCAACGCCGAGAGTGGAGCAGTTCCCAAAGGGAAGGTCCCACCAACAGTAAATCCTCTCTGACATCCTGAAGATGGGAGTATCTGGAGGACTTTCTCTACAGAGATTTGCCAACACATGCCATTGGCATTTCACTGATCCTTTTGGAAAATACACTTTCTGGAGATGGTTTGGACTGTAGCAGGTACACTCCAGACACATGCATTTGTGGGGATGTAGATTAAACTGT
Organism: Corvus kubaryi; assembly: GCF_017639235.1. NCBI lineage: Eukaryota > Metazoa > Chordata > Aves > Passeriformes > Corvidae > Corvus > Corvus kubaryi. The sequence goes on along the minus strand of NW_024581110.1, from coordinate 311,055 downwards.
CAAGATCGAGGAACAGTGGGTGGAAGCAGAGCTTGAAAACACAGGCCACTGATTGTGCTCTGGAAGAGGTCAAAAGGACTTTTGTCTCAAAATCAAATACCCAGCTTTCAGATTTTTTGGATGATCTAACTCTGCCTTCCAGATGACTGCAGATGAAATGGGATAAATGGAAAATCCTGGCAACACTTTGGATGTGATCAGTTTATATTCATCCAGGCTGTTCACATTGCTTTGGACAATCACTGGTTAAGAGCATTACTTCTTCTTCCCTAAATACAACTCACCCAGAATAGCAAAAATCACCATGAAGAAAAGCAGGAGGAGAAGGATGTCAATAAATGGTGGGAGGGACTGGAAGATCTGTCGCAAATTTCTGAAAAATAAGAAAACATTAATAAACTAAAATTTGCACGTTTACTCCTCCAGGTTGTCAGGGGAAAGAAAAAAAACTACCACCACCACCCCACACTTGAGGGCTTTCTTCCCACTCCCTCCAAGGATTAAAAGTAGAAAGCTTGCTAAATTAAGATCCTTTCCAAGCTACCCATCTGTCCTTTGCAGTCAGCTCTCAGGTACTGCAAACAACACTAATGTCACACTGCCAGGTCTCCTTCTCCAGACTGAAGACCAGCCCTGATTCCTTGTGCAGTTTCCAGGCAAGCCAAGGAGCAGAGCCAATGCAGCCACACCCCTGTGCTGGTCTCTCTGAGGTGGCTTATCCAAGCCCTGTGCACCATCAGCACATCCACACTTAGGTCACTAGAGAACCATCTCCAACATAAACACCAGTGAAAGACACCGATTTTCCTGGGATGCCTGCAGGAAAAGGAGTGCTTTCCCTCCAGCCCGGCCCCAGGAATGACATCAGAATCCCCAGGCAGCCCAGCATCACCTTCTGACAGCCCCACAGTAGCGACAGTCCACGAGGAAGATGCAGCGCAGGGCGCGAGTGATGCGCACGTGCGAGGTCTGGCGCACCAGCACCACGATGGCCTCGATGAACTGCACAAACAGCACACAGGTCTGCAAGAAAGGGAGGCATCAGAGGCACAGCTGCAGTCTGCTCTGGGGAAAGGCAGAGCTCTGGCTGACCACCTGTTTATGTGGACATGTGAAGGATGGGAGCTGTCCCTGAGAGGGATCTCACATGAATCGTCTGGCAGCTGGGACGTGATGGCTGCATCATCCCTGCCACAGTGCAGGCCAGTGTTTAATCTGGCTCTTTGGTCTTGGAGGTGCTGAAGGAGAAATCCTAACAACAAAGCAGACAACTCACCTTGACCACAGTCCTTTTGTGCCTGATAAAGGTTTGAAAGCCCAGCCACCTCATCTTCATCGAGAGTTCAAAGACGACCACAATTAACGCAAACAGCTCCAGGGTTGCGTGGACCTGCCACAACACAGCTTTGGTGAGAACAGCAGCACAGCAGAGGCCACACTGCTGCCCCTCCTTTTTCAAGGAGCAGGTGGGTTTGGCAACAGTCTGAGCACTGCCCTGTAACATGCAGAAAAACCCTAAGCCACTCCTTTAAAGCTAACATAGCACTGTTTTTCAAAATTTCAGTATTTACTGCTTTGTGCTTTTATTAAAGCCTGCGCAATTTCCCTCTAAGCAGTACCAGGCCAGAATTTCTGGAAATCCATGTCCCTTCTGGGCTTGAGCAATACACAAAAAAAACTTATTGGTACATTTGAAACAAAAGGCCAAGACACCAACAACTTGAGCAGAAACTCCTTGAAAAAAGATGGAGACTCTTAATTTTTTTAGTGAAACACAAGAAGGAGAGCTGCTGGGCAGAGAGATTTTACACAGAGAAGGGTTTTCTCTTGATTTATACATTCTGGACAACCACAGGGAGAGTACTGATGTGTGTTCTAGGAACCAGTGGTGGTGCTGGGGTAATGGCACCAGCCCTGACAACAACTTTGAAACCACCCCATCAAAGCACACAGATTGCTGATTTATCTCACAAAAAAGGAAAAATCCACCCATTTCTGTTACAAAATTAAGAACTGCACAAATTGATAACACGAAATGAGCGTCACTTTCATTGTGGTCTGCCTAGATCAGATGGAAAAAGGAAGTTTTGCTGTCTGGCCTGTCTGCTGTCAACCATTTACAGAACAAGCCAGGTGGGTTTTTTCCTCTTACTGCCTCCTTCTTCCTCTCTGCTTGGCCATCATTTTCCTCTTACCCACACTGCAGACCAAGCAGACTTCCTCATTTGGCCCCCAGGTACTTACAAAGATGCCCAGACGGAGCATGGGGACCGCTGGAGCCTCGCAGAGGGACAGCAGCAGGAGCAGCAGGGCCGTGCTCAGCTCCATCAGGTAGAAAAGGTGGTTGTGTGCAAAGAGGTAGGCAGCGAGTGCTTTGGCATTTTTGGGGTGAGTGAAGAACTTGTCATTGTTCTCTCCTTCCTAGGGCAGCAGGAATAAAGGAGAGAACAGCATTAGTGACTCTTAATACTCTAAGTGAAGAATGCAGACTTTTATAGGGATTAGATACAATTCCCAACAGACTATTCCCATTTACAGCCTGTTGTTTATTGAGGAATGGACTCTACACACACGGGACATCCCCTCCTGTTCATAAGCACATTTCAGTAATGAAACTTTTTAATATCCACAAACTCCTGCTTCAGAAACCCCTGAGCCTCTTCACAATGAGGCAGAGAGCTGGGAGTTTATAAAGGCAGGCAAAAAACTTCAGCCAACATCCCAACATAAACACAGCACTTCATTTACTTGCAACTACTTCCACATGTTTACAGACTTATTTGATTAAACTTCTCCAGGACAGAACAAGAAAACACCCAGATAAGCTCCAGGGCACCTGGCTGACAGTTGTTCCTCCTTATCTTGGCCTTGCAAAATGTCTGGGAGAAAACACTGGAGCACACACGGTGTTTTCTGCTTCAGGAATGTAAGACAGACTCCATGAAAAATTAACAAGTCTCTATGCTGATTTGTCATTCCCTCTTAACTAGAAAGTTTAATTAACATTAAAAGGTCAGATACTCCATCTTAAACACTTTGCCTACAATTGATTTTCAAACAGCTATATCGTGACTATTTTTACCCCTCGGATGAAACTTTCAGTTTGGGGAGATTTTAGAGGGTTTTCATGCACAACCACCCAATAGCTTCTCCTCTTTCTTCAGTCAACAGTTTTGGCAAGGGAGCTTTTGTCACTCACAGGAAACTTGCTGCCTCTTGGGAACTGTCATAAGAGATCACTTTTCCCCAGCAGAGCCACATGGATGCATAAGAAGTGGTGAGGTTTTATTTAAATTACATCTTTCCATGCAGGCAATTACTGTAAGGACAGCCAAGCTATTACTATCAAAGCAGAGTAACTGTGATTGCAAATGGATAACGAGGTCAGGCAACTCTCCTTTAGGAAGTGAAGCATTCTCTAGACTTGCTCAGGAGAGGGTTTCCAATATTTCTCATTTGCTCCAGCTCACACTGAGTTTCAGAACAAACACTGCCGGGTCAGAGAGCCAGGCTGGAGCCGGGCAGAGCCAGCCCTGCAGAGAGCCCAGGCTGAGATCAGCAGGGTCATTCCCATCCATGCCTGGCAGGACACACTTCCAGAATGACAAACAGGCTAAATCCTGCCTCTGGGGAGCCCAGCAATTCCAAACGTGGCTGGACAGCAAAGCCCTCTTATCCAGACCCGACACTTGCCTGCAGCTACTGCTCACAGGACACTCTTTAAGTGATTCTACCTCATTTCAAGGACAGTGTCATCGTGGCCATTGGTCAAGGCAGCAGCAGGAATCACCCCCATCCGAAGGGCCAGGCCTGCTGTGCCCATTACCATCAGAGCTGCAGCAGCTCAATGACCCTTTGCAGAACTGCTCCAATAATCAGGAGTTTAAACAAAAGCCTGGGAGGGAGGCTGGAGCCACCCTGCCACTGTCAGGTCTGCTCCATCACAGCACAGAGCTCAAGTGCTGCCAAGGTCCAGCCCACACTGTTTTAAAATATCTGAAAAGTGAGATTTCTCAGTCCTGTGGGGTCAGAGCAGGGAGGAACAAATAGTTTCTGTCACCTTGCAGTGGCTTAAACAAAAAAAAAACCCAAACCGGGTCCAAAGCACCTCAGAGCTTTGAAAGGGAACAAAGAGAAGGAAGGACAGACAGTAATGGAACCAGCAACCCTTTCAGGCTGGACAGCTCTGGGAGAAGCTCAGTTTTGGTGGCTAATTCCTCACACCGGATGTACAGCAACCTCAAAAAAACCCTTTGCTGCAGTAAGGATGGTATTTCTGATAACTGGAGCATAGGTGGGGTTTGATTTTTTGTTGTTTTAAATATTATAAATTTCGCTCCTGGGCTGATCCTAATCCCAGCACCCTTTCTTCCTGTAGAAATCAAGACCTCTGCCTTCTCTCATACCTCACATGACCTGCAGGACTTGACTGACACTAACTGGGCCACCCACCCACCCCATGGCCAAGGCAGGATTGGGACCAGCACTTCCAGAACAGGACATGTCCCCAGGAGCGCATTGACCATTCCCCCTGCAGCGACTGGAGAGGTGAAATGACCATCTATGATCAGCTACAAAGATCTCCATGCCAAGGTGGCAGAACTGAACATGTGCTGAATCCCCCAACCACTACAGTCCTTGACACTGGCAGAAAGGGGAGAGGGTGGGTATTTTGTTAGTCAGCTGCTCCAAATGACTTCCAGAGCCCATCTGGAGGTGCCTCCAGCATCACCCCACTCCTGTAGCAGAATCCTTGGCAAAGCACAGAATTTTCAGCCTCAAAATGGAAGCTGTTTCCCACAACCAAGAAGCACCGTAGTTCCTGCAGACCATTCTGCCCACGATCCAGCAGGGATCACCTGGAGGTAGATGGCTGCCTCTTGGTAGTTCATTTCCCAGTTGTGCCGCGCAGAGCTCTGCTGGGTGCAGCACTCCCCAGCCGCGGGGCTGGAGGCATCGTTGACAACGTCGTAGCTGCCTCCATCTGCATCAGAGAAACAGGGATTGACAATTAGGGAAGCTGGGATGGACCAGGAGGCTCTGGGATCACAGACAGACATCAGGAGGTGACAGAGTAGCCAGGAAAGTGGCAGCTTGTACACTGACAAATTGACTCTTCGCAGGTAGGAGCTTTAAAGAGACACTCAAACCCAGCACTTCCACACGGGAACGTTCCTGGAAGATCATCAAAAGAGACAGCTTCCTATTCAATCCAGCACGCAGGTCTCCTGGCTCAGGAGGTGTGTGCTGTCATGCCTGAAGCTTGCTATCAACATCACAAACTACAACCAGGCAGGTAACAGCCACCAGCCTCCGAGGATGTCCAGCCCACCGAAGAAAAGAGGGTTTGCAGAAAGAGCAAGAAGCTTTTGCACATGTCTGTGGAGCAGAGGCTATGGAAGGATGGGTAGGCACTGCCCCTGCAAAGGGGCACCAGTGTGAGGAGAGAAGCTGTCAGTACTTTTAGTAGAAAGCCCCACTTTTCACAGCACTTCAGAGCCATTAAACAACACATCCTCACACCACTCTGAGGTGCTGAGAAGTACCAGCACCCCTCTGATGCAAACAAACCACAAGATGAATTTGCTGTTCACACTCCACAGATTAATTCTGAAATTTCTGAGCGCCAGTCCTTCTCACCAGCAAAGAACTACAGAACAATGCCATACTGAACATTTGAGCCAGATTTGGTAAATAAAGATTTTGTTTGAAAAAACCCCACAACAATTCAGTTGCAAAAAGCAACTTCCAAGCAGAGCTACACGCACACAGCGCCCTTCCCATGGGACATACAGGGCATGTATATAAACTCCAAAATAATTGCCATTTTTGCATTCTGCAGCCTCACTGCTATTAAGACAGATGAAAACTATGCAAGAAGACAATTACTGTACAAAAAGGGAATGTCACTTGGTTTCTTCTTCTGGGTCTGGGGGTTTTATTTTACCTTTGACAAAGAATACTAAGCAGAGACCCCAAAGCAGTGACACCTGCTTAGGGCCTGCGGTGGACCTAGCCACACTCTCAGTTCTCCAGAGTTTCAAACATTTCCCACACCACATGGTTGTTCCTGCTCTCAGAGGAGACTTCCCTCCTCCAGTGCCTCATGTTCCCGAAGTGGGTACATGTAAAATCAAGCTTGCCAGCACAGAAGTGCTGATTTGCCCCCTTTTTATAAGCACAGGAGCTGTGGTGTGGCAGCTTGTTCTCTCTGTGTTAGAAGTTGTTATTTGAGAGTGGGCAAAAATCACTGTGAGGTTCTTTTCCCCTCTCATGACAGCCTGCTGAAGATTTGCTGTGACAAAATAATCCTCGATGAATTACTGATTCAGTCTCTCCAGAACACCCTCTGGAGTGGAGAGAGAGTCCATGCCAAAATCTCTGCACCCGCCAGGAGAAATGGCACCATGTGCTCCTGGCAGAGGCAGGGAGTGGGAAGAAATCAGAACCTCTTCACCAGTGCACAGCCACAGCTGCCTCTTCCACCCCCAAATCAAATTAAGATAGCATTTCTCTGGGGTTTGTGAAGATCTTCCAGATTGCACGCTCAGGTTGCTGAGCATTCTGCAGCACGAAGCCTTTTCCTCTTCCTTGCTTCCCCCACACCCCTTAAAATACCACTCAAAATCTGGACAAATGTTTGAATGAGGCCGGTTCCTCCCCCACACCCCTCAATTTAGCACAGTTCTTGAAAAAAACTCAATGATGGAGTTTTTATTTATCCACGGAGCTAGAATGGCAGCCTTCTGGTTTGTCTGCTTTTAAACTAAGAGATGACAGCCATATGCAAAAATCAGAAGCGTTACATTGCGAGCTCTAAAAAGTTCTTAAACGTTATTATTGACGAAGCTTTTGCTGGGGATGTGTCTCAAAATGACAGACTCCCTCAAACTGCAGCCTGAGAGCAAAACCTTTTCACATTTAATGCTTAACAGTTATAGGAAGAGCACACCTTCATCAGAACCTGGACTTTACGTTACAGAATATACAAAATTTAAGAGCATCAAAACACACTGTGGCCAAAACAGCAGAGGTTTGTAGCACGAACCTAAACACCAACACACTGGACCCTGTCACAAGATGCCAAAATCACCTTTAACCCTGAAGCAGCTCTTTTACAAAAATTAACCTCTCGGGAAAGGATCGACACTGGGAAAAGACACACCCCAGCAAAAACCCAGGACCAGGACCCTGCTCTGTGCTTCCCACAGAAGCTGGAAACAGAAGAGTTGTCCCAGCTCTGAGACCACGTCTGCAAATACAAAACAGCACTCAGAGATGCAAATCAGAACCAAAAAACAGCTCTAGAAATCAAGATGCTTCCCTGCTGTCTAAACCAGGCACAGACAACAGAAAAAGCACTGACGTGTTCCAGTGGGGAGCTGCATTTTGTGGATCAGCTTCTTCCCCATCAGGTACCAGAAGGTTGATCTAGCATCCCTGAGGCAACAGCATCATCTGGGTCATAAATAATAATAAAAATAATAATAAATTTGAAGAGCAGCCCTCTGACTGTGTGCTTGGCAGCCCTCCAGCGAGCTAATTTCCTCAGCTGCTCCCATGATAACAATGACACAGACTAATGCAAGCTCGGCTCCGCTCGTGCTGCACAACATCCCCGACGGCGTTTACCATCAGTATGGAGCTCAATGAGATAGGAGGATCTCTCCACAGGGCTCCCGGAATCCTCGAAGTAGATGGCAGGCAGCTCTCTCCACTGCATGGCAGCCGCTGGTGCTCGCAGCCGGGCACAGCTGAAGTTCCTCCCTCCCTTCCGAAAGCTGATCCTCGATTTCGCAGCTTCCTCAAGGGAAAGCTCCGCACAAAAGACTCTGCTCTGCTGGCTGCAGAACTGAACAGTTTCTCCCCTCCCCTCAGAGGAAGGTGGCTCAGACCTCAGTGAGATCCTTTCCTTGGGTGTTTCCGAGGGTGAGATTTTGGAAGGTTTGGCTGCAGGACGAAGAGCTGCCAGGCACAAGCGTGGTGGCGAAGCGGGGATTCGTGTGCTGCGCTCTCGTATTTTGGCATTTAGCACAACTTGCTCACCAGCAAGCACGATCAGCTAACGGGAAAGGAGTCAAAGTGCTGAGTAGGCACAGCAAGGAATCTCCAGCACAAAAAGGAAAGAGGTATTTCATGAAGTTCACAGCGCAAGGGGCATGACAAAGGAAGCGATCTGAGCTGGTCACAGATGGCAAAGCTTCCTTCCTTACACTTGTGTAACTTATCCCAGTCATTCCCTGAAAAGAGAGAGAGGGAGGGAGGGAGGGAAAAAAAGAAAAGAGGCAGGGGGGGAAAAAGGAAAAGCAAAACCAGCTGGCTGCTTACACAAGGCATCCGGAACGAGACTGCCGGGACTCCAGCATTTCCATTCAGTGCAGCGGAGCATGCTCCTGTGTAAATAGTTTCCATATGTCATCATTACAATAAAAAACAAAAAAACAAGGAAGAAAGAGAAGGAGCATAAACTTTCCAGTGCCCAAACCTCTCCCTCTGCAAAACAAATTCCCTGCTTAGGGGAAGGGAAAACTCTCCATGGGCGGAGAACAAACAAACTCCTCTCATTCAGAGGAGCTCATGCAGCCATGGGGGATCTCCAGGGCAGAGCTGAGAGGGGAATAAGGGACAGAAAACTCATCCAGGGGAGTCTGCGATAAATCATCCTTCCCAGCCAGCTATTATGTATCAAACCAAAGTCACTCTGGAATTCCGTGGCTTTTGGTGCCTGCACTTCTTTAAATAAATACTATTTTAAAAAAAACTCCAACAAACTAGTAACCTCCTACAAATTCAAAGAGTTATAAACCAACTCTACAGGGTAGCTCTTCCATTTGCCTCGGAGCTCTCCCAGTCTGGCTCTCATTAGCGTGTTTGCCAGATGTTCTGCTTTCCAGATAGCACACACTTTTTATAGCCTTGCACTGAAACAGACTGAGATTCCCTAACTGGCTCACTGACTGACTCCAAAGCCTTTACTGGACTTACCAGGGCTTTCTCCTAAATGGTTAAGGATGGTTTGGGTGCTAGTTGCCATCCTGCCCAGATACTGCTGTTTTAGCAAGTACACCTGTGATGACAGAACACTGCAGAACATGTGAAGGCAGAAGTGACTTAAATCAGCAAAAATATCCTTATTCTGTCATTCAAACTGTTCACACATCACGTGTGGAGTCAATGTAAGATGCAATATGCAAGTTGCTCCACTGAGCTCCATGTGTGAGTAATATTTCTCTTGACAGGCAAAAAAAAGAAATGCCAAGGACACACAGCTTCGGAGACAGGACACACCTTCATTCACGTGGCCTTGCAAGGTCCCCGATTCACCAAATAGAGCAGCAAGAGGGAAGAGGAAGGAAGGCATCACCTCCTGCATTTGGGAAAGGTCAAACTGTCCAGGGCACATGGTCTGGGCAGCTCGAGTCACCAGTGTGTTCAAGTGCTCAAGGCTGGATGGGGCTTGGAGTAACCTGTTCTAGTGGAATGCGTCCGTTCCTTCCAATCCGAAGCATTCCATGATTTTACCATTCTACCGTTCAATTGGAGCCATTGTTTTTCAGGCTTTGCACTCCTCACGGCCACAACCCCTCCGTTTCTTACACCCTCCATCTTCACTGTATCTGTAATTCCCAAACTCAGCCACAGAGCCCAAGCTTCCAGTTTAACGCAAACATAACCAGGCATGCCACAGCACTGAGCATGAGCCAATGGAAGAAAGCAGATTGCAGCAGGTCAAAGGTTCTCTTGGTGTTCCTGGATCTCCTGAGCTCACATCCAAGAGCTGTCCCAGTGCAGGATCCCCATGCTGGCTGAGGTTTCTGGCTCTCTCAACAGTGCTGCTCCCTGAGGCTGTGGTGAGGATGGACAAGGAGAAGGAGAAGAAGGACAGCACTCCAGAGGCACTCCTCTCTCCTGGAAAGCCCTCATCAGCTGAACCACATGGAACACTCACTACAGAAGGTGTAAATCCATGAAAAAACATGGAAACAAAGTAGATGCCTACCCTTCCCCAACACAAGCTGTGCAGTCATCTTCAGTCCCAAAGCCAAGATTTCAGTCAAGTATTGGAGTTGTCCCAGCACCAGTGATGGCATTTTCCCTTCCAAGGGCTCACGTGCCATGTAGCTTCACCTCCAGAGGATTAGTCTTCTCTCCCTCCTCCAAGAAGGCTGATAAGAAACTGCTCCTTCCAAGCACTGAGGCATGAACACACATGCGCTTGTCTCTTCAAGGCCAGGCTCACCTACCCGGGAGAAAAAAAGCTGGAAGCTGCCTGGAAAGCACAGCTGGTCTGGCACTTGGCCACACATCTCAGAGGTGAGAGAGACAGACAGGGAAATCACTGCCTTTGCTGCCTGATTGCCAGTTCAGCGCCGTGCCAATGGGAGCATCGCAGGACTGATCTTTGCGGCCCAAAAGTCTTAGTGCCTGTCCTGTTTCAGGGGACGTTGTGGGAAGGAATAGAACAGCCATGGGGAAGTCTAAACAATTTGCTGTCAGTTTGTTGCCTAGGAAAAAAGGGCATCTCCAACAGAGAGCAGTGCCAAGCCCTTCTGCTGCAAGAGAAATAATCTACTTCGGAATATTTCAAACCAGCGTAACTGAGTCATGCTCTTCCTTAGAGACAGTGGCACAGCAGAAACATATGCAAAGGCCTGGGGCTCTTTGTCTTACTGTATTCTCACAGCACTCACTTGCCGTGAAGATCAACAAATAAAGTCACTTCAGCTTCCTATTAACACAGGAAAGTTTTAAAAAAAAATATGAACGTTGCCACTTCCTGTTAGTGGCAAAAGGCAACTTGAGCTGACCGTCCTCACCTTGACTCAAGGATCAAGCGAGTTCCTACAGCATCAACACGAGCTCACATCATGCCTTCATCACCACAGGGAGCTGAATCCTCGTGAAGGAGGAGCAGATGTCCCTCAGCATGGTAAGTCACATTTTATATATCATTGCCTCTTCTCAGTCGTGCCGCCGAGTTTCTTATATGGAAGACAGCTTAAGCCCAGCATTCTTTAATTAGGGGACCACTGTATCATCGCTAACATCTGCACTGCACACATGTAAAACCCCTGGTGCACAAGCTGAACACGATGCCAGAAGAGCTAAAGCATGGTAGGAAATAGTTTAGTCCCAGCAGAAGCCCTGGCCCATCTAGCACTTGCTCTGAGTGAGGCAGAGCCAATTAACCCTTTGCTCTGCAGCTTGGGAGAAGAGCCATGATGATTCACTTGGATATTCACTTCCTGCACCACCCTGCTGGGGACAGAGACATTCGTAAGGAAGAATAAAAAAAAAAAAAAAAATTAAAGACTTCCAGGAAAATAAGGACGAGGATAATTTTACCCATCTACAGCAGCCAAGCTTGGCTGGTTGGAGATCCTCATCTGTGCAGTTCACTGCCTCCTCTCCCCAGGACACCTGCTCTCCTCTGATCTCATCCCTGAGTCACTATGGGCTTTTTTCCTCTTGAAATATTATGTGGCAAGTTTTGGCCAGGAACTATTTGATCCTGGGACAACTTTCACTCCTGAATACATAGCAGCAAGAGGCAGAGGGGCAGATCCCTCCTTTTTGGGATGTTTGGGATCCATAATTAGGTTAGTAAGACTTCAGTGGCTGAAGATGAACTGACAGGTGCAAACCACCCCCTGTCTAAGCCCTGCTCCACAAAGCTGCATCCTGACAGATGTGGGATTAAATCCCCCTGCATCTGAGTCCATGAAATACCGCAGGGAGAGCTGGAACCAGGCACTCCTTCAATATAAAACTGTGTAACACAGGAGTTCCTGCTTCTTAACAGAGCTGCAAAGTCAAATCCAAAGCATTTTTATTCAGTAAAAGTCCCATAAAAGGAAGGGCTGCATCAGGAAGCTAGAACGAAGAATCTCACTTGTGTCAAGCCAAATTGCTGCCAGTTTCATACCCTTTATTTCTTATCTTAACAAATGAACCACAACACCACAAAAAGGAGAAGCCAAAGCTGCAACAGAAGGATCACCTACAACTCATATTATCCATCCTTTCAGCAGCCAATATGCTCCATAATCTCATCAGTCCGATCGTATCACAGCAACAAAGGCTTTACACACACTGAGATAAAATTATACCATAACTGGAATTAAATATCTGAGTCATTGAGGGGCTCTATGGAACAACTAATGAATAGAAAAAACAATTGGAAACAGTTAAGTTTTTGCTGAACCAAACCAAAAAGGAAAAATAAAAGAGACAGCTCTGCCTAAGGCAGAGAGAGAGGCCAGACGTGAAATACACACACACACATTTCTAATTCATAATTTTTGAGGAAGTAACAGAAAGAGACAGTATAAGACACCCTCAGCTATAGCATTTCTTTAACATATCCTGTTACATGAAGGAATTTCCTCTTTTTGTTCCAAAAAGGGAAACCAGTGCCTCCTGCTTTTAACACATTAAAGATCTGCTTTGGCTTTGGTAACAGCACAATGTCAGCAGTTCAAGAGCACGTTCCTCATTTCAATTCTCCAAAGCAGAGCCTTTGGATTTCCCTGATGCAGTTTGGAAAGATGTTTGATTAAGCTGCAATCTGGCCTTTTTAACGGGAGCAGTGTGCTGCCAGGACTGACTGCCAGCTCCAGCCACCAGCAGCTCTCCAGGGAAGTCACAAAGTTAGCAGTGGGAAGCAGAGAGGAAGCGCTTCCCTTATGGGAGAAATCTGGATTAATTTGGGTAACAAACCTCCAGCATTGCCAAAGCAGGACTAGAATGAAGAAGGCAGTAATAAGCTATATGCCTTACTGACCCTTTTTCCCTGAAGAGAGAGGGATAGCAGGAAAACGACATAAATTTAGAAGTTAAATAACAAACTCTCAACATCTTACCATGACAGGCTGAGACCAATTAAAGTTATTTGTTGTGGTGCAGCAATAATAAGGAGGTAATTGTGTTTTGTCGTGTTAGAACACGACTCCAACACACTGATTCCTTTGAAATACAACACTGCTGCATCTCCTCTGCCTCGTCCTTCAGCCAGGAAAGAGAAGCTGCCAACTTCAGGGGAAGACACATGTAAAGGAGCAGGGAAAACCCCAGCCTCAAGTGCTGTGGAACTGTTCTCCTTTAGGAAAAAAGGCTTCTGCACATTTGGTGGAAACCACTGCTGGCAGGAACTGGAGGTTGTTTACTGGCTGGAGAGGAAGGAAGGAGTTAAACCATTAACGTGACAACTGCAAAACAGCTGATTTTCCCTCAACTGGTCCTTACTTCAAGTCCTACAGCCCTCACACAGAACCACATCTTCAGAAAATGGACAACTTTGACTTCAAAAGTCTTACAAACACACAAAATTGTCCTTTGAATCCAGATTTTAGAAGAACTACTGCTGGTTTCCCATTATTTTGCCTGGAAATCTGGGCTGGCTGTCCTGCAATCTCCTGCCTGGTGCAAAACACCTTCTGGGGCTGGAAGAAAGTCACTCTTCACGGCAGTGTACAGACTGCCTCAGCTGCAGCCTTAGAAATCAAAAGTCATCTGCTAATTTTTAAATGTCAACCTTTAGAATCAGCTGTTTAATCTCTATTTACTGTGGGAATAGAAGAATAGGTCATACAATGACTGTGTCATCTGGCTTTTCAGCAAATATAGAATACATTCAGTATTTCTTGAGCTTCCCTTTAGCACTATTGGAGTGTTAAACCTGGAACTTCTGACAAGCTGGAATCATTTAATATGTTTTTTTTATTTCTCAAGTCCTTTAGAGCACCTTTTAACTCTGCTGACCACATTCCTAGACATGATTTTCCACTCCCAGTTGCTATTCCTTCATTTGATATATATTTATCTACAGATCTGTAAGTCTTTCGCGTTAGCCAGCCCAGGCATGCCAGTACTGTGACTTTTTGCTGCCTCTCCAACAGCTCTAAAGCTTCCATTAACATTTTTGTTTTCTATGCATTTGTGCTGCCTCAAAGTATAGAAAATTTACAACGTTTAAGTCTTCTCCTTTGCAACCACTAGAGATAAGGTCTGGCCACCAGCCTTGTATTTGAAAGGAAGGGGCTTTGACTTGGTCATTTCACCCCGCTGACCCAAATGTCAAAATTTTCCTCAGTGCTCCCACTTGCAGGATTGATCACTCAGCCTTAATTCTACGGGCATTTCTTCATTCGGTTAATGAAGAGCAGGAACATATTTGTGCATTCTAGGGAAATTCACTTTGCTTTTGCGCCATAAACTTTCCCAAATCCATGGGGGATAGTGAAAGTGTTCTCTGCAGAACAGTTATAGTTGGAATAAAACACAGGCATTCCCAGGTGGCAATACAGACACACACCTGTTATGGAGGAAACAAAAGTGTAGCTGAGATGTCCAGCCCCACAGAATCAGGGGGTTTAACACGGCTGTGCAGAGAGATACATCCCAAATTTTCTTCCCCCACACATAAGCAAGAAAAGAAAAGCCTTTTGTTCCAAGCAGACCTCACCAGATCGTGATTGTAAAAGCAGCGCTGGATGCTCCAAACCCCCACAGCATGATTCAAACCACAGCAATCCCCTCTTGTCATCCTAAGGATCTTTCAGCAAGCCCACGGTGCTGCCATGGATCAGCCTTTCCCGCCTCCCTGTCTCCCGGATGGAGCACAGGTGCAGGAGCTTCCTGCGGAACTGCTCACCGCGAGCAGATGGACAAAACCCTAACGCTGCTCCTACAGCTCCCCATAAAGCAAGCAGCCATGTGAAAACCAGGCTGCTTCTCCACATGCAAAAAGCAATTACATTGAAAACACACGAAGAGCCCTGCGAGGTCCAGATCAAAAGCCAGAGACATGGGAGGCAAGAGAAAAGACTGATCAAATTCACTGCACTTTTCCCAGCTTAAGGATCAGAAATGGAGCGTTCTGGCTCATAAATTCTACTTCCAGCAAATTCAAGCCTAAATCCCCTGAAGGCAATAAGGAAAAGGCAATCAACAACAACTCTAACCACTTCACAGATGCTCCTGTTTAGTTTATACAGCACTTCTTACAGCATTCAAATGGGTAAAATGGGATTTCAACGCAGGGGGGCTGACGGCAGCAGGCAGGATTCCTCGGTGAAGATACCAAGGGCAAAGGAAGTTCTGAGAAGCATCATATTGGTTATGATGAGTGAACTCAGCGTGCTCAGCCTTTGCTCATTTTAATCTGCCAGTATGCAGGCTTGGCTAAACTGAACATCCTGCATCTACAGTGCCTTAAAAATCCACAGGAACCACAAATGAGGGGGGAAACGAACAAACTGATGCGTTCCCTGGGAAGCCATGAAAAAACTAATCACTATTTGTTTCCAACTGTTGTTCCGCTTCCTGAGCCAAATGTTTCCAAGTCAGCTGTGGTGGCTGAGGAGTGACCGGTTAGAGCTGGAAAGTTGTCGATTTAAAATTGCAGCTCAAACACTTTCAAACTCCTTAACATCTTTTATAGTTCCAGGACCACCTGTTCAAAAAACCAGGGCCCTCTGATGACATGACACGTGCCCTCAGCCCACATTTTCCAATGAAAGCAATCAGCTCAGGGAGGAAACACTTAAGACTACCCTGTTCTTCTGCTTTCACCCCAAAAAGATGGGAGTTGTGCTGGAGAAGAGACACACAAAGGGCATGGGCTCCCTCCCTCAAAGCATCAAGGTCATCACTCCCATCTTCAGGAAGGGAGTGAGGAGCTTCCAGACTCCTTGTCCCACTCTGCAGCATCCCTCCTGATTTACAGTGCAAGATGATCTCCATCTCCAGTGCTCCAGGAGATGACAAAGGAGAAAGAACCATTTGACTCCAGGATAATGGAACACTAACCCAAGTCTTCTCCACCTTGTAGACGCAGTTACCAACTCAGATTTGAACAGCATGGGGCATTCAAGACAAAAATCACTGGGAATTTTTTTTTTCACTGCGTGAAAGAGTCAACAGTGCAGAGATTCTGTTTGACAGAGCATCCTACTGTGAGACACACAATGTGTGCATTGTGCAAACCGCTCTCCTGCAGAGCTCAGAAAACAAGGAAGGCTTGGAAAAAATACCCACAATAACTGCAGCCCTTGATACCTCCTGGTACTTTACTGTGCTTGTGGTTCTTCCTCTACAGGCACCATGTTCACAGAGCCATGGTGAGAATGTCTCCACACAAATGCTTTTCAGTTTTGGACAATACAGTGCTGCTTCCCCTGAAAGAAAGGTACCGACTCTACCCAAGTATTTAAGCACAGCCCTGCCTTAAAACCTGAATTCTCAGGACAAGTGAGACTCCAGAGGATAGTTCAGAGCAGAAACACATTTTTCACTATTTCTAACATCATAGCAAAAGATCCCCAACATCTTCTAAAAGGCAGCATTTCCCTCCTTCCTCCGAGCTTACAGAACCCATCACCCAGGGAAACGAATTGTACTGAAGGAGAAAACAATAATCTCCTTATGTTTTGGGTGTTCGTTTCCCTTTCCAAGATTTTCACCCCTCGCTCCTCTCGGAGGCAGTTTTGCTTCGCTTTGCTTGCTTAAAACATTCATTATAAGTCATCTAGGCCAGGAAAGGATTAGAGGAGCCCTGGCAGAAGCTGCAGAATGCAAGGCTGTTAGGTCAGAGAAATGAGACTTTCAGAGGCATAAACAGCAATCCACCACAAAACCACCACTCATGCTTTGGAAACTATTCCTCTCTCTATAAATTTTAAGCAGGTGCATATTAAGAAAAATGAATCATGTACAGGAATGCAAAACAGCATCTCTTCATAAAAAAGAATGAAGCCTACCTGTCCACTCCCACACCAGTGTAATCAGCATTTCCAGGTGAGATTGGCATTAATGACTTACCCCAGGTGCAAGGAGGAGCTGCTCCAGCAGCAGAACCAGACTGCTTCCCAAAATGAGATCCCAGTCTTGTGCTCTGGCCATGCTTCACCTCTAAAGGCAGCAGCAGAAGCACTGCTGCTGGAACTAATTAAAGGCAAATTGGTAGAACTAGGGGCCATGACGTGAGAAAATATCCTGCATAGCATCCAAGAAAGCCACCAGATAATCCAAAAGGCTGTTTAAGAGCCTGGCTGTCAGAAATCTTGGAATCTGCCAGGTCCATTGCAAGCAGTTGCTTGTTCCCTCATCCCCTTCATTTCTTCACCTTAATTAGCTACAGCATTTCATACCCAGTGCCTCAGTCCAAACAGCCACCTCGGAAATCCTTACTTCCACACAAGGATCAAAACCTACAGATCCTGAAGGATTTATTAAATCTACCAAGTGGCTGACATTTGAAATGCCTCTTTTCCTCCAAAGGTAGCAAAGCCAGAATGCTTCCACAGCAGTTCAAGTGGTTCCACAAGAAGCACAGGTCCTAAGAGTTTGTGTGGTTGCAGCATTTTCCCAAAGATCAGGTGTTTATTCTCTGCTTCCCCAGCCCTTTGGGAATTGTTTTACACCTGGAAATCTCCCCCATGGCAGGAGGATGGAACAGGATGAGTTTTAAGGCCCCTCCAACACAAACCATTCAGGGATTCTCTGAGATGATTCCATGACCAGATGGGCTGAAGCTGTGGAGTACATGGACAGAATTAATTCTCTCACTGCCAATACAAACGTGTTCTGGAACCAAATCCAACACAGAAGAGATTTCTGTCACTTCAGGTTGCACATTGGTTAACAAATACATCAAAATCCAGGTGATTCACATGCCTCAAAAGAACATTAACTGCCCCAAATCCCAAGCCAGTTCCATATGCAGGTATCTAACTGGGGCTTAGTAAAGGATTTAAAAAAAAAAAAAAAAAGACAAGTTAGGTGTCTACAACATCCATTAATGCTGTAATTAGATTCTGTGTTCAGAATCACCACGAGTCTCCACCAGCCAGTTACAAAAGGAACAGCTTTGCTGAAAGCCCCATCCCACATTCCGTCAGGGAACTGTCCCAATCAAGGGCAGAGGGCCCCTTCCAGCCCTCTGGGAAGCCCAGCACACCCCACACACTGTTCTACAGGCACAACCAGCAGTCTCTGGGCTTCCCCTACCCACATTCCTCACCAAGCATGCCTGTAGCAGCCCCTCCAACCTCACCAACAGAGAAATCTCATTTTCTTCACACTCTTTGAGCCACCTGCTCCTTCCCAGCAGTGCCAGGCACAGGGGAACATTATGTGTGTACATAATTCACCTTTCCAAAAGGCCAGGCTGGCTCTGGTTTTCCTGACAATTCACCTCTCAGGCAGCAGAAAGTGAGATTGCAAAGGCACCTCACTCAAAATCACAACTTCCCATTTTCCAGCAATCCTTCTAGAAAACATCACTCTTGGTTGTTGCAGTTGCTCCCCCACCTCCCTAATAATTAGTTTTTACCTCAATAGCAGATGCAGCTGCTTTCTTGTAAAAGCCCAGAGTTGAAAGATGACTTCTTTTCCCTTGCCATCACCCATTGTGTAGGAAAACAGACAATATCCCATTGTTCCCTGTACAACACTCCGAGCTGTACTTTCTGCTCTGAACACACTGAAACTCTACTTGAGGCTGCAGCAATTTCCATGCAGGAGGCAAAGGAGAGTCTTGTATCTGATCTAATACAGGATAAATCAATGTGCACTCATTTACTGTTTATAGCTCCCATCAGCTCAAGGAGAGGCACTGTCCTAGAGTTTCAAGGCTATCCACGCTACCTTTGTAGATGGAAAACAGACACTGCACTCGGGAGATATTTTGAGAACTCCATTCAAACATTTCCCAGGAGTTCAGGAGGGATGGGAAATCACTAAACCCTGGCAGGTTCTCATCACTGTCAGTGCAGGATTTTGGGAAAGGCCATGCCAGGTTCACATCTCCCTTCTTGCCTCCTACAGAAATTCAGTTTCCTGTTAGTCACTCCCCTCAGGCAGCTGCTGGGGAGCTTAATTGGAGTTTACATGGAGATGCTCAGATAAGATGTGCTAGGGAAGGGCAGCGTCACATTCATTACTGTGGATTCAGGTGATTCAATAGCTTCTCCCTGGCTCCTTCAGCTGCTTCAGCTAGAATGAAAAATTATCCAGCCCCTACACAGCGCAGTCAGAAAACCGTCAGCACCACAGGAACCACATTTTTCTGGATGTGGTCTGAATTCTTGTCAACTTTGCAGGATTCTGTGGGGGCTGCACATGGGAGCTCCCTGTATCCCAGCACAAGCCAAGCAAGGCAGAGTTTAGTATTCCTCCCCATGCAAGTATTTTCTCTCGTTAAATGCTTAAGAGCTGGAGGATTTGGGAGATTAATTTTTGCAGCTGGACATTTTCTTTAAGAATGTAATTTTCCACACAATTTTCTCCTTTAGCTTTCTTTTATTCTAACCCCAAGACACCCACTTACCCAGGAGAGGACTCTCCTGCAAGGTTTGGAAAGGAATTCACTCCTGCACTTCAGTCCTTTCTTTTTACATCTGCTACAGGCTTGCTTTCAGAAAACCCTGTTTCTACTTATTTCAACCCAGAAACTTGTCTCCAGATCCAGGCAATCAATGCTAAGAATCCAAAACTAAAAATTCATTTATCCAAAGACCTGACTGGAACAAAGCCACACCATGGATAGTTTTTTTTTAAATTTAAAAGCACAAGAAGTTCCTTAAAAAAACATGAGAGCTGATACACTGAGCCACACAGCACTTAGTGACATGGTTGTGACAGGCTGGAGAACGGACTGAAATTTAGAGGAGTTTGTGCACACAGAAACACAAAGCAAGAGTGAGACTTCATTATTACCAACCTCGAACATGTGACTGAACAAGGGGTAGCTACAGCCACTTTGTCTTTCCCTCAGTGTCACCTGGAAGAGGATGGTGGGTCCTTCACTGCAAACAGTCCCAGCCTGTTCTGGGGACACACTTCAGCAAAAGTTTTGTGTTTAACCTGCCATTGAATCCCTTGGAGTTGATGATAGTCAGGCGCAGTAACAAGGGAGCTGTTCCTCCAAATTCTGGCTGAATATTCAATTATGAGAGTTTAGGCAAAGGGAAGACAAAGCCAGAAGGAAACAGCCTCCTGACATTCCCTGTCCCCGTGTCCTCATCATCACCCTGGCAGGCTCTTTCTCCCCTGACAAGGACTTCTCACACACTCTTTTTGCCTGGAAAAGAAAAGCTTCTGACTGCAAACGTGACATCACACAGTTCTGCTAATGCCATTTCAGTCCTCAGCAGCCAAGCGGAGGCAGAGCAGAGGGGACATACTTGATTCCTCACAGCCTCCACGAGATACAACAAATTTCACAGCAGATTTTCTGTGCAGGCGAAGACCACACGTCCTGGTTTTTAAACAAGCTTACTTTTGCCAGTGCTGGTGTCTGCATGCTCTCTCCCTGATTTAAGCTTCCCGCTTCCCAGAGATAAACGTGCCTTTCAAGTTGTTGATGCCAGCCTACCCCTCCTAATCCTTCATCTCACCCTGACTTCAGAAGGCTCTGTATCATTCCCTATCTCTTCCACAGCATAAGCTTTATATTTCTGCAGCAAATCCAACTTTAACAGTGATTAAAACATACGGCAAAATAAGGGACATTTCATTTGAAGGATCCCAGGAAATGAGTTCCCAAAAATCACACAGCAATCTTCTAAGAAGCACAAAATTGGTCCCTGAACAACTTCCCTGTATTTCAATGTGAAAATTTTATTTATTAATACATTCATTCTCATGCCTGTGCTTTAACACAGTCGTGCTGGCTTCAAGCAATTGTTAAGCCTCACCCAACTTCTTCTTTGAAGGGACGGGAGGCGGGGGAATGAAAGAGGGAAGAGTGATTAAAATTAGTCACAAGGAATCCTATAAATACACCCGTGGACCGAGGAAGAAATCTCTCTTCTATTTAACTTAAAAATAGAGAGCTAAACTTTAAAAGACAAACAGATGGGATGAAGCAAGGATAAAAGAGAGCTTAGAGAAAGTCAACTGGGCAATTTAGTCAGGGACCTGCATTGTGGGGTGGCAGAGGAGGAGGAGGGAGGAAGAATCTTGATTATCTGAAACTAATTCCTGACTTGGGAAGTCAAGAAGGAGAAAATTAAGGGAACCCATCTTATTGCAAGAGGAATCTAATCTCAGAGGCAGTATGGCACAGAGGCCTAATGTGGAAAAAAAGGGATGCCTGGCCAGGAAATGATGCATTTGTTCCAAATGTGCAACCTGTGGCAGCAAGGGCTGGAACAGGATCACAAGACCTGAGTGTGTCTGCACCTGCAATGTCAACTGGAAGTCACAGGGATGTGCTGGACAAAACTGCTCAGGTACATCCAGAGAGGTGTAACACCAACCAGAAACTAACTGAACACGCTCAGACACATCTGCTGGCCACATCCAACCTGCTGCAGGGTGAGGGCTTTAATGAAGACACACACTGAGGAGACATCCAAGCTTCTGAGCTATGGTGGCTGTTGTTTTCCCCCTCCCAGTGCTCACAGGCTGGCTATGCCCCACTAAACAGCTGGGGCCAACATGAATATGTTGTCTAAAAATACTCCAGGTTCTTTGACACGAACACAATAAAAATGTGGAAGGGATTTATCAACACTTCCCTTCTCGCAAAAATCAGAACGTAAACTAGAAACGGGCAAAACAAAAGTCACAAAGGGCAGATGTTTATGGTGCTAGGAGAATGCCACATGAGATAACTGCAGTGGGACAGTGCCAAGGGAAGGAGACACTCTGGGACAACGTGCAGGAAAGGGCTTAATGTCACAGGTTACTACAGGGAAACCCCAAAATTGTGTGTTAGAAACAACACGGGTAAGACCTGTCTAGCGCCCGCGGTGTCACAGGAAGCTGTGAGCAACAAGCAGCACAACAAGCAACTTCCTGACCTGGTTTTATCAGGCAGCCCCGGGACACTGAGCGACGGCTCTGGGAGTTTCACCGGGAAGAGCAGCCACCCCAAAGAGACAAACACCGGGCGGGGAATGACAAAGTGCTCTTACTTTCGTTAGGCAGCTCCTCCCGCTCCAGGTCATCCAGAGGGGCTGAGGTGCTGCTCCCGCTGTCGTCCAGGGTGAGGATGAGGGGAACGTCATCGTCCATGCTCACAGCCATGCCGTCCCTTCTGAGGCTCCTGCTGACGGAGCTTTAAACAACGCTTTTTGCAGTTCCACTTGGGAAACTCTTGTGTCAGAACCTCTGCCTGGAAAGTCGTCCCCCGGGGCTGTCTGCTGGACACACGGACACAACAGTGCGCGCACCCATCTCCGGACACCAGAGCTCCAGAAAGGACCGAGTTACTTGCTTCCCAAAAGCAGCGCAGGGTACCGGACTCGATGGATTTATGCCAAAGCTCAATTCACAAAGCGAGGCCGGGGCTGCCTATCCCAGCCGGCGCACGGCTCGCAGGACAGCAGGGACGCAGGAGAAACTGATCCTTGGCAAGCTCCTGACCCCTCGGCACCAGGAGCAGCGGCCGTGACGCATCCCGGGCCAGCATGGCGCTAAGTGTCCCCGTCACACATGGCTCTGTCCCCCGCCGTGCCCAAGCGCCTGGACCGCAGCTGGGGAGGCGAACGCGGGAGCACCGGAGGCCGCCTGGAGTCCGCACACATGAAGCTCCCGGAGGCGTTTTCTTAACTGCGCGATGCCACAAGGTCACGGATTTCTCTAAAAGGTGATGGAAAAGAAAAATGAAGCAGGCCCAGGACAGCGCCACGGGGACAATCCACAGCCAGTGTCCCTGTCCAGAGAGAGGGACACCGGCATAGTGCTGTCACCGCGCTGGGGAGGCCCGGCCCGGCCCGGCCCGGCTCGGCGCCCCCTTCCCCCCCCCCCCCGCCCGCCCCCTCCTCCCACCCCTGGGTGAACCTACTCCTCACCAGCCCCCCGTGCCCGCGGCCCCCGGGCTCTCCAAACCCTCCCGGGACAGCCTAGCTTGGCCCGTCCCGGGACCCTCCGCGCCCCCCGGCCCGCCCCGGCCCCGCCGAACCGGCGCCCGCAGCAACGCGGCTCCTCCTCGCCCCGCCCCTCGCCTCCCATTGGCTGTCACAGCGCGGGCCCCGCCCCAAGAGGCGGTGCCTCCCCACGCCCGCCAATCCACGCGTCGTGCCCGCCCCCGCCCCCTGCGAGCGGCTCCGCGTTATTCCCGCCTCCCCTCCTCCCCTCACGCACTTCGCCTCGCCATTAGATAGAAGGGCTGTCCCTCAAGACAGACGGGGTGCTGATTGGTCCGAGGCGGCGGGGGTGGGCCCCAGGGGAGGGGAGCACGAGTTGCCATTGGCTGCGCCGAGGCCCCGCCCCCGGGCCGGGGAGGAGCGGTCACCGGGCAACGGCGGGACGCGGGCGGGAGCGGCTGCGGACCCCTGAGGGGACCAGGCCCGGGACCCCAACCTGCTCCTGGGCTGGGACACCCCCTTTTCCCCGCTCCGGATGGAGACGTCCCTGTTCCCAGGCCCCGCTGGTTGTGGGAATGAGTCGGGCCCTGAGTGCAGTGCAGCCCAGCCCAGCCCCGAGCACAGTAGGTGCCGTGAGGGGTATCCAGGAGCACTGGCTCTCATAAGGGTCCTGCAGGAGATTAAGCCTGTTAAGGTCAGGCTGCTGCCTCCGTCAAGTTATCACCTGGCTCCTGCCAGCTATGCTGGTTTTTGGAGTGCAGCTGCTCTGTCCCAATGCTCTGCTGATTTCAGTGGAAAGCAGCCCTGCAGCAACACAACTTCAACCCCCGAGTAAGCAACAAGTCAAGGAGTCAGGGTGGAGTCAAAGGTGGAGAATGAGATTTATGTCAGTGCTGAGCAGGCAGAAAAATGAGAGCAGCAGCAGGGAGGAGCCCCAGCTTGATTCAGGCCTCTGTATCAACTCTGGCCTGAGCTAAGCACCAGTGACACCAGACAGGCTGGATCTGGACGTAGGAAATAACATTTCCTCCACCTCATTTTATTCAGATTTAATCTGGTTTTTTTCCACGTGAGCACCAGTTCCAGCATTAACAGAGCAGCTTTTGCTCTCATGCTGGGCTGCACAGCTCTGGCAGAACAAGAGGACAGGGCAGCAGTGAAGCATCAATGTGAGTGAGAATCACAGAACAAAATGCAAACAACCCATTTATACTTAACCAACGTTGTCCTCATGTGTAAATAGCAAGGAAATGTCAGTTCTGACCTCCTGGAAACCCTTGGTGACAACCTGGGCCAGTGTGGGACAGAAAAGTGTGGCTCATGTGATGGGCTCTAGTTTCCTCCACTGATTCCTTGGAATCTGAGCACAGCAGTGGGGGTAAAGTGGCCAATCCTGGCCACACAGGCCACTGTCAACTTGATTTTCAGATAAAATCTCTCTTCATTTTAAGAGGCTTCATCTTTCAAGGACTCCAGCTCTCCCAAGATTGCGCTGTTTCAGTTTTCTGCTGCTTAGATTCCGGGGCAGTTCCCCCAGTTTGCTGACGACTCGCCCCACTGGATCGTGCTCATCCACCTACTGCCGGGGAACGGTGTTCCTGCTTCTGTGTCAATCCTCAACCCTCTTGTCTCCATCTAGTGTCCAAATCACATCCGGACTCTCTCCCAGCCCAGTGAGACCAGCAGTCTTCACAGCTTGCACGTCATTGTGCCCACATCCCAAACACAGCTCATCAGGCTCGGACTGACATCAGCATTCCCAACCCCTTCTCTGAGAAGGCCACCATTGTTTCATGTCCCTCCAGTTTTACCCCAGGTGGAGAAGAGCTGCTGGACTGCCTCAATGGGAAGCATAGGGAGAGATCTGAGAGCTTGGAACTAATCACAACGATCCTTACCCACCTTCTCAGGTTTTAATAACATCAGGTTATTCTTGCTTCCTATCAGCCAAAGAAATAAGCAGAAATTCCAGTCAGTGCAGGCTCCTGGCTGGCTCCAGCTCCACGTGCTGGAGTGGTTCAAGACCTGATACTGCTGCTGCTGAAGGTGCAATAAAATAATTTCTGAGGGCAGAATGATGCTCTTAACCTGGCTTGGTGTGGCCTTGAGTGAATTTGAGTGTTTCCCTCGGCGTGTTTGAGTGTTACAGGAGTTACTAAACTCTCCCAGTAACCTCAGCAGCTCCTCATCGCAGCCTCCCTCCCCAGGGAGCAGTGACTGCAAACCCCAAGTCACCCACCCCACGTCCTTTATCTGCCTCCATATAGACAGAGCTGCTTTTTCCCACCTCAGGAAAGGAAGTGGAGGAGCTTTGGAGGTGCTCAGATCACTCAGCAGCATCCCACAGATCCCAGATTTGCCTTGGAGCATTTATTTGGTGACATCATGGCACTGCTGTGAGCACCTCACAACCCTCAGCACCAGCCACACAATTATGTATCTGCTCAGCACCTCCTCATCACCACGAGCTGCCAAAATCCCTGTGCAGATCCTTCTCTGTCACAAACGCCATCCAGGCTAGGACCATCCCACTGCCAGCAGGACGCAGGGCAACGCTTTCCTCACCTCTGTGCTTGTCCTCCCTTGTCCTGCTTTGCCAGAGGAGTCCATAAGGTGTTGGTGACATGAAGCAAGGACAGCAGGGAGACACCAAGGCACATCCTGTGCCTAGAGGCAGAGGGAATGGTGCTCATTTCCTGGAGAAGGGAACCTTTTGGGGGGCCTCAGAGCAGCCTCTCAATACCTGCAAAGAGTAGGCGACCATGAGGGTTGGGCCAAGTTTTGTGCTCAGGTGCAGAATGAGAGAACAGACACAAAAATCAAACTAAAAAGGCTCTGACTGGATACAGGGAGAATGTTCACCCTGAGGACAGTGGAGCAGTGGGAAGGGGATCAGCAAGGCTGTGCAGCCTCTGTTCCTAGGGGTTTCCACCACCTGACTGGACCTGCCTTGAGCAGGTCGGACCAGGGATCTCCTGTACTCCCACAGGCACAAGCACAGGCAGGATGGAGCAGGACTGCTCTCACCATATGTGGTCAGCAAAGGTCCTCACACCTCAACTGCCCTAGCTACTCACCTGGGACCCCACCCCAGCAACACCCCCTGTTCTGGGAGCTCCATGGAGCTCAGCCCTGCCTGTCCCCATGGAGCTACGCTGTCCATGTACCCGCGCCTGGACTGCACTGTGGACACTCCTGTCTCCTGCTGCTCCAACCTCCCACTTGGATTTCCCAGACAGCAGGAACCTGCTGTGTTACCACACCTCCTCTGACAACCACTGGACATCAAGGGAAACAGCTGTTCCCACCAAGGCTATCCCACTCTGGTGCCGTGCAGTTGTGCCCTAAACAAGAAGGTCACTGCTCCCAGCACTGTGGTCACCTTTGGCTCCTGGCTTGTCTTCCAGCATGGAACAGCCCCATCCTTCATTTCCAGCCACGGAAAAGCCCAGGGTTCTTGTGGGCTTGGTCACAGGGAGGTCTCAGGTAGACTAAGGCTGTATGTACATCCAGAGGGTCATTTGGATCACTTCCAGGGGGGTCTGGGTTTGCAGCCACTTGCTGCCTTGGCATTCCTGAGCACAGGTGATCCAGACACGCTGCTGGACCGACCCCTCATCGGAGGGCCCTGGGGGGCAGCAGGGGTTGTCGGAGTGCTCTGGTTTTTCCACCTTTCTGTGCCGGGGCTGGAAGACAGGCAAATCCTGTCCATGGGGGCGCTCAGCCGGATGACAGACTGGGAACGTCCTCTGCCAGGAGCCCCCCAGCCTTTGGAGCAAGCATCGCTGCTGGGATGCCTCCAGCCACACAACTTCTCCTTGTGGACGGGCTCAGATGTGGCCGGAGGCGCGGAGGCCGGTGGGTGGACGGCTCGCAGGGGAGGCCCCCTGCAGTGTGGGGAAAGGCCAGGCTGGTTTCGGGGGGCAGGCGGGGGGCTCCAGAGCAGCGTATGGAGCTTGGCTACATCTTCTTTCCTCATCCGTGGAGCTGCCCAGGCGGGACCCTGGGGCTTGGCACCAAACAGAGACTCGTCACAGAAGGACGGAGCGTGGCTTCGGGACCTCGGAGGGCGACAAGCGGAGAAACACGTGTTCGTTAGAGTGGGGGAAATCAGCAGGGGAGTGACCGAGAGCCGGCGGGGAAGCCGAGCCCGGGCTGAGGGAGTCGAGGGGCTCCGTAGGGCGCCCCGGGGACACCGACGCGTAGTGAGCCCCGAAACCCGGGGCAGCGGGGATCCGAGCCGAGGGAGCGTCCCGAGCCGCCGCTCACCTGCACTGACTCCCGGGCCGGGACGTGCCGGCAGCGGGAGCCGCCGGAGCCGCCCAGGGCGGCGGGAAGGCGGGAGGTGGCGGGCGGGCCCCCGCGGGGCGGCCGAACAGCGACTCATCCACGAAGGACGGCCGCACCCGGCGGCGGCCGCGGGGGCCACGCGGAGGGCGGGCGGCGGTCGCTGCGGAGCCA
>NW_024581110.1:157192-283377 GCF_017639235.1 Corvus kubaryi | reverse complement strand
GGGGGGCGGCGGGGAGGGTTCCGAGCGAGGCGGGTCCCTGCACCCCTCGCCGCTACGCCCGGCACTAGGGTCCCCGGTCTCCATGTGCCGCTGCCCCCCGTGCCGGTATCCTTAGTGCCAATGTCCCCAGTGCCCGTATTCCTGGTACGGGTGTCTCCACTGCCGGTGTCCCCAGTACCCCTATCCCAGTGCCAATGTCCTGAGTACCAGTGTCTCGGTGCCGGTGTCCCCAGTGCCAATGTCCCCAGTACCCACAGTCCCCAGCACTGGTGCCCCTGCCTGCCATGCCAGCAGTGCAGAGCTGCAGTGCCCTGACAGCCATCACCACAGCCATGTCCCGCACTGTCCCCAGGTCCCTGTGACCCCACTGCCTGCCTTCCCTACCACGGCCGAGGAGGACGATGGTGCCGATGCTGAGCTCGACACTCAGGCCATGGTGCGGGCCCAGAACCAGAAGAAGAAGAAATCCGGGGGCTTCCAGTCCATGGGTGCGTGTGGGGCAGGGGACAGCTGTCCCTCGGACAGGGACTGTCCCCTCCTGCCCATGCCCCCTCACTTGTCTCTGTTCGCCTAGGCCTCAGCTACCCCGTCTTCAAGGGCATCATGAAGAAGGGCTACAAGGTGCCCACACCCATCCAGAGGAAGGTGAGCATGGGGAGCCCTGGGTCCCTGCCCCAGGGGGTGGCAGTGGGACAGTGATAGTGACGGTGGTGTCCCACAGACCATCCCCGCCATCCTGCGTGGCCGGGATGTGGTGGCGATGGCGCGGACAGGCAGCGGGAAGACGGCCTGTTTCCTCATCCCCATGTTCGAGCGGCTGAAGGCGCCCAGCCAGGCCGGGGCACGTGCCCTCATCCTCTCACCCACCCGGGAGCTGGCCCTGCAGACCCTCAAGTTCACCAAGGAGGTACAGGGGACAACGGGGCCAAGTGGCAACAATGAGGGCAATGGGTTTGGTTCTACATCCCACCAATATGTTTCTTCCTCACCCTACAGTTGGGCAAGTTCACTGGCTTGAAGACAGCCCTGATCCTGGGAGGAGACAAGTAAGCTGTCCCCATGTCCCCTCCAATCCCTGCTTCCTGAGCATCCCCAAAACCTGGTGAGGGGCCGAGCTGCCCAGTGCCACCGCAGTCTCCCCTTTCTCACAGGATGGAGGACCAGTTTGCTGCCCTGCACGAGAACCCTGACATGTGAGTGAGGTGAAGGAAGGGGACCTGGTGGGGAATGGCCACCAGCCATCCGGGGACATCACTGGTGTTTAGAGCCAGTGTGCCTGATGGGCATTCCTGGTGTTCCCTTGGAGCAGCCTCCTGTGGGACAACAGGATTTCTACTGTATCTTCTTTGGGTTGGATTTGGGACCTGCTCCCAGGATGGTGTGGGGACACTCTCCCCCTCAGCCTGGTCCTGTCACCACCTCTGTCCCCACAGAATCATAGCCACCCCTGGGCGCCTGGTGCACGTGGCAGTGGAGATGAAGCTGAAGCTGCACACCATGGAGTACGTGGTGTTCGACGAGGCTGACAGGTCAGCACGGGGGCACAGGGCGTCCCCAGGGCTGGCAGTGTCCCCACGTGGCTAAGATGCCCAGGGTGTGGCAAGGAGGGACCTGCCATGTCCCATATCCCCTCCCCTGCAGGCTCTTCGAGATGGGCTTTGCTGAGCAGCTCCAGGAGATCATCACCCGGCTCCCAGACTGCCACCAGACCGTGCTGTTCTCCGCCACGCTGCCCAAGCTGCTCGTCGAGTTTGCCCGGGCTGGTGAGGAACGGGGGGCAGGTGGCACTGGGGACAGGGACACAGCACAGTCCCTCAGCCAGGCCGAGCCCAGCACTGGGAAAACAGAGCTGGATTAACGCTGGGCCAAGTGGATGTCCCTAGCAGCACATGCCATATGTGACCCGTGTCCCGTGTGTCACCACAGGCCTCACTGAGCCAATGCTGATCCGCCTGGATGTGGAGTCCAAGCTGAGCGAGCAGCTCAAGGTGAGACGGGCTGGGGGAGTTCAAGATGGGCTTTGTGCCCCCCACCCCCTGCAAGCCACCTGCTCCTGAGGAGGGGACAAGGGTGGCACAGGGCTGAGCACTGCCCTCACGCTGCAGCTGGCGTTCTTCCATGTGCGTGGGGACGACAAACCAGCCGTGCTGCTCCACCTGCTCCGCAGTGTGGTGAAGCCCCAGGACCAGACTGTGGTCTTTGTGGCCACCAAGCACCACACGGAGTATCTGAAGGAGGTAAGTGGCATTTGGGGGTGCCCGTGTGGGGTCTGCAGCTGTGGCAGGTCCCTGCTGGAATCTCTCGCTATGTTTCACTGTATTGAAGGAGAAATCCCAGAATATGTGATCGTGGAGGTGCTGCTCCACTCACTGCTCAGAGACGAGGGAGCACAGTGGGATTTGGAGGTCCAGGTGGCCACCCTGGAGTCTTTGGCCTTGTCTCTTTGCTGAGGGCACATGCCCAGGTGGGATCCAATCTCTCTTCCCCCCTTCCCAGGTGCTGACGGCGCAGGGCATCCGCTGCACCCACATTTACAGTTCTCTGGACCAGACTGCCCGCAAGATCAACATCGCCAAGTTCTCCCAGGGCAAGTGCCCAGTGCTGCTGGTCACCGACGTGGCCGCCCGGGGGCTGGATATCCCCATGCTGGACAATGTCATCAACTTCAGCTTCCCCGCCAGGGCCAAGTTGTTCCTGCATCGTGTTGGTGGGTGCTAGTGCCCTCACTGTGTTGTGACACTGGGGGACAGACTGGGGACAAAGCAGTGTCAGAGTGTTCCTGGTGTCCCAGCTGGACCGTGAGGGGTCTTGGAGGCAGGACTGGTACCTTCCTTTTAGGGCTCCCCCTTGCCCCTTCCCCAGCCACCCATAGTCTGTTGTTAGCCATGCCCCCATGGTAAATGTCACATGTGTAGACTCCCAGGGACACCAGTGAGTCCCTTGCTGGGGTGGGGACAGGCTGGGCTCGCTGGGTATGCTTTCCCACTCTCCTCTTGCCTTCGCCAGGCCGTGTGGCCCGAGCTGGCCGGAGTGGCACTGCCTACTCGCTGGTGGCTCCCGACGAGATGCCCTACGTGTTCGACCTCCACCTATTCCTGGGGCACCCGCTTGTCCTCGCTGGAGCCCAGGAGATGCCTGCTGGTGAGGGGTGGCTGGGTGGCCACTGGGGTGTTACCCTTGGCCAGAGCTGGAGTTTGTGGTCTTGTGGTGGGCCCTCACGTAGAGGGGTGATGGGGAAAATGGGGTGTTGGGGGCTGTGATACACCCTGTGTGTGGGGGATGCTGACTGAACAGTACCGAGCTCCCTGGGGCTGTCAGCTCTGCTCTGATAAATCCAGGGTGGGTGCTGGGGAGGTGACACAGTGTCCCCTGGGCTGCAGACGCTGGCGGGGTCCTGGGCCGTGTCCCCCAGAGCCTGGTGGATGACGAGGAGTGCCTGCTGCTGACGGACCACGAGGCCTCTCTGGAGCTGCGCAGCCTCCGCCGCGTTGCTGACAACGCCCACAAGCAGTACCTGCGCTCCCGGCCCGGCCCCTCGCCAGAGTCCATCAAGAGGGCCAAGGACCTGGATGTGTCCCAGCTGGGCATGCACCCACTCTTCAGTGAGTGCTGAGGGGATGCTGAGGGAGGGGACCCCATTCCCCTCCCCGGGGAACTGATCTGTGCCCCTCTCCCTGCCTGACCTCCCCAGGTGCTCGCTTCGAGGACACCGAGCTGGAGAGGCTGAAGTTTGTGGATAGCATTAAAACCTACAAGTCCAAGGCGGTGAGTTGAGACTCGTGGAGTGGGATGGGAGGGGAGGCCCAGGTGGCTCACTGGGGATCATGCGCCCACCCTGGGGACAGACCATCTTTGAGATCAACGCCACGTCCCGGACACTGGCCAGCACCGTGATGCGATCGAAGCGGCGCCACGACCATGCCCTGATTGAGAAGTTCCAGCGCGGGCAGCAGGAGAAGCGGGCAGCAGCACTTAAAGGGCAGGGGCTGTGCCTGGCCCCCTGCAAGACCCAGGATGGGGAAGGAGAGCAGGAAGATCTCCAGGTAATGGGGTCATGGATGCCGGAACTGCTGCAGAGCAGCCTTGGCCTGGTGCTAGCAGCACCAGGGCCTCCAGACTGTGCCGGCGCTTGGGGGCTGGTGCAGAGACTTGCAGGGATGTTGGGAGGGACGTGGCTCCCGAACCCCTCCACTGCCCCCCTCCAGAACGTGTTCTCCAACATGGGGGGCCAGAAGCGAAAACGGGGCCAAGGGGGAGAAGACGGTCCCAGCAAAAAGCCGCAGCAGCTGGCACAGCAGGATGAGGACTTCTACATCCCATATCGGCCCAAGGACTTTGAGAGTGAGCGGGGGTAAGTCTGGGGGGGCTCCTGCTGCTGTCCCATCCCAGCCTGTGTGGGGGCTGCTCTCATCACCCCCCTTTGCAGGCTGAGCGTGGGCGGCGAGGGCAGCGCCTTTGAGCAGCAGGCGGCCGGGGCCGTGCTGGATCTCATGGGTGATGAGAACCACAACCTCAACAAGAGCAAACAGTTGCTCAAGTGGTGAGTGGGGTTTACCCGTGGGCTGGAGGGAGAATCAGGGCTGGGGGTGCCACTGCTCAGTGCCACCGCCCTCCTGTCTCTCGCAGGGACCGCAAGAAGAAGCGGTTTGTGGGGCAGACGGGCCAGGAGGACAAGAAGAAGGTGCGGACAGAGAGCGGGCGCTACATCAGCAGCTCCTACAAGAACAACCTGTATCCTGCTATGGGCACTGCTGCCTGCCTGGGCTGGGGGCTGCGGGAGTGGGGCTGGACCCCCGTGTCAGGGATCCATCCCCTGCCAGGGCAGCAGCTGGGGAAGGGAGCACAGTCAGACACCACAGCACAGGGTCAGGTGAGGAGTCACCACATGTTCCCTTAACCCACCCGTCCCAGCTATGAGAAGTGGAAGCAGAAGTACAAGGTTGACGAGCGGGATGAGGATGAGGAAGGGCCACGCAGCAGGGAGCAGTTCAGAGGGAAGCACAGGCGTGGGCATGGTGAGTACCTGCAGCAAGCAACAGAGCCCTGCATTGTCCCCCTCAGCCTGGCTCTGTCCCCTGCCCTGAGCACAGCCACGTCCCCCCGCAGGGCCCACGCAGCCCTCGGCGCAGGGCAGGGTGCGCTCGGAGCTGAAGAACAAGCAGCAGATCCTGAAGCAGCGCAAGAAGGCGGCCAAGCAGCGCTTCCTGCAGAGTGGGGGCCTGAAGCGCCTCAAGGCCAGGAACCGGCAGCGCGTGCAGGAGCTGCGGCAAATGGCCTTTGGGCGCCGGGCGGGCGCTGCCAAGAAGGGCAAGCTGAGGAAGAGGATGTAGGGGACATGCCCCCCATGCCTGGGCTGGGAGTTGGGGAAGGGGACAGTAAATATTGGCTGGTTTTGCATCCTGACTTCTCTCTGTCCTTGCTCCAAGCATCATGCCTGGGGTACTTCTTTTCCTCGGGCCACCCAGAGACACAAGAACAAGCAAGTACTGCGGCTCCACAGCTGGATGTATTTTGATGTGAGACACCTTTGGAGATGCCAACAGCAGCTCCCTCCTCCTCCCACTGCCTGGGGTGCTCTGGGCAGGAGGGAACCCGGGAATACTCTGGCCCTGCCTGGGTGCGGTGCCACCCCAGTGTGCCTGTGCCACTGCCATCCATGTTGCCTCTCGTCGTGGGGTTTCCAGACTTGCAAGGAACAACCTCCATCCCCAGAGGTCCTGTGGCTCCAGGCTGGCCCTGGCAGCCTCTCCCCAGCCCCAGGAGCAGGAGGTGTCCCCAGGGGCTATTCCTGGCCCTGAAGCAGCCCGGCACCCCTGATGTGCTGTGGGTGTGTGCCAGTGGCACAGATGTCAGCCAGGCCCCGCATGCAGAGCAGTACCTGCGAAGATTGGAGCCTGATGCCACAGCCAGCCAGGGATGTTACTGTCCCTGTATGTCCCCAGCCCCACTGCCTGGGGAAGAGGTTTGTGCTGACCATGTCCAGCTGGGCCTTGGTGTCCTCCTGGGCTCTGTCTGTGGGGATCCTGAGCTGTGCAGTGGTGAGCTGGAAGAGGTTCAGCACAGCCAGCTTGATCTGTGCCAGCAGCAGGGTCTTCTGCATGGCTGTACTCTGGATGTGGGTCCAGCAGGACTCCTGGGGAACAGAGTGAGCCCCGGGCCACTGCTGTCTGTCCTCCTGTGCCCCCCGGGCCGGGCCACGCCAGGCCAGGGGGACCCAGCAGAGCTGCAGGGATCCTCAGCTCAGCCTGGAGTGCGCCCAACTTTGCGCCTCCACCACACTGGGCATCTCCCTTGTGCAGCACACCTGCACTGCTGCCCTTCTCCCCGCGGGGGTCCTTGGGCACCCGACATCCCCCTTACCCACTGGAGCACATCTTGGCGGGCGGCCTCCAGGCGTGTGTGGAGCCGGGCCAGCTCGTCCTTGGTGCCCAGGAGCTCGGTGCTGGTCTCCTGCCGATACCGCTGGAGCCGTGCCCTGCCCTGGGCCAGCCGCTCCTGCCCGGCCTCTGCCTCCCGTGCCAGGGCTGCCCGCACCCCCGCCAGCACCCCGAAATGCACCAGCATGGCCGGCACGTCCTGGAACTGGGCAGTGGGAGGCGGCCGAGAGGCCGCAGCGGTGGAGGGATGTCGCCACCAAGGGGCTGGGGGACACGCAGGGTGGCGCCGCAGGACTCCACGCTCACCTGCCCCATCCTGGCCAGCACGTCCCGCAAGTAGTCCCCGAAGGGCCGGAGGCTCCGCAGGCACCGGGCCAGGCGATCCCTGTGCCGCAGCAGCCCCGCCAGCTCCCGCTGCAGGCGGGCGGCCTCAGCTCGCTCCGCCGCCGCCCGCGCCCGCTCCTCGCCCGCCCGGCGCAGCGCCCGCTCCCGCCTGGCCGCCACCGCCTGTGCCGTGGGTACGGGGTCAGCGGCAACCTTCCGGCCAGCCCGGCCCCGGCCCCCGCCCCCGCACCTTGAGGAAGGAGTCAAATCTGAGGACGGCGTTGCGGTGCTGCCGTTCCCTCCGGGCCAGCTGCTGCCGGCGCTGCGCCAGGCGCTGCATCCGCTGCCGAAACTCCTGTGGGATGGCGGGGTGCTGAGAGCGTTGCCTCACGCTTGTGCACCCGAGGGTGCCAGCCCGTGGATAGCTGGGGACATGCCTGCCCGCTGCCTGTCCCCATGGCACACCTGAAGGACCCGGGGAGGGGACACTCGGGGGGCTGAGGCCGCTCTCACCTCCCGCCGGTTCTGCAGCTCCTGCTCCACCTCCGCCACCTCCCGCCTCTTCAGGAGCACACGAGTGGATGGCAGAAGCGGGGCCGGGTCCCGCGCTGTCACCGTCCTGCCACGGGCTGCGTGGAGCTCGACTTGGCTGGGGAGGGAAAGTCCGGGCAGGGGCATCTGCCACCGTGGCACGGGCAGGACTTCCCTGGGCCACCGCTGCTCCCGGGGCTCGGCCTGGGGAGCCTGGCCCGCTCCCCGGTGTGTGCAGGGATTGTCAGGAACCACACTGCGTTATCCCTGCCTGCATTCATCTTCTTGCCCACCCTCATTCCTGCCCATCCCTCCCACTTCAGCCTCTCCCACTTGGAGACCCCCAGCACCGGCGCTGTTCCCCAGGGAAGGACAAATCACGTTACAATCTCAGCTTTCTGGTTAGACCCCGGGGAGTCCGCCTGCCTCCCCCCAGCCCACGGCTGGAATCCTCTCCTCCCTGGGAGCCTCCGCTGGGGACACTGTGCCCACCCAGTGACACCCACCCTGGCAGTGGCACCCGGAGATGGGAACACAAACCGAGATCACCGGGCACACAGGACATGCTGGCCTTGTTGCCAACTCTTTGGTCCCTTGCCACGGGGAGGACGGAGGGGTCTCACTCACAGCAGCCGCAGCTTGTCCCGGAAGGCTGCTCGCAACTGCTCCTCCAGCTCCGAGTCCATCTCGCCGGTGCCTCCTCCTCGCCCAGGGGCCTGCGGAGGAGCTGGGACCGGGGCGGCCGCGATGGTGGCAGCACAACAGTGTTGCCAGGGGCAGCCAGAGGCTCCCGCAGCTCCCTGGGATTTTCCTGGCTTGGCTCTGAGCGCCGCTGAGAGGGCGCGGTGCTGAGCACAGGGAATGCACCAGGGCTGCTTGCAGGGGGGCTCCCACTCTCAGCCCTCAAACCATTCCATCCTTCCACCCACACTCCATTCCCTCCAGCCCTCAGACCCTGCTCCAGCCCCTCAGAACCCTCCGTTCAGACTCCATGGCCCTTCAGAAACCACTGTGCACAGCTGGGCCACAACCCCTGTCCCCCTCAGCTCTGTTCCAGCTCACACTGTTCTGACATCCCAGGGATGGCTCAGACCCCCCGCCTTCACCCACAGTGCAGACCCTGCCTCTCTCTGCATGTCCCAGGAGTGCTTCCCTTCCACTCCACAGGCCATCAGATTCCCTTTGATCCCCTGTGTGCTGTCACGTCCCCTCTGTCCCCACATTATGTGTGCTCATGCCCCCATTACCCTCCACACACTCCACAAGGAACAGATTAACTCCTGGCTTGGACACAGAGCAACACCACAGAAGGAATAGAGGAAATATTTATAATAAAAACAATTCAGCCTCCCCAGAGTCAGTGTCACCCATGTCCTGCCTGCACACCCCTTGTTTCTTCCCTCACCCCAGGACCACTGCAGCCCCATGGTGACTTTCTCCATCCCAGAGCTGCTCATGGAGACTGAGCCAGAATCCCACACGTGAATTTGAGTCTGTCACAGGCATTGAAGTGAGTGGGTGTTCCCATGCTCTGCCTGCGCTGGGAGTCACCTTGCTTTAAGGACACCCAAAACAAGATGGGAAATGGAAGAGGAGAAAAGGAATGGAGAAACATGGCTGGGGAAGGATGGAGTGAAACTGTGGAACGGCAGGTGGAGAGAGGTGGGATGGCTCTGCCTGAAGTGTCCTGGCACAGGACACTGACAGCCTGTGCTCAGCCACATACAAGGACGGCCTGCTTGATGCTGGATTCCAGCGGGAGCTCTGTGTGCTTCCCCAAGGAGGGACAGAAGCTATGGGCCTCGTGTTTCTTCTCTCCCTTCCTGTGGGGAGAGCGTGCCATGGATCTCGTCATCGTCACCTACAAAGGGCACAGAGCAGCAGCATCTCAGCTACGCCAGCCATGAGGAATTCCTCTGGGAAGACCTAAAGCTCAGCAGGGAGCAGGTGGCTCCTCACCTTCCGTGAGGTGGCTCAGGTCAGCAGCCTGGGCCCTGCTCCCACTGACCAGCGCCATGGCCTCGTGCTCAGTGTAGCTGCTCAGGGCCTCCTTGGACCCCTTCCCCTCCTCGTCGTCTTCAGAGTCCACCAGCACTAAGACATCCCCCGAGTCTGCATTCCTGGGAACAGCAGAACAAACTGGATGAAAGGCTGAGGGGAGCCTGTTCCCTGCCCTACAGGAATGCAGAGTAGTGATGCCATGAGGGACTGGGCTGAGGAATGTCAACACTCACCTGAATGCAGCACCTGAATGGGAGAGAAGAGAGAGACAGTGTTAGAAACTGCCCCCCTGGCAGTGCCACTGGACAATCCCTGCCAATCCTGCCTCCACGTCTGCCTCCCCCACATGGTCACAGGCAACCCTGACTGACTCCAGCACTGGGAGGGACAAGCAGGTTAGGGATAAACCCCCAGGAAGGAGGAACCAATCCCTACCTCTTAGGCACAGGAGGGGATTGTAGTACAACACAACCCCGGTGACGGTGAGAACAGCCAGGAGGGACAGGACCACCACAGCACCCACGACGCCAACGATGTTCACTGGCTCTGTGGAGAGGGGACACAGGAGGAGCTTGTCACCGGGACACAGATGGATGAGGAATTCTCAGTGCAAGCCAAAGAGCGGGTGTGCTGTGCCCCCAAGGCCTCCTGCCACAGCCCCACTTACGCTTCACCGTGAGGCAGATGAAGAGCTCCCTGAGCCCCACGGGGTTCTGGGCCTTGCAGATGTAGCAGCCGCCATCGGTGCCCTGGGAGCAGTTCTGGATGGTGAGCCGGGACACGCTGCCCTCCTGGGCGATGAGGAACCTCCCCCCAGGCTGGATCTCCACCTCGGGTTGGGTGATGTTCCGGAGCCAGCTGAGCCGAGCCGCCGGAGTGCTCTCGGTCACCCGGCATGTCAGGGTCACGTTGTCACCCACAAAGCAGGTCTGGGGGGGCTCAGATTCCAGGGAAGGGAGTTCTGAACAGCCCCAGGCGAAAACAAAAACAGAAGTCAAGGAGGGAATGGAAGCAATTAACATAACGAGCAATCAAGCTTCTGGCTGATTAATAATCATTAACAGAAGGGAGGCAGGCAGGCGTCTGTGAGTTGAGCACTGTGGGTTTAGCATTTAGCTCACTCAAGAGCCTCCCAAGGAGTGACCTGAGCAGCTTTCATGGTGCTCAGCCCCTTCTGACACCTGTCTTGATATCCCTGGGGAAAAGTGGTCTGAGGTAGCCAGCAGGTAAATGGCAGACAGGAGAAGAGCAGCCCAGGTATTATTTTCCTTGGGGTCAGCAGAGCTCTTGTGAAGAAGCCCTGACAATCCTTGGAGGATAAATACAGCCCAGGTTTTCATAAACCGCTCAGATCCCTGAAATGCCTGAAGGGCACACACAACCCTTACACCCAACCCTACCAAACTTCCATCTCAAGCTGCCCACAGTCCCCAAACCACCTCTCGCTTTCATGCAGGTGTGTGGAAGCTTTCCACAGGAGAAAACACTGCTGTGGTGAAAGTTGTCGGCCCCTGAAGATGGGCCCAAAACACAGCTCACCTGCAACCCTGCCGTGATGGATCTCAGCTGCAGGACATCTGTGCCTTGGGCTGCACGTGTGCCCTGCCATGCTGCCTCTTGGCTTCCCTGACCACCTCAGTGCTCTGGAGAGCAGGGAATGACCGGGGTACCCACCTGCCCCACTTTCAGCAGCTTCATTAACAGTTAATGAGGCAGCAAATCCACTCACTTATCTCCACAGTGCAGGCAGGCTGCTCCTGCTTCACCACGTGGCTACCCACACACTTGAAGACTTTTCGGTGGGAGAGGTGGGAGCTGTTCAGCGTCTCCACGTGGGTGTCCGAGGAGCTGGTGGAGCTGATGACCCAGCTGGAGTTCTCCAGATCCTGCCCCTCTTCTCTCCAGTGCAGGGTGGGGTGGGGGTACCCCCCGGGCCAGCTGCAGAACAGCTGCAGCATCAGCCCTGATGAGGAGGTCTCAGCCCAGCACTTCGGCGTTGCCTGTGGTGGATCTAGCAGCAAGGACAGCATGTGGTCAGAAACACTGCCAGGGCTGGAATTCATTTGTCATCATTCCCCTTGAAAAATCTTTCCTGTTTCCCTGCAAGTCTTGCTCCCTGAGCTGCATCCCGCAACCCCAGGCATGCGCAGCTCTAAGTGACAGCCAGCAGGGACTGTGAAGGGCTGTCACAGCCCCCACAGCCAAGCCTTGAGGGAGGGAAAAAAATATTGCCACAGTTTTATCCAATGGAAATGAGATAAACACCTAAAAATGCAGT
Source organism: Corvus kubaryi (assembly GCF_017639235.1). Lineage (NCBI taxonomy): Eukaryota > Metazoa > Chordata > Aves > Passeriformes > Corvidae > Corvus > Corvus kubaryi. The sequence continues at coordinate 271,866 of NW_024581110.1, read as the reverse complement.
GGGAGAATGAAATCCCACTGCCTTGGTCCCCATGCCACAGGTACCACGGAGGGACATGGAATCACCACTTGAGAACAAGGCACAGTCCTGGCTCTCTCCCAGCTGCTACTTCCGCACACAGATCCACACATGTGCTGGTTTAACAGCCAGAGGAATTCTGGACTCTGATCCAGAATTAACATACCGTGCCCCTATGTGTGCCTAATCCAGTGCTGAACAAGACCCCACCAAGAGATCAAACCAAAGCAAGCCCCACACCAGAGGAGTCAGAGGGATGTCTGAGGCTTATTTTGGGGAGCATTTATTCAGGGGACTTTGAAATGACTTGAATTAATAAAACAAACATCACGGCAAACCCTCGTGTGAGCTGCAAGAATGCACCTTCCTGGGGCTTGGCTCTCCAGGAACTGTACACACGCCTCGGGTGATCTTTGAAACCACCCAGCTCTGGCAAGAAAGTTCCCTGCAACACTCTCTGTGTCCCAGCTCTGGGGACGATCAAACTGATCCCAAACCCTGGCTGTGCTTAATATGGCATCCTGTCAGCCTGAACCAGCAGAAACTGCCCCACATCAGTGGGGCACAGCCCTTCCAGGATGTCCAGGTGGACACAGCCCTTCCAGGATGTCCAGCCAGAGCTGCACTTTCTGTGCTGACCTCAGGAACAGCCTCCTGAAGCCATCAGCTTTGCACCCTGAACTCCCAGGCTCTCCCAGCACAACTCTGTCTAAACAAGAGATCTGCTCCCACAAAGTTACCAAACCAAAAGCCTAAAAATCTCCACCCTCCCAAACCTTAAAACCTCACAAAACACCAGCAAAAAGGACCTGTTGTGGTTTGACCCACAGAAGAGCCAACAGTGCTTGTATCAACCCACACACAAATGCGCCAAGGAATCCCTGGGAGGTGTGGAACTGCACGTCTCCTTCACAGGTGCTTCCCATCCAAAACAAACACAGAATCACAGCCCAATAAGGCAGGGCTGCACCTTTGTCCTGTCACTAGAATGTTTACTGTACTGCTTGTGGTGTTTTCAAAGTGCAGTTTTAAACAAAAAGAGAACTTTTTGGTACCACCCATGGGACAGGTTGAAGACTGTCAGCTGGTAATTCCCACACAAAGCCTCTACAGATTCTGCGAGGCTCTTTCACAGCAGTGCCAAGTCTGTGTCCAAAATTTGCTCCAGCCCAGGATAAGATGTTCCACCAACATGGATTGTGAAAAAACAGGGCCCTGCTACAGGTTAGAGGTTAAACTTCTAACTTCTGCTGATGCTTCTCCTGCTGACCTAAAGCACCTCCAGAAATCTCTCTTATCTATCAAAGGGCATGCCCACATCACCTTTGTCATATTTGGAAATTAGTTCACACAATTAATTCCAGGCTAATAAATGAAGTTCAGAGTGCAGCACCAACACTTGGCACCCCAAAAATATGTTTTTCTCCCAAGTGTTCTGCCCCAGTGCTCCAGATTTGGGGCTCCCCACTCCTAAGCCCAGTGCCTACATATTTATTCCCTGCAGCTGCCCGGGGTTCAATCCTTGCACAGCCCATCTGCACGTTCCTTGCTGCAGGAAGGGAATTTTTATTCCTGTAAACTTTCAAGAGGTTAATCTGTACAAAACAGGTGCAATGTTTACACACAGGTAAAAGGAAGGAACACCCTGAAGGCAAACAGCTCTCACACATGGGAAGAGCGGCAAAAGAGGAAAGGGCCAAGGGAGTACAGAGGGTCAAAATGGGAAAAGCAGTGGATTTTCTCTCTTCTCAATCCTGAAGGGCCCAAGAGTGGCACCAGGCACAGGACCTGTGCTCCTTGCTAATCTGGAGGGGGCTGCTCCCATGGAATACATGAGGCATCAGGGCAAAATAATGGTGCCCTGGCAGAAGCAGGAGGGAACTAACCAGCTTAAGCGCTTTCCAGCCCGAACTTCCACCTGTGCTCTGAGCATTTCTAAGGGAATGAACGAAGGAAACAGAGATAGAAAGGGGAGAGGGCACCAGAAGATACAATAGGGCTGGAAGAACTGGCCTGTGCTGATAACAGGCACGCTCTCAGGACACTGCTCCCACATAAACCTGAGGAATTTCATGCTTCCGTCATTATCAGAAGGTTGCACTGTACGACTCCTCAGCTGGGGACCCTCTCCGTTCTCCCACTGAAAGGATGGCACCAAGGCATGACACAGCACATCTATCCCAAACAACGAAAAGCAGACAGCGAGCAGCAGCCCCCACCCCAAGGTTTATGAAGGCTCAAGTCAGCCAGATTCTGAGGCAAAGGGGCCCCCTGGAATAGCTACTGGGAATGGAAGATGTGCCCAAAAACTCGTTTATCACCAGCAATGAAGAAGAGACACAGTGAGGACTTAAGAGCTGGCATTTCCCCTGCACATGCCAGATCTGTGACAAGCCATTTGGACACACATTTTGGTGCTTGTGAGCAGATGTGAGAGAGATTTTGCATGATAAAGCCACCTTGCACTTTTTTAATATTATTTTTCCACCAGTGCCAGATGAATTTGGGGATGTGGAAGGCCAAGGGGAGGAAGCTCAGCTGCGGGAATGACTTACTGGCCACCAGGAGCTGCACCCTGTGCTCATGGTCCGTCTTGTTCAGCACTTCCCTGCAGGTATAGTTGCCCTCGTCCTGCACACGCAGCTCTGTGATGCTCAGGGAGCTGTTGTCCACCAGGGAGAAGCGGACGTCCGGGGGGAAGGAGACCCTCGAGGAGAAGAGAGGTGGAAAGGAGTGCGGATCCCCTTGGAACCAGACCACCTCGGTAGCTTCTTTGGACACGTTGCGGCATAAAAGGAGGATGCTTCCTCCCACCTGCCCAAAGACCACTTCATCTGTTCCTGGAAAAGAGAAGGGATGGCGTTAAGGATGTAGGAAATGGGCAAAGCTGCCTTCTGCCAGCAAAGACCTGGATATTTTAGTTGTGTCAAATAGGGGTGCTTGTTAGGGGACTGCTGAGGGACCTCTGAGGTGACTAAAAACAACCAGCGAAGACCAGAATCAGGAAAAAGGGACACAGTTCCCTACTCCCCTCCCCTCAGCCCGCGCTACCTGCGGCCTCCCGGCGCGGCACCAGCCTCCAGACACAAAGGGCGAGGAAGAACCGGGCCGGCGGCATCCCGCCGGGGAGCTGCATGGCTGTGTACCGCTGCCAGAGCGCCGCGGAGGTGGTACTGCCCGGCCGCCGCCCCGGCGAGAGGCCAGGGAAGGGCGGGCGTGCCCGGCTGGGGGGACCCGCCCGCTAGAGCCCGGGAGGGGCCCGTGATGGGGTCGCCGATCGGGCCCCGCCGCCTCAGGGGCGCCATTTTGGACAGTGGCCATCTTGAGACCCCCAGCCCCGCCCGCCATCTTGGGGTCACCTCACTCCCCCCCGCCACGTGGGGCGGCCCCAGCAGAGCGGGGCCGGCGCTGCCGCCCGGTACCGCCCATGGACGGGCAGCGTTTAAACCAAAGAGAGCGGTGTTCCCGGAGTGGTGTTCCTTGAGCGGTCAGCGACCCCCGCGTCCAGAGAGCTACTGCAATCCACCTACTTAGAGACACCCCACAAGCAGCGGAGCGCGGAGAGCGGAGATAAACGGTTATTCCTCCGTATAACCCCACAGCATGGGCCGTAACCACGCAACTATCCACGGGTTTCTCCAGGATACCTTACACATGGCAGCTTGGAAGCATCAAAGCGTGCGTGAAGCAGAGCTCTGAGACACACAGGGCTTCCCAACTGGGCCCTGGAACATTAATTATTAATTAACCTAATTAGCGGCAGGGGCGACAGTACTGCGCCAGGTAACCGCAGCTCGGCCGGCCCCGCCTGGGGGCGCCCTAAAGCTGGCTCGAGGGCGGCCAGAGGTGCGTCTCCACCAATGGGAGAGGAGCGAGGCGGCGCCTCCGCCAATGGGCGCGGGGGGCGGACAGCGCGGAGCCGCCGCCGCCGCTGTCGTAGCTGCCGTAGCTGTCGTAGCTGCCGCAAACGTCGCTATGCCGGTGGACCTGGCGAAGTGGGACGGGCCGCTGAGCCTCGCCGAGGTGGAGCAGAAGCCGGCGCACCCACTGCGGGTCAAGTATGGCTCCGTGGAGATCGACGAGCTGGGCAAGGTGCTCACGCCCACTCAGGTGAGCAGCGCCCGGCCCCGCGCGCGGGGGTTGGCGCGGCAAAATGGCGGGATGCGGTCGGGCCTCTTGTGCGGTCGCTCCGGCAGCCGCCGCCGGAGCTTCGCCGGGTGCGGCGGGAGAGAGAGGGGCTGAGCTTTGGGGCCGGCCTTGGTACGGGGGCGGCCGTGCCGCGGGAGAGAAGGCCCGTGGCTCTCACAGCCAGGGGGAGCTGGCACGAATGGCCTGGAACCCCTCGGGTGTCGCTGCCAGCGCAGGTCATGCTGGCCCTGTGTGCAGGGCAGGTGGTTGGCGCTGGCAGCGGGGCCAGTGCTAACGTGGTCATCCTTGCAGGTCCAGCATCGCCCCATCAGCATCGAGTGGGACGGCTGCGATCCCCAGAAGCTTTACACCCTGGTTCTCACAGACCCTGATGCGCCCAGTCGGAAGGACCCAAAGTTCAGGTAATGGGGCTGGGCAGCTCCGTGTCTTGCCTGGGGAAAATGGAGCATCCCTCTTGGGCTGAGCAGAGGCTTAGGAGGAGGTGGGACTGTGCTCTGCCTGAGGTGCAGCTGTGGGGCTGTGGCTTGGCACAGAAACTGTGTCCTTGCATTACTCCTTGAGCCAGGGATAGCTTGAAGAGGAGCAGCTGTCTTCCCCAGGGGTGTTTAAAGGTCTGTTGTAGTTGGAGCAGCACAGCATTTATTACTTGCTCTAATTTATCACATGGATATTGGAATCACGTGAATTGGAATTAGGTCTTTGCTGGTGGCAGAATTGTAAATCTGGGACCAGCTCACTTTCCCCAAGTCAGCCTCAGCAGTGTGTGGAATACCCACTCTCAGAGGTCAGGCTGTGGGTTTTCTGCAGCCACATGGAGCTGGTTTTGGCAGGCTGTGCATCCCAGCGAAGCAGTACCTGCTCTGGGACTGATGCTCTTTGGGTTTGGCAAACCAGGAGTGGCAGCTGTTTGTTTGCCCTGTGCTGACAGCCTCATGGAAAAGCAGCAGCTTGGAGTGACAAAGGATTTTGCCTGGGGTTCTGCCAGTCTGATTATTCTTTGCCCTCTCCTTTCAGGGAGTGGCATCACTTCCTGGTGACCAACATGAAAGGCAACAATGTGGGCAGTGGGACCGTGATGTCGGATTATGTTGGCTCCGGGCCTCCCAAGGGAACAGGTTGGTGCCTGCAGCAGTTCCCCTGTGGTGCTACATGGATCACCACCCAGTGCAGAAGGGTGTGGGGGGGGGAAACCTGCAGGAAACTGCCTGTGGAAACGATCTGTGCAGGATTGCTGCGGGCTGCACGTAGCCACAGCCAGCACAAGCAGGGATCAAGCCTATCTAGTGCATCCTTGCTAAGCTGCCTTAATCTCCATCATCCTTAGCCATCTCCAGGGGTCACCTCAGCACCTGCCTCTGTCCCTCTGTGCAGGTCTGCACCGCTACGTGTGGCTGGTCTACGAGCAGCCCCAGCAGCTGTCCTGCAACGAGCCCGTCCTGTCCAACCGCTCTGGGGACAAGCGTGGCAAGTTCAAGGTGGCCGCCTTCCGCAGCAAGTACGGGCTGGGGGCGCCAGTGGCGGGCACCTGCTACCAGGCCGAGTGGGATGACTACGTGCCCAAGCTCTACGAGCAGCTCTCGGGGAAGTAGGGCCGGGGCCTGTGGGGCACTGCAGCACCCATGGGTGGGGCACAGCACTGTAGTTCCATTTTGTTAATGAGTTGAACCCAACTGTCCCACTCTGGCCGCTGGAAATGTCACCCTGTCGCTGTCCCTGCTCTGTGTCCCTGTGTCCAGGCCTGCGCTGATGCCTGTGGTATCCTAGCTAGAGAGCTGCTGATGGGTGTCCCTAGAAAACTGACCTGCTTAAGGGAAGCAAAAGCCTTTGTGAATTAGTGTCAATTCAGGGAGTCTCTGCTGTCTTGGGATGGCTTGAGGTGGCAGGGCTGTGGGTACAGAACCACTTTGGGGTGGATGCTGCCTGTGGAGACTCCCTTTTCCAGGAGAGGAGAGTGCAGTCTAAGGGAAACTTCCTCCCCTTTCTTTTTTTTTTTTATTTTCCCTGTACTACATTTGACCAGTGCCTCACTACAGCAGTGAAGGTGCAGCTCGAGGGGGAGGCAGGGGCTGGCCTGGAGAACTTCCTTCTGTTCTCTGCTGCCACTCAAAGCTGAGACTACTTTTTTGTTCAGTCCTGTGGTGACCTGCTGTTTGCTCACAGTGCAATTAAAAGCTTCCCAAGGAACTTGGTGTGCTTGGTTGTCTTCTTGGGGGATGAGGGCAATGCTCAGGGAGCAGTGTGGTGGTGTGGGGTTCCTGTCCTCTGGGGACAAGGCTGGACGCTGTGCCCAGGGCTCCCCATTCATGGGACACACTGATGCTGGAGGGACAGCTCAGAGCTATCATGTCCAGCGTTTAGTTCCTTTCCAAGGGATCTTCCCGCACTGCCAGATCTGTGGAGGCTCCTTCCTTCCACAGGAGCCCCCACATTGCCACAGCAGATCTGACACCCCAGCAGTACTGACCTGAAGCCACTTCCCAGCCTAGCTGCAGGTCCCAGGTGCTTCCTGCTCCTGCAGCAGCTTTGCAGTCAGGCCTGGGGGTGTCTCCTATGTGCTTAGAGCAGAAATGAGCCTTTGATCAAGCCTGATGGCTATAAAAATGTAAAAAAGGTGAAGCCAATGCAATTCAACTTCATGGAATCAAGAGCCTTCCCCCTTTTTTTCAAGCTGCTGTATCAAAGCTCTGCCATGACAATGGTCCAACAAACAGGAATCAGCAGCAGCCATGTAAAAACTGGGGATTCCATAACTCAGAAAGGTGGATCATGCTGCCCTGGGGCAGTTCTTCAGCCCAGCCATTAAAACATTTCAACAGGATCAATGGTTTTCCAGGAAAACATCCCCAGCTACTCCAGACCAAGGCCCACCAGAGTTAAGGCTGGAGCACTGCTCACGAGGCTGATCCATCCTGGGACTGCTTGGGCTGGGAGGAAGACATGAACAAAATAAAAAATTCATTACCCTAAAAACCTCCACTGTCAGGAAACCAGCTCTGGAACCAGGCCCTGAGGCTGAGGGACACCTGGGGAATGGGACACCTGGGAATATGTCCTGTCCCCATCTTGCACCTGGTGCTGGGCCACGAGCCACCCCTCCCGCAATGACACAGCCAGGCATTGTGATGAACACTTTTATTTACAAATATAATTAAAAGCTCTGACAGTTATTCATGCTCTTCCCTGGAACCTGAAAAATGTTTTTGTTGTTTTGTTGGTTTTTTTGTCCTTTTTTTTTGTTGTTTTTTTTTAAAGTGCATGCAAAAGAAGTAAAGCCTTTTTTTTTTCCTCTTTTTATTGTAAGAAAATACACAGTTTGAAAGTGTGAATAATGCAATATTTATGTCCAAGATCATGGGGTTGGGGGTGGACTTGGGGGAGGAACAAAAAAAAACCCCCAAAAAACAAATAAAAGGAAAAACTGAAAAGGGCTGGGATGATCTAACAGACAGTGTTGAGCTCTGGAACGGAACTGGAGAGTGGGGGGTGGCTGGAGCGGGACAGGAGCAGGGGAAAGAAGTAAAAAAATTTTTGATCAGAGAAACAGTTAAAATACAATATGAAAATAAGTAAAAGCTCTCCTTAAATTCCTTCTATACACAAAATACACGATTTGACAAAGCCCAATTTGTGCTACTGGGATCCTGTGGGCTCATTTAAGTGTATTCACATTCTCTGCGACAGCAGAAAATGATTTATGATACAATCAAGAATATGCCTAGGGGCCAGGGCTCGTCCCTGCTGCCCCCGGCATGGTTCTCCTAAAAATCACCACGTCATTGCCCCGCCCCTCCCCACCCCCAAAAAAGTAATAATATGTCACCACTGATATGTACAGCACGATTTAAGGTTTTTTTTCTGTAAAATGTATCAAATTTTTTTCAATCTTTAATAAAATTTTTTTTATTATTTAATTATTCCTGATGAATAAATACCAAAAAAATAAAAATAAAATAAAATTATGCAGCAGCTAGTTAAGGTAAGGCTGCGGATTCAGTCTCTCTCCCCCTGGGATCGTAGATATCTTTTAATTATTAATATTTTTTTGCTTGTACTTTCATTGATTGGTGGTAAAATGAGTGATTGCTCAAAAGCAACATACATCCACTTGGGTTGTTTTTTTTTTATGTTTTTTTTTTTTTCTCCATTAAAATTGTCTCCAAAGTTTTCACTGAAACATTTTTAATCATTGCACAGAGACATCAATACTGTGACATACTATGGAAAAGACTGCCAGGAGCTGTCCTGCACCGGGACGTGACGGGGGAAAGGGGCCCCTGATGGAGTAAGAATATACAGGCACTGGTCCGACACGATGTCAGTAAGAGAGACAGAAAGAGAGAGAGCACGCCCGTCAACATGGGGAATGTTGGGTTTGCAAGTTTTATCCTTACTTTGTTTGCTTTTTGTGTTGGTTTTTTTTAAAATGGCAAAGAAATTTAGCCTCATCTATAGTCCTCCTTGGGATATTCTAATGTGACCAAATTCCCAAAGCCCATCCGCAAGCTCTCCATGTCAAACGTCTCAATCTCTCGCTCCTGCCTTTCCAACAGAAACTTGATCCTCTCGCTGCGTTCCTTCTGGAGAGCGGCGAGCTCCTCTTCGATCTGAAACGAGCACAGTCAGCAGCCTCCCAGCGAAGCTCCACCCCTGCTCCGTGTCCCAGCCCAACTCCAGGTATCCCCAAAATCCCCTCTGGAACGTACCTTCTGTTCCAGGTGTGCCCTGCGCAGCGACACCCGTTGCTCCAGCTTTTGGAGTTCCCTTTCATGCTGTGCTTCTGTCTGCATCTTAATTTTGCTCTGGTACGCATTGAGCAGCTCCATCTCCTGCTGGAGCTGCAGTCTCAGGGCTTGGCATTCTGCTTCCTGGGCCTCATCCAGCCGGAGCTGTGAGAGCATCGGGAAAACAACACTCAAACCCCCGCTGGGAATTCCTCTGCTCTGACACAAGTGACACACCACTCTTTCTTCCCAAAGCCGCTGGTGTTGGTGGCAGAGGGAGAAGGCAGGAAGGGCTTCATGAACAGCAGCTTCTCTGCTCACACTGAGGCAGAGCCTCAGAAGATCCAATTCTAAACCCCAGCACGTGAGGGGAGCAGGGGAAGGATGCATGTTCCGCAGGACACTTACTACAAGAGGCAAAGTGCCACCTGATGTGTTAGTTAAACAGTTTTTGTAATTCAGTGGCGGGAGAAGCACCCCTCCCAGGGTGCTGCCAGGCCCCAGAGCCCCCTGAGCCCCCTGCACGTACCGCCTGCGAGGCCATCATCTCGTTGATGCTCTGCTCGTACTGCTCAGCCAGGATGGCGAGCTTCCGCGTCTGCTCGTCCTTCAGGCTCTTCAGAATTGTCTTGTGCTCACTCTTTGGAGTTACTTCCAGCTGGTGATTCTTCAGTGCTTTGTACTGCTTAGTTTGCACTTTGCATGTGTCCTGGAACTGCTTTTTGATCTGCATTTCCATAGCCTGCCAAGGAAGGAATGACATGAAGAGCGTGAAGGGCTTTGGGAATGGAGAGGTTGTGGTATGTCCACATGGGTGGGGGGTGCTGGGAACCACAGCTCCCCTGTGCTCCCCTTCATGTGCTTCCCACAGGGATGAACCAGCAGCATCAGCTCAGGCCCTGCTGCAGCCTGGCCAGGAACAGGACCCACTCTCTGCCCTCCTCAGCCCAGGGCACTTCCACCCTCTGCCCCTGCTTCCTGCAGATCACCCAGCCCATCGCCTGCCTCCCAAAACGTATTTGCTTTTTCACAGCATCATTCCCCTTCCATTTCCTTCCCACCTCAACATTGCACTATGTGGAGGCTATAGATCTGAGAACTAGTGACGGTGTGACAGAGTGACAGCAATGTGCCTTCTCTCTGATGACCAGGGACAGAACTCCAGAGAACGGCTGGAGCTGTGTCAGGGAGGTTGAGGCTGGAGATCAGGGAAAGGTTCTTCCCCCCAGAAGGGGAAGAATGGGCACGGCCCGAGGCTGCCAGAGCTCCAGGAGCATTTGGACAATGCTCTCAGGCACAGGGTGGGATTGCCAGGGTGTCTGTGCAGGGCCAGGATTCAGACTCGATGATCCTTGTGGGGCCCTTCCCACTCAGGATATTCCGTGATTCGCTGACACTGGGAGGAGGAACAGGCTTCTCCTGCAGAGAGCAGCTCAGGGGTCTGTAACAACACTGGGGCAGTGCACAGAGCTCAGCACACCCCTGTGCTCTGTCTTCTCTCTGGTGCTGAAAGCAGCACCCAACTCCTCATCATTCCAAGCTGACACCAGCAAGGGCCTGAACAACACACGGCTCATCAGAAACACGTTCTGTACCACTTTGCTTAGGACTGGACTATTTTTCCCAACAACCTCAATTAGCACAGCACTTTAAAAACTCTCTGTGATCTCTGGGCTACCCCAGCCCACAACTTCCCTTATCCAGAGCTGCTCTGTGCAAAGGGAGGGGATGCAAGGGAGAGCATAGGGTGTGGAGAGCAGTGGTCCCACAGCACGGTGCTGCATGGAAGAGACATGGACAGGAGGACACAGGCCAGAGGAGGAGGAAGGAAAGCTTGCAGCACCTTCAGGTTCTTTGGTTGCTGCCGGAGCTCCATGAAATGCTTCCTGTGCAGCTCCCGCTCCCGCCGCTTGTTGTACTCCAGCTGGTTCTCGAGCTCAGTCTGGTGCTGCAGCCGGATGAGGTCCATGCGCAGCTTCTGCAGCGTGTGCAGCTGCCGGTACTCCAGCTCCCGTGTGGACTCGTCGTGCCGGATCAGCATCGCGTGCTCCATCTCCTTCTGCGTCCGCTTCTTGTTCAGCTCCTGCGCCAGACACACACAGCTGAGGAGGGGGAATCCCTGCCTGGAGGAGTCGAGTTCACGAGGCCGAGGGTCCTGCTCATTCCTCTACACAACACCAGGGACTTCACCAGTCACAGGAAAACACGAACCCAGCAGCACCATGGGGATGCTAAGAGTGACCACCTAGTGACCGACCGACCATCCATCTATCCATGCCTCCACCCATCCCTCCAATCCATCCATCTATCCTCTGGCAGCTCTGGGATGGCCCCAGGAGTCCCCAGCAGGTGGCACTAGGACCTCACACAAGCCCTCTGTGCCCGCTGAAACTCGCAGCAGCTTTCAGTGAATACATCCCAGGGTGCTCAGGGCTGGAGTGACCGACAGAATCGGGGGCTCCTGTCTGGTTTAAATTCCCCTGTGCCCCTGACAGGCACTGGGAATGAGCTCCTCCCCAGTCACCTGCACTAGAGTGGCCATAGCAGAGGTCAATGGCTCTAACACCACCTCAGGTGAGAAAATGAATTGTCCAGGTGGGATTTGGCCCAAGGTGCAGCATGTTTTTAAAATGAGGCTGGAGCCCGAGGCTCACAGAGTTTTGCAGCGTTCACCAAGAGGTGCTGCACAGGGTGTCCACAGTCCGGGATAACCTTCTCTAAGCTACAAGCCCAGGAAGGGGAAGACACCAGTTCTCTCCCTAATTATTGCAAATATTTGTGTCTCCAGGTGTCAGCCACACCCTGTTGAGCAGAGAGCTGACTCCAGCTGTACCCCGGCACAGATGGTGCTGGTGCATCCCAGATCCAGGCTAAGGTTACAGCCTCACCGCTGTGCTCTGTGCTGGATCAGCCAGGCACAGCAGGGCTGCCCCACCCCACGCTGCACTCAGCACAGGGAGAGCCCAGTGCTGCCTCAGCCTAACGAGTTTCTGCAGGAGAAGCAAAAAAATGTTAATTATTCTGAGCTGCTGCTCACACGTGGTAATGCTATTGTAACTCTCAACAGGAGCACCTGCAAACTTCAGCCCTTGTGGCTGCTACACCTGGGACAGGTTTGAGCTGAGAGGATGGGGAAGGAAACGGGGCCAGAGTTTCTCTCTGCCCTCTTGGCCATAAGGGTGTAGCATGTGTTTAGATTTAAGCAAGACTTGACCCCTGACAGCCAAGATTAAAAATTAGATGTACTGGTGTGCCAAAATCACTTCCCACTTGGCACAAAGGCAGGTGGGACACTGACCAGGCAGGAGTTGTGGCCCATGTGCTTTCATCCAGGATAGCTCAGCCAGCTTCTCCTGAGCCCATTCCACACCTGATTTTAGATCACACACAGCATGAACACAAAGTCACTCCACTTCCCTCAAACACTTTCCGCTTGCACAAAAACAACCTCTGTGGTTAGTTAAAATATCATGGAAAACACATTTTGAAAGTGTTATTTACTTCAGTCATCCAAGTAGTTAGTACTGGAACATTTGAGTTAGTAGGGACATAATTTTCAGGAAATAAAAACTCAGATCATTCTGAAAATTAGGTCTCTCGTAAGAGCTTAAATGCAGGAGGTCAGGTGTGTTCCTGGTTAAATGCCATGCTAGGTAACTGAACTCTGCCACAGAGCTGACATGCTGTGATAAGGGTGCTCAAATCTGATTTTTTGGAGTCAATCGTTTTCAGGGTGCTGGGGTTGAGATATCTGGATCTCAGCAAAGCAGCTGAGCAGCCCCAGCCACATCTGGACTCAAGGGCAGCAAAGCTCTGAACAAGTACAAAATATGCTGGAAAACCTGAGGGTAGCAGGCCAAGTAGAATTGGAAATTTCTGACCACTCCTCACTCAGCTTTCACTAAAACACCCTCTCATCTGCCAGTCTTTATCCAAAAATAACATCAAGCAAGAATTCAGATACTACAGTGATGACCACAGAAACATCTCCAAGTGGAAACTCTTTCTCCAAAGTGGTGTTTGACCACAGGCAGCCCTGAGGCAAGGGGCAAAAACCAACGAGGGGAAGCAGGATGTGAAAAGCTGCTCCTTGACAACCCACATCCACATCCCGCAGCTCTTCCTGGCCCCTCACCACAGCCCAAACCGGGGCAGGATCCCCCAAATCCAACACTTCAGAAGCTGGGATGAAGCAGCAAGCCCAGAGGGGGTGGTCCACAGGGTGTTTGTGTCTGCAGTCAACAATGCCATCCCTCAACTGATCAAAGCAGCCACAGCTGCATGGAAGACCACTTCCCAAAACTTTTTTGTTACATTTTTCTCAGTTCTATTTAGCAACTAGAAACATGAAGACCTAACTTCAGCCAAGACACAAAGCTAAAGCAGCTAAAGAAACACTGGGAGAGGAAGTGAGGAGTGCCATACTTCCCGAATGTTCTGCTGCTCCATCTCGTGCCTCTTGATCATCGTTTTTCTCTTGAAGAAACGGCAGTTTTTGTCGTAGTAGAGTCTCTGCTGGGTGAGAAGTTGGGCCTCCTCTTCAGCCTGTGTGTGCTGCAGGTTCTCTTTGTGTTTGGATATCCTTTCTTGCTTCTCTTTCTTGGGCGTGCTGTGGTCCTCATTCATTTCCTGCAGGGTCAGAACAAGGCTTCCCTTAGCACTACAGTGACACAGGACTTGGGGACCTTCCTGGCTCCTCCTCTGCCATTCAGTTCATGAAAGGACACCAAAACCCTACTACAAAACCAACAGAACCAGACCTATCACCTGGCCATGCCCAGCCCTGCTGCCCCTATAGCTGTACCAGGACCCACACCAAGAGTAGGAGGAAAAGTGGCCACTGAGTTCCTTGATAATCATTTTCTCACCTTTACCTTCTTAACAGCAAATTATTTTTGCAATGTCGTGGAGACACTACTGAAGTAATGCATTTTGGCACAGATAAGCTACATATGAAGTTACTTCTCTTCCTAATTTATGTAAGTGATCACAGGGCTTTTAGTCAAGGGACATTGAATGGCTGCTCTGATTACTTAGAAAAAGAAAACAGATGAGGAGAAAGGGGAAGAAGAACTCTCTGTGAAGTCCCATTTTCCCTCATCACCCTTGGTTTCAAAGATTCTGCTCTACAGCAAATTGTGAAGGCACCTGTAGCCACCCTCACAAATTGTTCTGGAAATTCACTTGCTGAGAATCCAAAATTGCTTCCAAGCCTGACAGGATCCCTTAAACCCCTGGGCTGGTCCAAGTTTATCAAAACAAAAGACTGGTTCGCGTTCATTCCACATCCCTTCAGCCCCGAAAATGAGAATTTCTTGCCTCTTTAATCTTTTCCTTGCAAAGCTTGTATTGTTTCTTCTGACTTTCTAAAAAGGTCGCCAGGTCTTTCTTTTGCTGAGCCAAAATCTGTTGCTGGAATTTCTTTTCATCTGCTGCAGCTGCCTTTGCCTGCAATGTAGAGAGGAGGGGGAAAAAAAAAAAAAAAACAAACCAAAAAAAGGGTGAGTGAGCAGGTGCAAAATCCAGCACAAATCAGTGTTGTGATTTTTGGTCAGTCATTTCGGTGACTGTGCTAGACAAAGCCATGAGCACTCAGCCACAGGAAAGCTACTTGCACAGAAAATGCTCACATAAATCTGAGGGCTTCCTTGTGCTTATTTCCCCACCAAAACCACCCCAGAGGGCACAACCCCACTAGTTCACTATAGGGATCAACGTGCTGATTTTTAGACTGATGGCTTTGTCACCTCCTTAGCTGTGAGATAAAGCTCCCACAGCCTCTTTTACCCAGCTGTGCACTGGTGGATGCCAATGGACTGCCCACATCCAGAAGGGTGACTTGAGGCAGCTCTGGTCAAGGACAGGGAGCACAAGGTGCACCTCAGACTATGGCTTTGAGCAGCAACTCCCACAGCCCCCCTTGGAGACCTGGATTCTTGTCCCTCGGATCCTCAGGGACAGCTCCCTGCACTCACCTCCTTCTCCATCACAGCCACTTGCTTCTTGGCCAGCTTCTCCAGCTCAATGGACGAGTTGTTGGCATGTGTCTCCACCTCCTTCTGCAGCTTGAGGCGGTGCTCGTCCATCTCAGCCTTCAACTTGTTCTCCAGGGCGATCAGCTGCTTCTGGTGCTGGCGCCGCATCCGCTTATATCCTGACATCTGTTCCCGCAGCTCGTTCTCCTGCTCATGCTCATGGATCTGTCTTGTAACCTGCGGTCAGGAACAGGGCAACAAGTGCTCCATGGCCTTCCTTCCCACACAAGCTGTCTCTGTGCTGGCTGCTCACCCATAACCCAGGCCCTGCTCTGCTCTCAGGAATCAGCTGCCGCAGGTGCTGCTGTTTCAGTTCACAAAGGCACAAGGTTTCTCTCTCTCCTAACTTTTAGCCCCCACCTCTTCCTGAGACTTTTATGTGTTTTCAGTAACAGAGCAGAAAATGTGTTACAAATAAAGGAAGCGACTGGTTACCTATCACTCCAGGACACACTGGAGGAGATCTGGAAACAAAGGTGGCTGATGGACACCCTTCTTCAGACACAGGACTCAGATCCTCAGGGTGACATGGACTCCCAAGATGCATCCACAACGCCCCCAACCCACCTGTTCTTTCCTTCCTCCTCAAGTCATCCCCATGCCAATTCAATCCCTCAACATATATTTTCTGCTATGAGGATCCTCCTTCAAAATTTCCCCCTAAAATTCAAGATGATGGCAGACTGAGCTCATTCCCTCTCAGAATTGAAAGTTTTCTAACAAGTGAATGCTGTTCTGGAACTGTGTGCTCTTAACAAGATTGATCAGATGGTCTAAGCAGATTTTAAAACCTGCTCAACTGAAACAAACTCACAAGTTCCACATTCATTGCCATGCCCAAGTGTATCCATGTGAAAGGAAGGAAAAAAAAAAAAACCAACAAGCTGTGCCAAAAATGTTCAGAAGAAAATGCAAATGGTGATGCTTCCATTTCAAAAGAAGAAAAGTGCCCAAGACTGATTTCAATTTTTTTAAAGACAGTCTCAGGAACTTCACTTATGATGATCTGCTGATCATTTATATGACCTGAGAACCAAAAACTTGGTACATGTGTGGAACAGCAGCCCCTGATTCTGTGCAAGGGGACCTTTGCTTTCACACTTAAGTCCTCTAAAGGTGATCACTGAAGCTTTATGAACCCTTTTATGAGTCCCTCCTGCAGCCTGAAAGAGCCTTCCTGATGGATTCCTCCACAGTAGCCCAAAAATCTGACCCCTACTACAGAGCTGCTGTCATTTGAAGGCAGTTTTGTGGAGATGTTCAAAGTTCAGATGTAGGATGGGATGCACCTTCAGAGCTGGAAAGGTTCAGGTTCAACAGAAGAGCAGATGCTTTAGGGAGCAGCCATCCCAGTGCACTTGCTGGTTCCAGGGCTGGGAGGTGACAGGAAGCCACGACCAAGTCAGAGCTCCAAAATCAACAGATTAACACCCTGACTGAGGTCACCCAAGGCAGGCAGCAGGTGCTGCCACCTGTCTTGGCTCAAATAACTCCCAACACTTGGGAGGAGTGTGGAGAGGAACTTAGGAAGAGCCTCCCAAAGCCAAGGAAGCACCTGATTGCAAAGGAACCGAAAAACCATCCTGACCACAGCACTGTCATACTCGGGCTGGTCACTTTAGTGAGGCTGAGTATCCACTACGAGGTTGTTATTTTGGAGTTGGCTGGATTAAATACGTACTCACACCTCAGCAACTGGTGTAACAGAGCAGCCTGTAAATGCCTGAGACCCAAACAGATCTAAGGCAGCCAGCAGGAGTATGTGGGATTGTAGGAATGACCACAGAAACACAAACACTGGGTTAGCCCTGTGTTCTGTGTTCTGCTACAGTTCAAAAAGCTTTTGGTTTTTCCAAGCGTAGCAAGGACAGCCACACTTGGAAGAAGTTGGGAAGTGTTTGTAGGAACTTGCACATTTCAGTCAAGTTCAGCAAGAATAAGATCCCTGCCAGAAGCTTCCAGGTAAGGAAAATTCCTCTGAGAATCCGAGTTAATGATAAGAGACAGATGCCAGGTAAGACAGGCAGACCCCCAACACTTCACACATGCCACTGACAATGCTAAGTGACATCCAGCTGGGAGAGAACAGCCTTGGTGAGGCACTTGAAGAGAGATGGAGACCTGGGAGCCACCAGCAGTACAAGATCTTCCTGGATGTGCTATTTTTGGGGCCTGGCCCTTTTGTGAGCAATGGGATGTTCTGCACAGCACACTCTGTTCCCAGATGTTGGCAGAACAAAGCAAACAGCAAGAGCCTAAGAAAAAATGGATCTAAGGATCCTCCAGCAACTTTGCCAGTCTCCTTTGGTCTGATCTCTAATGAGACGTAGAATGTGCACTTGTTTTATTTACAGCAAAACTCATTAACTTTTACCCTTGTTTTTTTCCCCTGCTCCTCTGTATCCCATTTCCAATTTTGCTCAGCTTTATCATTATAAGAACTCCATCTTGGAAAGATTTCCCATGAAATCTGGGATATTTATCCCTAACAATAGGATGCAATTGCTAATTACAAGCCTAGCTGATAAAGCCTTCCAGTCACAGCAGAAGATGAGACACTAAAAAGTCAGAAGAAAACAAAAGTAGCGTCTCATCCTAAAGATGAGAGAGGAGAGCAGCAGTCTTGGTGGACATCTCGTGGATTTAGTCTGTGTCCAGCAAGCTCATGATAAAGACTTCATTTATCACCATAATCTCCAATCAAGTCCAACACTCTTCAGGATTGTCTTCGAAGACAAAGTCTGCACATGGTGATCTCAGGGATGAGAAAATGTGGAAAAAATGAACATTAGTTACTGAACATGCCCAGTTCAGTACCAGAGAAGTCCTTCAGACTATGAATGAATAAAGGATTATGGTCTTAAAGATTAAGCCCCTAATGAATGAGCAGCTCCAGCAACCATTTTAACAAAAAAATTTGGGGATGTTCCAGTAATCACCTTTCTGGTGTTCTCAGACAAAGACACTTGGAACTCCATGTACTATTTAAAATACCCTGAGTGGGAAGGGCCCCACAGGGATCATTGAGCCCAGCCCCTATCCCTGCACAGATACCCCAGCATCCCCACCCTGGGCACCCCTGGCAGCGCTGTCCAAACGCTCCTGGAGCTCTGGCAGCCTCGGGGCCCGTGCCCATTCCCTGGGGAGCCTGGGCAGTGCCCAGCAGCCTCTGGGGGAAGAACCTTTCCCTGCTCTCCATCCCACCCCTTCCCTGACACAGCTCCAGCCATTCCCTGGGTCCTGTCCCTGGTCACAGAGAATAGAGATTAGACCTGCCCCTCAGGAGGAAGTCCACAAACATAACCCCATAGATTATCATGGGAGAAAAGGTGGTAACTACAAAATCTGTTCTCCACATAACCAGGAAATGTCAGGATCCTTCACACCAGGAAGCTGCAGTTTCCCGGAGCTCTCCCTGCAGCATAGAACAATCAGGTCATCAGGAGAACAAAAAACCTGTATAGAACAGAACAGCTTTTATTAAAGTATGCATTTTCTCAGTTTCTTATCTCTCTCTATCTTTGGCACACACAGAACTGAGAACAGAAATGTCTTTTCCAACCTACTCCCACAGGCAGTTCACTTGCCATAAAATCCAAACTTTCTTTCACCCCTCCAAGATTTTAGCTTTACATAAGGAAGTCAAGCTCACAACTTCTCCTCCAAACCAGCAGCTGTTTAGAGTTCCCTTTTACATTGTTTATCCAAGATACTGAACCCTCTCCTAAAGGAAAGGAGTTCTCACTTCTCAATAACCAAAATACTGAGCTCCTCTATGCTGGAGGAAGCAGAGCTCTGAGCAAGACCCTGCCAGCTGCTTCTCAGAGCAAGAGGAGATGAGAAAGAACAAGTCCAAAATTTTAGAAGAAAGGTCTACAAAGGCAGCAGCCAGATGAGTCCATTGACAGAAACTCAACCCTCTGGAATAAAGCATCAGTGCTTCAGCAGAAGAGGGTGCAAGGGAACAGCTCCATGTGAAGGTACCTGGTTGTGGAGCCAGGCTGCCCTGGTGCCATTTTTTTGGTCACATCCAGGGAATCCTGCTCACATGGACACATACGCTTGGCTCTGCAGGCCCCAGATGAGATCACACAGTTCTTTCACTAGCATTTGGATTTCAAAGAGAACACCAAGGCCTTTGATAGAGTCCTCACTGTCTGATCTTACTATGAAATGAGATGTCACAGATGTGAGGAATGAATCCTTTCCCCTGAGGGTGGGGAGGCCCTGGCACAGGGTACCCAGACAAGCTGTGGCTGCCCCTGGATCCCTGGAAGTGTCCAAGCCCAGGTTGGACAGGGCTTGGAGCAGCCTGGGCTAGTGGAAGGTGTCCCCGTCCATGGCAGGGGGTAGAATGAGATGAGCTTTAAGATCCTTTCCAACCCAACCCATTCTGGCATTCTATGAAGTTTTAACTACTCGATCATTGCCTTTGAAAACTGTAAAAGCAGCTGTTAAGGAGATGCATGAGGCAGAGGGGACCTAAGGGGTCAAGCTTAAAAGACACCCAGAAGTGCAGATCAATGCATCTCTGAAGAGATTCAAAAAACAGCTTTCCCTTGAAAATGTGGAGAGGTGTAGTCTCATCAACATGCCCTCTGCCCTTCTTTTCAAACACCACCTTGCTGAGCTTCAAGAGATTTCTGGTTGTAACTTTTAATTTATGGATCACTGATAATCTGTGAAATATGGAGATGTAGGTGCCTGGTCTCCATTTCAGATGGCAACTTTTACTCCAACGGCAGAAATATGCAGAGTATTTTCCACCACTGTTCCAGGTGAGTGATGGTTACTGTTACCACACAAAACTGATTAAACAGAAAGGTGGTCCAGGAAAAAAATGACTACTAAAACTGCTGATTGAATTATGACAATAGTTAAGCTCTTTCATCTTTCTTACATACATTTGCTCATTTTCATTATTTTCTTTAATCTCAGCAATATTAAAGCACTACTGTAAGACTGGAAAAGGATATCCACAGCCTGTTTCTTTGTGGATAGTTCATTTGACTATTTTCTCTGGAGGTCTGACCAGTTTCCTTCATATTCACATGATGCTTTTGCAGAGTAACAGGGCAGAGGAATCTCTTAAAATCACAGGGTCACCTGGAGTGTTCAGCTGTCTAATACAAGTTCCTCTGTGATCTCTGCACTCCCTGAAACTGCTTCAGCTTGTTTTTGGAAAGAGATCCAACTTGTACGTTTGATTCCTTGTAGGAATGCCAGTCTTACCTCCATCTGCAATATCCTGATCTATGGGAGAATAGCAAGGACTTGAGGGCCCCAGATCCTGGACTGCACCAGCAGGAACAGCTGTGGAGTGACCAGCCCCAGACTCGATGCTTTTCTTCTAAAAGCACTGCCCCAATCTCATATTGGGGGGTGGTTTTCAGCAAATCTCATAAAAGGAAGTTTTTGCATCCAGGTATCATCCCATATTATTGATTTATGGGGCCAGAACTCCCATTTTTGATTCTCTGTAATACAGGCCACCTGATGCTCCCAACTGCACAACCTTTCTGTGCCCAGGAAGATGCTTCCAAGCTGCTGAGAAATGGGCAGCAGCCAGGATGTAGGGAACCATCAAAGCTTGCTGGTTTGCTTGTTTCTAACCACTGTGGGATCTTGAGCACCCATTCACATAGGAAGAATCTTTTCCAGCTGCTGTTGAAAGAGTAAACTAACACAGAGAAATGAATAAAGCTTGAATTTCTGGGTTCACACTAAAAATTCCAGGCATGTTTAGGTGTTTCTCCCTGTATCAGCTCCATGACTGACCTTGCCCTCCTCACAAACACTGGACAAGGAAGCAGGAAGAAGTTCTCCCTTGGCCAGAGGAGCAGCAGCATTCAGCACTTCTCCCCAGTGACATCATCCAGGCACTGGGTGACAGTGATAAAAAGTGCTCCAACACAAGCACTGACACCCAGATTCTGTGCAATGGAGTTTAAACTTTTATTTTTTCCCCCTAGATTTCCATTTTGGAACATGAAGAGGCAGGAATGGAAGATTATTAACGGGAAAGCTCATCACAGAAATATTTCTGTGGCAAACACAGGGACACTTCTGCCTCACCACATAACCTCAGAAGTAAGGACACACCAACACCTCCTAGAGTGCTCAGGTGGTGTGTTGGGAACTTCCCTCTACACTGGGAAGAGGATATGTGTGTATGATAGGGACAACAGAGCATATTCCACAGAACCTCCCCCCAAAAAAGGAAGTTCTCCAAAAAGCTTTCCATCTTCCCCACTCAAAATTAATTTTATCTTTATCATCACTTGGTCACTGCAGCAAAGAGATTCCGCAAATCCAAGTGAGCAAGGAATTAAGGCAGACACAATCCCAGCCCCGCAAAGGCTGCCGTGGAATTTAGGAGTGACCTTGGGATATCAGCTGTCTTCCCCAGAGCTCAGGGATATGGGAATACCTCACAGCCCATACTTCCATTAGCTCCCAAAGGGGCTGTGCAATCCCTTCAAGCCACCCAAGTAGCCCAGGGGTGACCTTTCAAAGGAAGGCAGGAGTTATGGGCTCTGCTGCTGAAGGCAGGACACAAGGTACAGCAGCTTTGCTCAGGGACTAAAAGAACATGAATATATTCATCACACATATCAATTTATCAATGAAATTGTATGTCTGGAGTATGATACATGAGTCATTCATCATTTCTTCCCTCCAGCCAACCTAACTGGGTCCTACTTTTATTTGCTCAGTGCAGGCAGTAGAAGAGCTGGCACTACACTGGGTACAAACAAACCCACTCCAAAAGGAGAAATTCCCAGGGCAGAGGGTCTCCAGGAGAGCAGGGATCCTGCCCCTGTCAGGTGTGCTGCATGAAGTCCTCTAACACACATTTCTAGGTCACTCTTGAAACTGGTGGGGAACAGGGGACACCAGCCTAGGGAGCACTCAGGGTATGGGCACCCAGAAATACACCTGCAGAAGATGAGATTCAGATACTCCCAGGAAGCATCTGGGCAGATGCCACAGCATCATTTTAGATTTTAGCAGCAGCAGCAACAATCACACAGAAAAATTTGGGCTGCTGGCATGGCTGCTGCTGCTTCCCTCCACTCACAACCTTTAGCTGTGGTCACACACACACACACACACACACACACACACACACCCCCTCCCCCCCCCAGTGTCTTGTGCATGCAGGAATGGGAAGCAATTCTGGGGATCCAGAAATGGTGGTCTGGAAGAAGAACCCCGATGGTGGAGGCAGGAGAAAGCGGGAAGGGGAGGGCTCGCTGGTGTAATTTCGGGGTTGGTCCAGGATGATGTCATAGCACTGAGCAAGTGCCATGGCCAAACCATGGGGACTTTCTAATGCTCCCCGTCCATCTGACCTCTAATACCAGCGGGCTGAAATACTTAATAGGACATTCATTTTACCTCTGAAGGGCCATTTTTCACTGCTTTCCCTGGAAAAGGCAGCTCCCAGCCCGGGTGGATGCGGGGTGGGGGAGGTGGCACACAACTAACTCTTCTGGCACACACCCCTTTCCCTACTACAAAGGCATCCTCAGCAATCACATTTGCAATAGTACAAATCTTGATGGATTCATCCCATCCCCCTCCCCTTTGTAAGCCCACAGCCCGCTGTAAGCCCTCTCCCTCTCTCTCCCTTATCACAGCCCAGCAATCCTTCCAGGATCAGGCTGGAAAATGCAGTCACGGTACAGTTGCTTGAAATAAATGAATGAATGAAAAGAAAAAAAAAAACAGGCAGCAGCTCAGGGCAGGCAGCAGCGATCTTATTGTTCCCAAACCCATCTGCATCTCCACAGCGTTTCAGCAGCTTTCACACATCTCACACATACTTTATGCACATGCAGATAAATATATTAACAAAAGGGGCAGGTGGGAAATGGAGCGGGGGGAAATGAGATGGTATTAACTTCACACAGGAAGGTGGGTTATCTCACAGTGGAAAAGCACAGAGAAATTAAACATATTTCACATTAACATATCTCTCTTTCTCTCTCTCTCTCACACACACACACACAGGTAAAATCTCTTTCAGTGCAATATCCAGTTGCTATGCCAACAGCACCAACAGCATGGGTGGCAATGGCAGCAAGGGGCTGTGGAGTGGGGTGGGATGGGGGCTCTTACCAAAGATGCTGATTTGATTGTGGCAAAGCGCTCTCGGTTCCGGTAGTGGAGGGCCTGATTCTGCACTGACTGGGTAGGCCGCACCTCAGGCCTGCGATCCCTGTGGCCCACCTCATCCCTTATAAATACATGATCCTGCAGAAATGGATAAAAACAAGGAGAAAGTCCGGCTGTGCTCTTCCCGCGGCGGCTGCCTCTCTCTCACCCCTCTGTCTGCACAAGCGCGGCTGTAGGAGAGGCATAGTTCAGCTCTCTGCTTAGCCCCGGCAGCTCCCACCGTACAAAATGAATAAGCAACACATTGCAGCTCGGCTCGGCGCGTCAGCTGATCGCTAGCGGGATGCCTCCGAATCCCTGGATCGGGCTGCCTTTTTTTTTTTTTTTTTTTTAAATCTCCCTTTTTTTTTTTTTTTTTTTTTTTTAAACCTCCAGTATTACATATGTGCCAGAAAAAAGCGAGCCGGGAGCAGAAAGCGGAGCAGGGTGATCGGAGTCCTCGGGAAGGTCGGGTTCAAGCACTGCAACCCAGCGATCCTGGTGAAAACGTGATTCCCATGTCTAGCCACGGAGATCCTGTTCCCTTTTAACACCAGAGCAACATCCTGCCTCATTCCCTTTGCCGAGCGGTGTGTCCTCGATAGGGTTTCTTTGTCCCTTGTTTGCTATCTGCTGTGGGGGATGAGCATCCTGGCTAAATCCACGGCAGGCTGGAGAGGACCAGGAAAACCTCCGTGACCACTCAGGGATCCTGCTTTCCAGTCATGATCCTGCACAGTTCTAGCACTTTCTCTCCACAGCCCACAAAGGATTTTTTTTTTTTTTTTTTTTTCCTTGTTAAAGCAACAGCTCCCGGGTTTTAGCAGAAATGGTTCCCGGTGCAGCTTCCCTCCTGCTCCCTGGCAAGGCTTCACCAGGACCAGCTGTGCCTTTCCCAAACGGCATGGGCAAATTCTGCAGTGGAACAAAGGTCCAGGAGAAACCCTCCTCAGAAAGGCCAGCAAAAAACCACACCACCGCGATTTTCCCACTTGGAATGGCAACTGCCAAAAGTCAGCGCACCTGCAGGCTACACCTTGGGGATGGAGCAGCCTTTGGACACCAGGCACACCCCGCTCCTGCCCGGCAGCACTGGCTCTGCAGGGCCACATTTCACCCACCACAGTGTCATGACTCCCATCCTCAACCTCCAGCTCCTAAAACCTCTAACGAAGACTGAGATTCTTCCTGAATTAAATCAAGTTTCCAGTTCTCAAGGGTGCAAAATAAAGGCTGTCAGTGCCTAGAAAGCCCTTGAAGGGAAGAGCTGCCCCCATAAGCAGGAGCAGCTCTGCCACCCTGCCATGCCCCAGCAGACACCAGGAAGGTCAGAGAGCCCCACAGTGAGAAACCAGCCACCATGGTGTCTCCATCAGGACACTGCTGTCATCCCCATGCTCCTTTCCCACCCCACAGACACCGTGTTTTCCTCTCTGCTGGCCTCAATTTCCAGCTGCTTCTCACCTGGACCCACACACATTCAGTCCCTTTCAACAGGATTCTGGGAATGAGTTCAAGCAAAAGCCAATTAGGTGCAGAAATGCTGATATTAAGAGCTGAACACCACATGGATTAAAAGAGCTTTAACCCCAAAACCTTTCCTTATCCTTCTTTTGACTGTTCCCACTCCATGCTCACCTTTCCCTTGCCTTTGCACAGTGCCCAAGGCCACCAAAGAGCCAAGTCTGCACCAGCTCCCCTACACCCACACAAGGGACACAGAATGAGCCAGAACAGCTAAAAAGGACAGTCCTCCACAGAAATATGGAGTGTCGTGAAAAGCTGCAGTTTCATTTTATACTGGTCATCCTTACACTGGGCATTTGTGGCGCTGTCTGACAGGGAAGGCAGTGAGACCACAAGAGACATCACTGAAAATTGGGCTGATCTCGGATTTCCAACTTGTGCACGTTGGTGTGACACACAGGGCTCTTCGATTTGCCCATTTTCCTGAGAAAGGCACATCTAAGGCTCTAGAACAACCATCCCCAGAAAATCCTAATTAAACATTTAAAGTCCAACAGCATCACTCAGTTTAATCTGACTCATGGCCTCACTGGAGGGATCTCAAACCCTGTAGGAAAGATCTACACCAGACTCACCCACCTGAACCACAGAGGAAACAACAGCACACAGGAGCCACCAGTCCTGTACACAGCCATGAAATGAAGGTGGGGACAGGACAAATGTCACCCCATGTCACAGACAGCCTGCAGTAGCACCTGTGAGTGCAAAGGGCTCCCAAGGTCTGCTAAGCAATACCCCAAATCCCTGGATCATCTTCCCTCTCTCCATTACACTGGTATGGCAGGAGGAATGGGAAGTATTAAGTCTAGAGAAGCTGTGAATCACTGAAAAAGAACCCCAACTTTTAAAATGGGCATTTAGACTTTTCAGAATGCTCCAAAACACCACCTAAAATAACAAGTTTAAATTGCAATTGCTTTTTATGCTGGAAAATTAATCTGTGATTTACTTTGTGAGGTGAATTTTCAGAGGACAGAGTGTCACCCCGGCCTTGTTTTATGGGATCTCTGGTTACCTCAGTGCACATGAGAAGCTCAGAGCAGAATCGAATTGCCCTTCAGGAATGTGAATTAACCACACTCTACATTTCAAACTCAGCTGGGAAAGAAACGGGAAAATTCCTTTGCAATTGAGCAAGCCAAAGGACCAATTTCAAGTGGGCACAAAACTCAGTGGTTGTCCTTGGCACCCCTTAATCTGGGATCAAAGTACTCTGCAGCAGACAGGCACCCACCAACTCTCAGCTAAGCCCAGAGAACCTTAACAGGCAAAACATTTATTTCGAAAAGCTGTCCCACTACCAAAAAAAACAAAAAAAAACCAAACAAACAAAAAAAAAAAACAAAAAAAAAAAACAAAACAAAACAAAACTTGGCACAAAGAGTTACCAAATCTAACAGGTTACACTGCCCCAGGGACAGCTGGTGAGAGAAATAAACCTAAGAGTAGCCACATCTCCACCAGCCTTCCACAGATCAGGTGACTGATGGCAAAGACAAACATCTCCCTACAAACCCAGAAAACAGAATTTTGCTACTTTTATTTTAAAATAAAATTCTTCTTCTCCCAAAAACTCGCTAAGAGACACTGCAGTCGTAACTGTTGGCACAGATAAGGAAATTTTATTTCCAACTTTTAGCTTCAGATGCGTGGGAAACAGACCCAAAAGTGGCACCTCAGCTCAAGGTACTCAGTAAGTAAAATCTGACTGAAAGCACCCCAGAAACTTACCAAGTTTGGGTCAGGGTACCTCTCAGCCCCAAATCTGCACTTCAAACCCTGGTTTGTTTTTAAAGTAATGTATCTTCTGTATATGTTTTATTTTCCACCTGTTTTCTGTGATTTTTTTGCAATATTTGCGTTAAGGATGCCAGTTTGGGCATGCACAACTCACTCATTAAAATCCTTCTCTTCAGGGCCAACAACCCACAATCTTCAGCTTCCTACCAAAGGAATAATTTGTTCTTCTGACTGTATCATCCACATAAACAGTTTTCAGGTTGATCACAACAAGGGGGGGGGGCAGGGATTTGGCTGGGACATTGCCAGGACAAAACCCCTCTCAAATATTTCCACAGCATTATCTGACCAGAGCTGGTGGAACTTCCAGAGGCTTCCAGCTGGATCTAAATGGCTTCTCCTGGTGTATTCTCTGAGCACTTCACAGTGAGTTTGTGCTCAAACCGTAAGTTCAAAATCCGCTACAGAGTGGCTTTTGCTCCTAATCCCATCCTAGTTCTACCACACACTGTCTTTTCATCCTTCTCCTCACTGAAAAAAGGCCTTGACCATCCAAACTCTGCCCAGCCCCAAGCTGGGACACCTTCTCCTCAGGAGGAACACTCCCTTTCACACTGGGTTTTTTTGCTAAAAAACCATATAAAACCTTCACAGATGCAGGAGGACTCACTAACTGGAAGGGCTGCCAGTCTCCTACAGAAACAGGAAAGGCAATTTCCAAGCCATAGTAAGGACTTCTATGGAATTGCAGCAAATCCCTGCTTTCTAGGAATTTAAAGAGCAAGGAAAACAACAGTGTGGCATTGTTTGTCTTCATACACTGCATTAAGTACCTCAACGATCGACAGAGAGGTTTAAGCATCAAAAGTCTTTCAAGACAAAGCTTCCTGTCCCCAGCTTGCTTGACACGATTCCAGAAGGCACATGAGGGGTCATCACTGCCAGCGCACGCAAGACAAAACCAAGCCATTACCTCAATATCCTCTACATCTCATAAAAATCATCTTTTCCATGTGTGAGTCATAAATCCTGACACCCAGGACAACACCCTCAGTTTTCCCTTGGCTGTAACTCATGTGCAGCAGCCACCCCAGAGCTCTCTCCATTCACAAAATTCCCCAAAAATGCTGAAATTAATTGTAGCACCAACAGGAGATGTGCACAGGTTCATTTACCGGATCTGGCCAGTCACTCAGATTGTAGCAGTTATTGCAAAGGTACTTCATTATTACAGACAATGGGCGAGAATTTGTGACGATCAACTACAAACATCCTCTTTTCATCTTTTTGTTATAAATTAGATCTTAATCACAAGATTTCCCTGACATTTTACTGCCCAAGTTTCAGAAAGCACTGATGATTTTAAGATTGAAGCAAGAAACAGCAAAAAGTTAGTACTGCAGTAGAAAAAAACCCAATATAGTCCTGATTTTTGTTTAGATTAAAAGATTACATCTTACTATTATAGTTTTGTGGGAATAAAATAATAAATTCATTGGGGACAACAAAATAATATTTCTGGGAAGTCATCCATGCTCACACTGCCATTTACTAGCAACTGAACAAAGCAGGTGACAAAACATCTCCGATGCATCAGCTGATGCCTATACTCATTTTATTGTCTTACTCTGGGAGCCAAAAACATTTATCTTCATTTTTAAGACGAATTAAAACTGATATTTATCTGATTTTAAAATCTGGGTTATGTGTCTTTGAAGCATAATGTATTTGGAGTTTAACTCCCTGCCCCATTTTGTAATTTTTGGGGGCTCTCAGATACAATTGGGTTTGTATCAGAACTGTCTTTTCAGCTCTCAACCGGTGCAGCTGAACAACTCCTAAAAGGAGACGGATGTGAGAATGTGCATCCATAGGCAAGATGATCCTTGGATGGAGTAGCAAAGTTATTTAACTATATTCAGAAGAGACCCAGAGTTCTTACACTGACCATACTGAGATGTACACGGAGGAGGTCACCAACCTGGAACCTGCAACAGGGCAAGGAAAACTTCCTCATCCAAGCCAGGCATCTGAATTTCCTGAAAAGAATATGCTGCTGATTAAGGTGTCCTCCTGAGGGAGCAGGGTTTGATCCCAAGGATGGGCTTCCTGCCTGAGTAGCTCAAATTATTGCCATTTTTTTCCTCCCAGGAGTTTAGGACACAGCTATAAACTAAAAAACATAAAAAGCTCCACATTCAATTATGGCTTATAATTATTCTTAATATTTCATTCCTGTTCAGTGATTTTTCTTCCAACCTAACAGGTGTGTTCTGACAGGTAGGAGTCACCTTTGTTCTAAGCAAAAATTTAAAACCATGGAGCTCTATTGTGCTGTGGAAGTTATCCGGATAAGGCTGTGCCTGTTTTCCAGAGAGGATTTATCCCAAATGCAGGCAAACCCCAAGAACCTTGGCTGCCACGAACTAGCATAGCCAGTGAAAATTAACCAGATCAGAACAGGTCATTTCACTTACCCTGTGACCACAAAACATTTTTGGAAGTTACAGCCAACTAGCAGCTGTTAAGAAAAAGAAAGAAAATGAGTTGTTTATAAGTGCTTTTACTCCATCAGCCTCTTCCCTAAGCCTGTGCCTCAGGGTAACTGGTCATGGGACAGATGCCAGGAGTGCTCCACAGAGATGCCTGAGGCTTCTCCCAGCCAAGCACCACACAGGGAATGGGCTGCTCCAGATTTCCTGCAGGCCAAGGCCACCCCAGCCTGGCTCTCCACACCAGGCAGCAGCTGGAAGCACTGAAGGCTGAGAATCGCATCTCACACAACCACAGACTCCTCCATCCTATATTTTACTTGCACATGACATTCTGGGGCCCTGGCCCAAACACCAAAAGACCTCTGACACTTCAGAGCTTTGAGCCATAGAAAACACCTACACTCCAGGCCATTTTTCCATCTTGGACACCCTTTACACAATCTGGAGGTTGTTAATTTGGGTTCCACGTTTGTGGAATACTGCAATTTTACACAACACTTTTGATTTCGCCCATGTCAAAAGCATCTCATACATGACCCTATACCCACAAAGTGCTGATTATGTTCATCATTATTTTCTTTTTAGCCTTTAAAGGCTGATTAAATGCAAAACAAGAGCTTCAATTAAGCTCTCACCCCAGGTTCTTTCCATTGTGTTTGTGAGGGGCTCCAGAGTGATATCCAAAACTCAGCTTCATCACAGTTTCCAGAAACACAGTTAAAGCACAAAGACAAACTGAAATCTTGCCAGGACAAGGAACTTCACCTTGAAAATCAAGTGGGATGCGTGTGGATATGAACTCCCTGAAGTGCAATTTTAGTCTCTTCACTGCACACAATATTAATACACACAATACACACATGAAGCAGTTTTCCATTTAAAATTGCATTCGCAAAAGTAACAAAGAATAAAAAAATAGTGTACTAAATTAAAACAATGTATTTGCAGACTGAAATATGTCCTGCTACACAGAGTCCAAATCTGCTTTATGAATTATATACAGCAGAATGGAACATTTTCCAATGGAGAAGGAATCTACTCCACTCCAAGGATCAGCAGTCCCAGCCAATCGTTAACTGTTAACATGAAGACCATCAGTGCAGACCTGGGCTTTCTGCACTCAAAATTACCCTAAAACACCTGTGTTAAGTGATCTAGAGGTGATTTCTTTTACAACACTTCAGTTGCAAGTGTGCAAGAGACCCTGTTTTTTTTCAAATCAGATAAAACTTCCATGTGGTGTCCTGTTTGTGCATCCTACTCAACTGAACAGCTACACACAAGTCTAAGAGGACTGAATTCACAGCATCGGAAATCCTGTATTTGTACTTTAAAAGTGCATGATAACATTACAGAACATAAAATTAGTCTTGAAACAAGCAGGAACTCTGCTCCTTCCACAAATGCCATTTAAGTCTGGTGGAAGCACCTCATGTTTCATCAACTGTAATGACTCTGAGCATTCATTACAACCTATGAGTTCTGTGTAAATCAGTCCCTCAAACTTCCATTTTAATGCACAAGTAAATATGGCCATTTAACAGTGTGAAATTAAAGTTAGCACACATTTTGAAAACAAAGTAAGAAAGACCTCCAATCATAACCACCCAGAACATCCATCAGTGGTGCTGCTATTCATTCAGGACAGTTCCATGGGCTGGCATTTGGTACCTAACACCTTGTTTTCACCTTTCTGAATAAACAATCTTCTCTGAAGACGCTGTCAACTGTCTTTAGGAAAGAGGCAAACCCCTAAAACCTTTGCAACTTCTCTACCAGTATCTTTAAATATGTAGGACCATGTTTTGCTGAAGAAAAAATTTTTCAATACCTCTTAATATTCAGTGACACAAACCCTGCACTTCAGGAGAAAAAACTGCTTACAAATATTTAGTTAGTGACAACCAAGCTTTACTGTAACCTTACAAACAAGAAATTCATACTTTTCATGCTGCTGCAATCTTTTAGCTCCTCTGGCAAAAAGCAAACGTACACTTTGAAGTTCCTTGCAAATGAAACCAACACAACCAACCTACATTTTGCTGCCCACTAGCAAATGACACTGCTAAGGCCAAGCCAAAACTTATTATTAGTCAGACAAACAGTGGAGATGAGATGCTGGCTTACAGCTAGACAACCTTAGCTTGATATTCAGCCCTAAGAAAATGAAAGGCATCAGATCACAGCATGCAGCAAAGGAGCAGGAAAGCATTGAGTGGAACTCAACTCCAAACATACCTCGTGGGAAGGGTCCAAAGTTCTGCACGCTTCCACTCCTCACGAGGAAAATCCAAGTGCAGGGAGGTTTGAATCTCACACTGTGCCTGGCAGAGGGTTAGCTTGGCTGCTAGGACCACTTGTCAGCACAGCAGAGAACACAGGACAGGCATTCCCATGGAAACAAGGATGTCCCAAGCAGAGAGGAAGAGGTGCACATGCAGGGCAGGGCATGCAGGGAGTCTGGGTGACCCTGCCTAGGCACTGACAACTCTTTCAGTAGCAACCTCTTAACATGGACAGAGGTTATTTAGATGCTTTTAAAGACAAAAACCCCATAGAATTTGACTCTGGCAAGCCCAGCAGCAGCTCCTGCTCTCAGCACAGAGCACCAGGGCACACGTACCTTCTTGTGAACAACGGAGGAGGTGGAATTAATGGTGCTCTCGTCACTATGCATCATGACCAGCTCAGGGCTGCTCTCATCCAGGACCTCCTGCATGCTGCTCACACTGCTGCTCTGGCTGCCTGTGCTCACAGACATGCTGGGGATGGAATGGTTGCTGCCCAGACTGTCCATCTTCCTACTCAGGTTTGATCCATGCTCACTGTCCTATAAAACAAGGGGCATCAGTTACAGATCCCGCAGATCACCTGCCCAGCACGTGCCTGCAACGCCCAGAATTTGTTTTAAAGGTGACTCTGCAGACTTCAAGGGTCTTTGGGCATTATTTTGCCAACTGCACATCTCAAAGGGCTGTTTGGGTTCTGGAATTCTCCATATTGGGCAGGCAGCTTCTGCCTTTTCCCCTGCAATCTGATTACATCAGGTTTCAAGTCAGTTTTTTTCCTTATATCCTTAAGTCTGGGCATGGCTCTTGGCTTGATAGGATACATCCAGGAATACTGGATGGCTGGTAGAAGGAGCCTCGTAATTTAAGAGAAATGATCCAAGTTTGAATTAAAACAATGCTTTGAGTCAGGATCTGCTATAACACATTTCCTGTATCAGAAAATATGTAAGACAATGAATCCATTTGTTTATTATTTGATACATTCTACATGGTGTAGAGGTGATAACTTCCACGTCCCAAGCAGTCAGCAATTCTATTTTATCAAGCTAAAAACCCCTAGAACCTTGTGTTTTCAGCCAAGATAAAGGTGAGTGAAGTATCTTAGCAGCTGACTCAGATGAGCCTGCATTATTATAGGGGTTAAAACTTGGATATACATAAATAAATATTCCTCATACAAGAGGTATTTTTGATTCTACAGACAAGTATCAGAAGTTAGCAGCCTTTTTTCTTCTTCCATACCCATAGGAGTACAGCAATCCCAGAGTATGCACTTAGTCTGGACTGATTTAGAGAATTTATGGAGTCCTTTGTAATTAGCTAGTGGCACCGAAGAGGCTTGCAAGGAGCTCACAGTGAGGACAGAACTGTGAACATCCTTCAGCTCCTGGTGTGAAGCAGCCTTGACTCACTAAAATGAGCAGCCTGCTGCTGCATCCAGTTTGCCCTGGCCTCTGAAGGGAGCTTGGGGAGAATTCCATTACAAATCAATTAACAGGGAACTCATTTTGTTGGAGACTGACAGAAAGATAAAATTGAGACTTGATAGATTTGCCTTTGATTGTGTGATTATTTTTTAAGCAATCAGCAGATCATTATTCAGAGCCTGCGTGAGAGCACTTAAAATCCAGAATACTACTATTTTACAGAGAACATAGGCGCAGGGGAATGAAAGTATTTTCAGGATGCTTATATAGAGTTGCAGAAGAAATCACATAATGAAGGATCTGAGGCTGTGTAATTAATGAATGTTTATGCATGAAGGACAGAGATGAGATTGCATTTGCAACCTTAGCATTGGCTTCCTGACTTCAACTTTAACCTTCTTGGAAGGGCTCTGAGGAAAGCATTAGTAGTATTTTGCATATTAAAGATTTGTAAGGCTCATCTTCCACCTTAGAAAGCCCAAGGTAGAAGAAGGAAGTGTCTGGTGGCATTTCCAGTGGAGCAGGTTCTGTCCCTAGTGAAGCAGGAACTGCAGCACATGCTGGGTTTCCTTCTCCTGGCCAGTTAATGACACACACGAGCAACGAAACCTCCTGTGGTGGGACAGGGGCTCAAGGGTCAGTGCAGAGCATGCTGTGCACATGCAGAGTGTCATCAGCTGCATCCCTGCCAGTCCCTGCAGAGACAACAGCTCCTCTCCCTGCTTTTTTGAGGAGTGGAGACAGGAGGAACAGAAGATGCACCTTGGAGTCAAACGCTACCATAGTGTTTCCTGTTGAGCTTGGAAGTGCTTAACAGCCAAGTGCCATTCCCTGGCACTC
Organism: Corvus kubaryi; assembly: GCF_017639235.1. NCBI lineage: Eukaryota > Metazoa > Chordata > Aves > Passeriformes > Corvidae > Corvus > Corvus kubaryi. The sequence continues at coordinate 238,463 of NW_024581110.1, read as the reverse complement.
TACTGCCCTGTCATTCTGCTGACAGCTTGTCACATGTGGGGACAGAAACTGGAAGGTTTCAGCACACAAGTTTGACAATCCCCCACTCCCCAGCTAAGCTCCGGGTATGGAAGTTGGAGGGCACCTTTAATCCCAGCAGTTGCTGTTCTTGCTCCTTTGGGGCTTCTTCACAGGGAGGGGGAGCACAAAGTGCCAGTCCCCTCCTCCTGCAGCTCCACCTGAGACCCAGGTGCCCATTTCTTAAACCAGAGCTCCAGTTTAGCTTTAAAGGAGCACTTGACACACCCAAACCTCAAACCCAGCCCCCTGCAAATACTCTGAGCTTGGGTGCCTCACTGTGTGTTATTGCCTCACTCCACTGGAGCAAAAGGAATACAGACATCAATTTGTCTGTCAGTGTTTTTCACTGAGAAGCAGTCATAGATTTATTTATGCATTGTGCCTACACCAAGTGACATTAATTTCCATCTAAGCTCATCAATTGAAAAATGACTGGTTTCCTTCTCTCAGCCACAGTTAGGGTCAATTATCATACACTGATTAAGTGGGTTGTTTATTACAAGATTTAAACTGAAGCTGCATTTTAGGTCTTTAACCTTTTTCTTCTTTAACATTAAAGAATGTAAAAAAATAAGTCTTACTAATTTGGTGATTTGCCTTTCAGCTCATGAGAGGCCAATTACTTTACAGTAAAGTTATGGTAATTGAAAAAATATTAACATTAATGGAGTTGTTTTGACTGTGCAGATGAGAAAGAAAAGCTTGGGCTGTCAAAGACCCTCCTCCACACAGGCAGGGAGTCACTTCTCACAGAGAACCTCCCTCAGAATGAGTTTCTTCCATAAAGCTTCCAGAAGAAAGGGCAGCACTGGAAAAAATCCAAAGTTTTACATGTACAGTAACTGGCAGTTTGAACACTGAGTAAGGGCTACTCATCATTATCCTGTCCTGTCTCTCTGCTGATCCAGATGATATTCCAACAACATTCCTCACCTAGGCTGTGCTTGTTCTGCCACCCTAAGGACAGGAACATCTCCCTGGCCCTAAAATTACTCGTAAGAGTGTAAATGGGGCAACAAATCACAAGTACCTCCTCCTCCTCCTGGGACTCATTCAGGGGGCCATTCCGTGTCTCCTGGAACAGGATTTTCTTCATTTTCCGGTACTGCAGGTTGTCCAGCTCCCTCACTGCATCCTTGGTCCTTTGGATGAGGTCTATGAGCACCCTGGGTGGTCGCTCCCGGCGGACAAAATCGTGCTGAGTTAAAGGAAATAAAGCACCTCATTTCAGACACTGGGGTAACACCAGGGACAATGGGGACTTTTGAGACCCCTGAAGTGACAGTTCCCATTCTGGAATGTATCTGTTCATATTCAATAACTGCCAATACCCTTTCTCAAAAACTCCAAATACTCTGAGCTTGCACTGGGGTCAGGTCTTCCGATCTCTCCAGGTTACACAGACAATTTGTCCCTTCCTGAGCTGGCTCACTCAAAACACACGAGGTGACACTTCAAACCTTGGAGGCACAAGAATTAACAGAATGCAGCCAGGACAAAGAAGAATCAACCTGCAAAGATTTATCCTGCATCCATCTATTCCAATTCACACATAAAACCAGCAAGGAGACCACCAAGTCTGTTTATACCTAAAGCTTTTGTAGCCAGAGTTGAAATAAAATCAGGCTCTTGCCAACTCCTGCACAGGTTTTAAGTGCACACTTAATAATTCTCTAATGGTATTTAAGAACATTATTAAAGCCTCTTCTCTGATTTATCAGATACATTCTCCTGAACTGTACAGCTGGCGGTGGAAATTAAAGTCTTCAGCTTTCCCATTTAACCTTGGCTAAAGCAGACAACCTGAGTGTCCACTTGCCAATATTCTGTATGGCATCACTACAGCTCGGTGTGTTGCTTAGTAGTTCCCAAGGGGGATGGCTTAAGGGCACAAACATCCTCTGCATGCTGTAGAAAAATTTACAGTGAAAACAGAAAAATTTGCAGTGAAAAAAAAAAGAAACTGGGGGGAAAATGTTGTTCTCTGTTGCACATTGCAAATGCCACAAGGGGCTTTTGTTAGAGCCTCAACAGCTGGACCCACCTGCAAGGAAATTCTCAGGAGGGTTACCTTTACCTGCTCAGCCTCACAGCTCTCCTGTGGGCTCAGCTCAAGAGTGAATTCATCCCCTGGAGCTGAAGTAACCAGCACATGGAGCCCCAGCCCACCCTAAAACAGGAGCCTTCAACAGAAGAGCTGAAAGGATGAGCTAATCATCTTTTAATGATTTGTAAATAAATAAGGAAAGCATCATGCCACAAGTTTGTTTCTTGTTTTTAATTGAATTCAAACTGTTGTGCATTTGAGTTTTGCTAGTGGGGACAGCCAGTCATTTCAGTACCCATTTTCTGCTTGCAGTGATGGTATTTATTTTTGAATCAGAGCTGAAAGTTCTAAACACCATTTCACACAGGAACAAAATGAATCATTTCTGCTCCTCAACGCAGATAACCACCATTTATTTCTCCATGAACAGTAACAATCTGCAGCTTATTTATGATTAGGAAAAAAAGGAACCCATTTTTATCTCATTGTAGATCATTTTTAGAAAGCAGCAAAGTATTTGGAACAATGATCCTGAACCAAAATCCATTCTATGTGTGCACTCAAATATTAAAGTGTGACCACATGAAAAGTGTAGGGCAGACATAAATATAAATAAAATATAAATATAAAATACAGAATATACAGGATTTCAGACTCAGATCTCAGCTCTAATTGTTTGTACAGACTCCAACCCAAGGTACTCCTGAAAACACATCCTTCAATGAACTCAGCCTGTTCCTAGAGAGCAACACAGCTGCCAATCCCCAGGAATGAGTCATTCCAAAACCCACAACATAAACCTATTAGCTGGTCAGGGTGCTACAAGTAGAACCAGGGAACAAAACACTGATTATTTGCCACAGCACAAATGTACCATAGGAAAAAAAAAATATACCAGGTGCCAAAGGGAGCACAAATAGCTCCTTCATCATTTACCTGGAGGGGTCACTGGCACCAGCAGCCAGAGGGAGAGCAGGGCTAATAATCAATTTTAAGGAAAGGCAGTAGTTAGAAGAAAAGCCAAAGCCTGATGGAGAAGGGGCTGGACAGGATTTCACACCCCGCTACCTTCTAATGGAAGGCTGCTCCTGAATTTCCCAAAAGCAAAGCCCTTGGAGCTGTAAACAGTTCCTCTATTTCCCAGGTAAACTGAAACCAAATGACTTAAACTGGAACTGATTTATGATTCTATGATTCACTGACAAAACCTTGCCAAACTCTACACACATCACTCCCAGGTCCGCCTCCTACAGGCTCTTGGCAATTAGGACCTGTAAAAACCCTTTCCAAAATGATTCAGTTATTTCCAAAACAAGTTTAATTAATTGGGTTCAGTATAGAAACCATTAAAGGGATTTAAACAACTTTTGGGTCTGGTGGTTTGATTAGGGGAGGAAGTCAGCCTTGGCCTATCCTTTTAATGCTACTTTTAACCGCTAACTGTGATGCACGAATGGAGGAAAAAAGAAAACAAAAATAAAATCCAACCAAAGAGTGGATTTTTGTAAGGACAAATATTTGTTCACCATCTTTATAATTATTTCGGTAGACAAACAGATTTCCCCCCAAATTTCTGGAAAAGATTTGATAAATTACCCGTAACAAATCCGTTGATGATGGCCTTTCCTGAGGTATTTTCTGTAAGCAGTAATCAACAAATCCCCTAAAGGAGTCTGACCTGCAAATAAAAAAAAAAAATTAAAAAAAAATTCTAAATGCAAAAAAGAAGTTTAGGATCTAGAATATATTGAAACTTATTTGTGCAAAGCAAAAGAAAAATTTTGACTAATTTGCTCTTAAGTTCTAAGGCAGAGAAAGTTACTGGGTTTTTCCAAATTCCAGGCTGATCCCATCAGTTCTTTCCCAGTTAAAGGCTGTTGAAACAACATGGACACACAATCATCCCCAAGCACAAACTGAAAACCAGGTTAGAACTACATGTACCAGTCACTATTTATGATTTTACTTCAACTGCTTTAAAAAATGACAGTGGAATTATTGGCAACTCCAGAAATGCACTCACTGATCTCTGGGAGGTTATGGAGGTAACCCTGCCTCGGGGTAAAGCCCCTCAATGCTCAGTTCAGCAACACTTGAGGCTTTCTGTGAGGTTTTATCACAGCTGGAAAGAAGGAAACTGATCTTTCAGGTGCCACTGGACTCAAAAGCAGCACAAAAGGCACCTTGGTGACTCCCTGTGCCCTCTGAGAGCAAAGAGCAAACAGGGCACTGTAAACAAGTGCTTGCAATCAAGAACTCTGATCTGGTGCTGTTTGTTCACAGCTGTCTCTGCTCTGCATTGCAAACTCTGCACAGAACGTGGGGACCATGCTGCAGGCAGCAGAGCAAGCTCCTGGAATACTGAAAAATGGACAAAACAGAGAGGATGAAATAAGGAAACTGGAGTGGTCTTGATAAAATGATCATTTGATTAAATGATCAGCAGTTAAACAGTTGTGCTGCTTAAATGCCCAGCAGAAAAATGGGGGAACTTCACACCTCTCCAGGAGCTTTTGTTTCAAGCCTTCTGTGAGCTCTGCCAAGCATCACCCCACAGCAACATCCCAGTCCTGGGTATGGGGAACAGCATACAGGGCAAGCCCTCTGCTCCCACAGAGTAACAAACTGTTCTTGTATCCAAGCTCAGATTCTGGAACACGCCTGGAGCATGGGGAGTATTCACTGGCCACTGAGCTCTGATGGCTTTTGGAGTCACCCACTGAAAAAAATATCCAGTTACCTCCACATTCTCCCTTTCTCAACGTTTCAGCTGCACAGCAATGCTAACAACTCTTCTGCTAACGGGGATCTTTGGCAGCTGGAAACTTTGCTGATGCTGAGCCATGGCTGGTTTAATGCATCTAAGAATATTTTAATTCCTTCAGCAGCTACAGCCCCAGAATTAACACCTCCACACACTTAGACTGTAGAACAGCCAGACTGACAGAAGGTCAAAATTGAGCCAGCCTACACAGGATTTGAGAACACACACAAATCACTGCACTGCAACCAACACTTTCCTTGTCAGGTTTGAACTGTGCAATGTCACAGGGCATTTTCAGGGAAATAAACAACAAATCGGCTGTTAATGGTTCTCTTACCATTCATCTGATTGTAATCTAGGGGAATCGTTCTGGGCTATGTGATATAAGGCACTCATTGCATTCATGTTGAAAAGTGGAGGCTTCCTTTCAGCTAGAAAGAGAAGAGAAAGGTGTGATAAGGCTGTCTGGAAAGAAAAGAGAAATGTATGGAAGTATGAGCAGAGTATCACTGCTAAATCAATGCTCAGTGCTGTTGTCATCACACTTAGGCGAATTATTTTAATATCCCAAGTTAGACCAGGACACTCACTCAAGGAAAGCTGCTGTTCAGTTGGAGAGGGATGACAAAATCCAAAGAGAGCAGGATACAAATTATAAGGAAGAGTTTGCAGTAAATTTTGCTTTAACTGCAACATCTCACACCTGATCTGCTGTGGCAGAATTAGCTGAAACTGAGTAAAACTGAGCTTAGGCACAGTTCAGGGCCAGGACACTCTGTATCAGTCCCTACAGATCTCTGATGCACTGCTGGAACATCTAGATTACAGGAAAGAGTGGCTGCCCTGCCTCATTTGTCACGGCAAGTGGGACAGGTTACCAAATTCACTTGCCAGAGGTGCCATGAACTCCTTCTCACTGAAATCCTTCCCAGTCCTTGCACCAAGAGGGCACCTGCCCAGCAGCCCCTGACCTCTCAGGAGGGCAGAACTCACAGAAAAACCGGGGGAGGCTGGTTCTCACCAAGGTCAGTGGTGCCAAGATTTTTCAGTTCTTTCAGGCCAGGGAAGTCCCTTGTCCTTGCCATGCAGCATGCAGACAAAGCACCAAATCTGCTTTTCTTTAACCACTACTTACTCCAGCTACAAAGGGAATTAAGACATCAGCATTCAAAGAAAGCCAAGTGCTGCTCAACAAGAGATTTCCTCCCACTGCTGCCTGACCTCATGTTCAGACAGGGAACCAGGCGAAGGCAAAGTTCGCAATGTAAAAAAGTTTAATGCTTCTCAAAAGGGTATTTTTAAAGAAAGCAAATCCATCATCTCTGTAAAATGGCTTTGAGGTTCCTGAGTAAAAAGCTCCATAGAAATTCTGGTACCAAGACTGTGTCTACATAGGGTTGCACAGTCTCTCCCCTACTGCTGTAATTTACTCCTTAGAGGTTGTGACACACCTGAACTCCATACAAACAAAAGTCATTGGCCTTATGCAACAACAGAAGTCTAAAACTTCCAATTTTGGCATTTTTTTTATCAAAATACAGACCATGTCAGCATGCTGGCACATAAAATACAGCCATGTTAGTTACTAGTTATCTACACCATCTCAATTCTGGAGACAACATTTCTTCTCCTGCACATCCCCCTCTGTTATCTCATGCATATTTCTGCTGATTAAACGTTCACCAGTGACACTTTCAGTGAACTCACCCTCATAATAAGTTATTGATGTACTGCTGTTAAATAGAAACTATATCAAGACTAATTTTTGAAAATAATCTACTCAGCACATGCAGTGTCAATATTCAAACTTGAAACACACACTTAGAGTCTGCTCTGTGTACCTGCCATCACATCCACTTCTGCTCCAAGCTCTGTGGATGTGTATCATTTGCCCTTTGCAGTGCAAACCCTTTTCTCCTCCTCATGTAAAGAACCTGTCCACGATGATTCATGGCACAAACTTTTCAGCTGAGACTGAAGATTTTTGTTTCAGAAGGCAGGGAAGTAAGAAGAATTGAAAATTAAATGTAGGTCCTTTCTGACACACAATCCTTAGGACACCCATTCCCTTTACACAACAGCTGGGACAACTTTCTTCGAGTCCAGCTTGGAAAACAGATGACAAACCAGGGTTTCTCCTCACTCAAGAGCAAAATGCTCTGGTTCTCCAGGGAATAACTGAGCACACCAGACTAACACGAAAGCACAGTGCATCAGCAGCTTGCTCTTGATTTGCCAGCGAGTAAAGATTTAACTCAACTGTCAGAGTTTTCCAAGTCAGGCATTTTAAAAGGAAAAACTTATGAGTAATAAGGATCTTCCCTTTTTGCAGGAATTCCTAATACACCGCAGAATTAATTATCCACCTCAGCTGCTGTGGGTTCACTCACCTAACTCGATGCACGTGATCCCGAGAGACCAGACATCCACCTTCCCATCGTACTGTCCCTCATCCATAGCAAGGATCACCTCTGGTGCCATCCTGCCAACCACAGAGCAAAGGCTGCGTTAGGGGACACACAGGGTCACTCCAAGCACACAAACTGAGGTGGTTTCACCCCCTTTAGCAAAGCCACAGAGCAGGACAGAGAGCAGGGAGCTGAGGAAAAGTGTGCTGGAATGGAACAAAGACTGACCACACCAGCAATTTGTCAGAGGAAAGGCAGGGAGAAAAAAAGAGGAAAGGGGCTGGGGGAAAGAGGAAAGGCGGGGGACAAGGGTCAACCCAATCATCTTCCTGTTAGCAGAACATGCTGGCACATGGGAGACCCCCCCTATTTCCAAAGGCATTGTAGCTGCAGGCTGACAGCAAGGGCTGGGAGAGCCCTAAAGGCACCCCTTGCACCCTCCCCCCCAGGCTTCCCCTTGGCACACCAGGAGCATTTCCAGCAGACATATGCAGCCTGTGTGTGCAGCTATGAGTGGAACAGGGAAATACGGTGGTCCAGGATAAAGGGATGAAGCGGGCACAGAGAAGCGGCAGGCCCAGCCTGCAAAAATTCAGCCTCTTAAATTGTGTTCTTCCAAAAAAAGGCTTCATGCCAAATAGCCTCATTCCAAGGCTGGGCCATGGTGACCTCTCAGCACTGCCTGGGGCCTCTGCCACAAAATCAGTGGAACATGGAGCTGTGTTGGCCCTCGGTGCTGGGAATGCCAAGGAACTTGGGTGACCCCTCAGCAACTCCTTCAAAATAGGATTTAAGTAGCCATGTGACTTCCAGCCAGACTAACAGGATCCCCTTTTTCCACGAACGTCTTATTTCCATCACCTATGGCAAGTGTGAGTTATTTTTAAGCCAATGGCATTGCAAGAGTGGAGCCATTTCCAAGCACTGCACAGCCTAAACCTCTCCTTATGGACCCTGAAGAAGGACACACTTCCTGAAGGTCTGGACACAGGTTTCTCAGGAAAACTGCTTGGCTAATGAAGATTTTATCCAGGTATTATTTTTGTATTGTGAAGCACTGGAAAGGGAAGACAGCAGTTCTATAAAGGACTAAAGCACTGCAGGCTTCACTCACCAGTAAGGCGTTCCCACAAAAGAGTTGGCAGGGGACACTATAGATGCAGATCCAAAATCAGCGAGTTTCACTTGACCTGGTTCTGTTAGAAGAATATTTCCAGCTTTAATATCCCTTTAATAGAGAAAAAAAAAAAAAAAGAGAAAAAACAGTGATTTAGCATGATACAAACTCTGGTGAGATGCCTTTGTCTGCAAAGGGCAAGCACAGGATATCCTGTCACCCACACGGCAGGGGATGCTGGGACAGAAAGAATTCACTGACAGTGTTTCAGCAGCAAGCCCAGAGTAACCTCTATTCACCCATTCCCAGGACAGCATCGCTTCAAAAGGAATACTGTGGAATATTTAATACACATGTGCTACTCATACATCCTGACACTTCTGCTGCAGGACAAGTGCTCAAGTCTTGTGGGTGCAAGTATGAACACCTCAAATGTACAGGAGAGACAGCACAACCTGTCCCCCTTACTGTCATCTCCACTGCCACCTTCCCTGTACAACAGCCAAAGGGACGGAGCATCTCTCCTACAAGGAAAGGCTGAGAGAACTGGAATTGTTTAGCCTGGAAAAAAGAAGGCTTCAGGATGACCTAATTGTGGCCTTCCAGTACCTGAAGGGAGCCTACAAGAAAGATGGAGAGGGACTATTTACAAGGGATGGAGTGCAGGGTCAGATGGGAAATTAGGAAGGAATCCTTCCCTATGAGGCACAGGTTGCCCAGAGAAACTGTGGCTGCCCCTGGATCTCTGGAAGTGCCCAAGGCCAGGCTGGACAGGGCTTGCAGCAACCTGGGATAGTGGAAAGGGGGTGGAACAGGATGAGCTTTAAAGTCCCTTCCAACCCAAACCATTCTGTGATCCTATACAACGGCTCAACAGCCACATCGGGTATCAACAACATACCTGCCAGCCTTGTGCCTGCAATTAAATAATAATAACAATAATTCCCTCCTTTGCCGTCCACAGCACGCCGCGGACCAGCGGGCGCGGGGCCTGCAGTGCCGCTCCCTCGCCACCAGGTGGCCCCCCGCGCCAGGTCCCGCGTGGGGCCGGACCCGCGGGACCCGCTCCCAAAATTTGGTCCCCAATCTCAAAATTCGGTCCCCGCTCCTTAAATCCTGTCTCTTCTCCTTTAGCCTCGCCGTTCCCACCGGCACAAAAACTTCTCCCCGCCCAGCCAGGGCTCCCTCTCTCGCCTCTCCTTTTCTGCCTCAGCAGCCACAAAACCAGGAATGTGTAGCTGGTCCTCATTTCTGGGTGAGGAGATTCGCCTTCCCACCTCAGAGGTTAAAAGGTGGAATACCCCTCGGATGAAACCCAGGTCACAAAAGCACAGGATAGTTGGGGCTGAAAGGGACCTTCGGAGATCACCCAGTCCAACCCCCCTGGAGCAGGTGACACAGGAACATGTGTCCACAGAGGGAGAATCCACACCCTCCCTGGGCAGCTGTTCCAGAGTTCTACCACCTTCCATGGAAAGAAGTGCTTTGATTTCTCCTCGGGTAGTTTTATCCTTAACACTTCCATCACCTGATTTTTGAAAGCGTAGAGTTTTACTTATTTACATGTAAATAAGAAAAAAAATCTAGTCTTAGAAATAGTCTTGCTCAATGAACTCCAATTTATTTGGCAAATTTAGGGTGATATTATTCTATTAGTGTTCAGTACAACATTCCTGTGTAGCCTTTGTTACCATGGTCTGCACAGAACAATTGCCAACAAGGCAGAGAAAATTTTGGTAGAATAGCTTTTACCAAAGCTGTTTAAATCCAGTGAAGCAGCTTTGAGACTCCAGGGAGCAGCAGATGGAAGGGCAGCAGCAGCAGCACGCTCCAGCCTTACCTGTGGATCCTACAGTGGGAGTGCAGGTAGGCCAGCCCCTGCAAGGCACCGTGGGTGATGGCAGCGATCTCCACTTCCTGCAGTGGTTTCTTGTGAACTACGGGAAACAAAAATCAAGAAAATAAAACAGAAGAAAATAAATGGGATATTTTCTTGAGAAAGTGATTTTTTAAAGAAAAGGAATCCCACCAGTCTGCTACGAAGAGAAATTAGGGAAGAATTCTTCCCTGTGAGGGTTTTAAGGTCCCTCCCAACCCAAACCATTCTATGATCCTGTGATCTTGGCCCCCAAGGAACACTAGTTTTTGTAAACTTTGGCTTTGATTCCCTATTCTGACTTAGATTCTCCTATTTCTTTGCAGGAGCTATTCTTATTTTGAGGTCACATCAACCTCTTGTTCTAAAAACCATCTGTAATTATTCCTGCACACTGCAAGGCAAGGATAAAGGTGATCTCTGCAGGATTTTATCATGGATGTTCAGAAAATAGGCAGCCTAAAAAGGCACAGATTACAGGAACATACCTGTACACTTTTCTACCGTCACTTGACAAAATTAAAATGTGCAGGCCAACTATCTGCAGCACTAGGAAAGCCTCAAATTCTACCCAGAGAACAAAGTGGGACAGACAGACCACCTCTACCATCTACAAAACCCCAGTCCATGAGGAAACAGTCTCCCATCATACTCAGGTGGGGAGTACTAGCAAAAAGAAAGGCCAAGATATATAAAACTTACCTTCTAGCAAATCAGAAGCTGATCCTAAACAGTACTCCATAACCAACTGCAAAAAAAGAGAACATCATGCCTTCAAGTATCTCTTGAAGCATTTTGAAAGTAAAAAATGTCTTTACATTCAAGACTTAAATCATGTGGTGGCTTTAACGCCCTGATAAAGGAAAAGAATGTAAGTAGTAGGTTTTGTTAGTTTTCCATCAGAAGATGCAAAATTAGACTCTATTTTAGTACTGTTCACCACAAACCCAAAGCTATTTCCCTGCCTGTGCTGAGGATTTGAGTGTTGCAGTGTCCATTTGCTCTAAAGAACCCCTCACTCACCCACGCCGTGTGCTCCTTCAGGTAACAGCCCTTGTACTCTATGGTGTTGGGGTGCTTCAGCTGTTGGAGAAACTTGACTTCTTTGATGATGTCCTGCCATTTCTAATGAAAAAAAAACCAAAGCAAAAAGTATAAATACATTTCTCTTCTTAATCCTCTACATCCTTTCATACTCCACACAGTGTAGGACAGTCTGAAAAATGACCATAAAACTATTTTACAATATAAAGATGGAAAGTCGGAATTGCAAAAGCACAGCTGTAAATGAGTTGTCTGGGTCCCTATTGCACTGAGTTAGCCCCAAGACATATTTAACAGCTTGAGGATTGCAAAACCAATTTTCTTTTTCTCATTTTAAATGCAGTACATTTTACTTAAATGCTGCTGCTTTGCAAATTGAACTGTTCAGTGGCCTCAAACTTAGCAAGAAACCACTGTCCCGAGAGACACCTTAAGTGCTACAGAGAGTAGCAGTGAGCTGCTCATCTTCTGTAACACAGCACAAAACCACTGACATTTGGGAGACCAACAAGCAAGCAAGGAAAAATGAGTTTAAACCATCCCTGTTTGCTATTAACAAACAAACACACCCTGCACATCCACACACTAGTCCAAAGGAACAGGGTCTAAGTTCAGCACAAAAATAAGATGAACAATTATCAACAATTGAAATGAGACTGAGGTCAGCAGGTCTATGCATTTTTACAGATCCTCAAGAGTTTCTCACATTTCAGAGAGATGTGCTCCAGTCGCCAGCGTGCTCTTAACACACTTCTTAATGAAATTATTTCTAAAACAAGCTCCATCCAGGCATTCTGAATCCCCATCCACTTCCTTAAACTGAACTATTTGTCAAAATTTGCATAAACTCATTTTCCCTCCCCACACCTCCACAATCCCCGTGGAAGGGAGCAGCAGCTCCTGCATTAAAGGCTGTTCTGTTGGAGTCGAACCAAAGCTGCAGCTCATTTCACTGCTCAGATTTACACTGGAGCTGCCACAGCTCCTGAATGCACAATTGCCTTTACTCCTCTTACCTCATTCGTTTGCTTTCCGCTATAGGACATCTTCTTGACTGCCACCACCTCATTAGTGTGGGAATTTGTAGCCTGGAGTAGGGAAAGGGAAACATTGAAAAAAAGCAAGAAATAGACTGAAAAAAGCATCATTTCTCCCCCCCCCCCCCCCCCCCACCCAGAGAGAGCTGTGCCTGTGGCAAATGTAGGCTTTTTTCTCCTATATCCTTGCAAGCTCCTACACCTCAGAGACATCTTCCTCAGGATAAGATTTACACACAATTATTAGGACACTTTTCCATTGTTTTATTTGCCCACATCCACTGTTCCTCCCTCAGACTTTGTGCTACTTCTCTATTGATATGTAAAAGGCCCAATACCGTACCTACTGAGAACATGCAAAATACCGTTTTATTGGAATTTCATAGAAACAGTTTTAGATCAACCATTGGCAAAATGTTTTCCAAAGAAACAAACAAAGAGGTGCATCAAAATCTCCATGATTTCATCCAAAAACTCCATACAACACTGATATTCTTAAATAGCTATCTCAAGTTCCAGCTTCAAGAAGATGATTCAACCTGGAATTCATCTCCATTAAAAAGCTTTCCTTTCACTGCACCAGATCTTAGTCTTGCAATGACTATTATACAGCCATCAAAATTCTACTTTTCTGCAGCCTGGATGATGCAGGGATGGTAACTGGAGACTAAAAACTCAGGTTTTGGAACGATCTCTCTGCTTGCCTGGACTGGCAGTACCCTCATTTCTGCATGTTAAGGGCAAAAAACATCAAGCTTCTGGTCTTAAAACAGTTGCTGAAATCTCTGTACATCCAACCATTTTTGGGACAAAAAATTAGTGACAGCTAAAAGCTTAAACTATAATAGGAGCTAAATGTGGTAAATCCTCCTTTCAAGTAACGTATTAACTAATGAAATTTTTTTGAGGCATGTGGTGACTTCAAAGAAAAACTGTGTTGGGTGAACCAAGGGAGCACAGGAATTACTGAAGGGAGGTGACACAGGCCCCTCACAGCACACACTCCTCAAATGAGATAGAAAAAGCTGAGAACAAGGAACTTTGGGATAAGGCAAAGCCCTTCCCCACCACTTGCCACCCTGATTCAGCAGAGAGAAGATCAAGAGCATTTTACTCAGATGTATTAATGCTTTATTTCTGTCACATTAATTCCCAACAGCTCCACCTGACCATGGTATCTCTCCTTACAGCTGTGATTTGTCACTGAAGGACACGCTGCCACGTTCCCAGAGCTGTGGGGGAAGTTGTGGCTGCACCAAGTGCTTGGGATGTTCCTGGCTGAAACAACTCACTGTATGAGCTCACTTGGGGAACAGCCACTTGCTGAAGCAGTTTTGGCCATACCTGAGATGATACCTTGAGAAATTACATTGTTATCCCTCAAAATACACATGAAATACTTATATGACATAAAATTTAAGGTTCCTCTTGTAACAACAGCTCCACCAACACCTCCATCATGTCACATAACTCCAAACAGTGAACTGGAATGCTTAAAATAACTCATGCTACCTATTGTCAGCTAGAGGTGTAAGGGATATTCTCTAAATACTTGACTGTCTGATATTCAGAAACCAAATTCCAGTGAACCTGATCCTCCTGAGTGACCGACCACGTTACCAAGCAGCTTTAATTTGTCTTTAACTCATTTTTTCAATATTGATTCTATTTCAGTCTCACTAATACCAACTGGATTATAACTATTTCCAAACCCAGTATTTTGGATTTGGCCTTGTTTGACACCAACTGCAAAAGCACCATTTTTCTCACTTCCAGATTAAATTCTCTTGCCTGTATCGATGAATGCCACACATCCTTCCTGCTTGAATTCCCATTCCTCTGAGGACTCGCTCTTTGCTTTTGCCATAAAGGAATTTGCAGTGATTTCCAAGCATATGAACTCCAAGTATCTTGAAATTCCAGTTTGGCAAATTAATTTTAAGCTGTTTAAATTCAGCTTTCAGCATCAAACAGCACAAAACACCATATAATTGACCTAGATGGTTAGGTACACTATTAAGACTATAGTAAACTGCTACTATAAATACAGCTGTAACATTAAAGAGATCAGGAGTGGTTTGGAAACGCTGATTTTTGAGATGTGTTATCACAAAACCAATGCACACAAAGTACTGAAATCTCAAAGAACACCTCCTTCTACAAATGCTGAAAAACCTCCAAGACATCACTTGAAATGATTCTGTTTTCAAAAAGAAAAAAAAAAAAAAAAAAAAAAAAAAGAACTATACTTACAAAGTAAACTGCTCCAAAACTTCCATGTCCAATTTCATGCAAACCCACAAATATTTCCTCAGGATCATCTTTGTAGAACAGGTCAGCTATTTCTGGGTCCTTTGGCACCCCTTTGCGCATGGTGAAGTGTGTTAGGAACTGGTTTGTGCTCTCAAGTCCCAACCAATTTCTTCCTTCATCGACAAAGCCGTTTGCAGACAGCTCTCAGCACCTGTTGGAAAAGCTCATCTTTAGTCTGCTTCCCTTCCATGTGTTTTTGTTCACACTCCCCTGACAGCAAAATGGGAGGAAACACTTCCAGCAGCAATAGGCTTCACTATCACTTCCTCCAGCTAATTCTTTTTAATTATTAGTTCTATTAAGATAGAGAGATTAAAATGCATTCAGGGTACAACAGCTCTTTATCTCACACAGGAAGCAAGTGCTGCAGTGACACTGAAGTCCACTTGAATTCAAGAGTCCTGCTGCTATGCAAAACATCCTGTGACAGGAGTTTGTTATTCTTCACGCCAGGCTCCCGATGTGTCAGTTTTTAGACTCTCTCTGTTGTTCCTCCTACTTTTCTGGGCTGTTTGCTTTGTTTCTCTACTCCCAATTGCCAGCTGGTGCTCATAGAAAAGTCAGCTGCTATTCCACAGCAACACTTTGCAGCCATGTAATTGTTATTTCTCTATTTACTCAGAGCTTCAAGACAACCAGTGCTGCTGGATTGTGATCGCTCCCAGGACATGGAATCGCTTTTGAAGAATCCTAAACTCCATCATATAAGGCAGCTCTTTGCCTCCTTAACATCTTCCCTTAGCACAGAACTGAACTGCATCTAAATGAAGATTTTCATTACTCATCCCCAAAATTTTATTTATGTGGGAAGACAAAAAAAAAAAAAAAAAAAAAAAGGAGGAAACATCCAAATATCAGAAAGTTTTCCGTTTCTTAGCAAAACATCTTGAAAAATCTACATTGACTCATTAAATACTGGTGCACAAAGCAATGGGGGCCTTTACCCATCTGCTTTTGGCATGTGAAACCCGGCAGATGAGCTGCAGCTGAGTCACCTGGAGCAGTTTCCATCAATCCAGAGCAAGTCTCAGAGCTACTTTCACACCCATGGTTCAGCACCTCTACTGAGGCCACATCTTGTCTGTGCACAACAGACTCCTGCAAACACACTCTAGGGACCTTCAGCCTATGCCACGATATAAAACAGGGCAACATTTAATGAGAGACCAACTGAAACGTAACAATCAGATAAATTTAAAACTAAAACACACATCAAAGGTTTTTGAAGGTTTTGGACTTCAAGTGCCATCTGGATGAAAGCAGAACTTTGGCCTGATGCTGAGACAGCCTCCCCGGCTCAGGGTCAGTGATGGAGCAGCCAGGAGGGGTGCAGTGAGAGGAGCCCACCTGGATAACTGTGGCACCAACCATGCTCTGCGGCTCACATTCCTTCCAGCAGCATTGTCCTGTGCTCCCGGCCCTCCAGACTTTCCTATTCTGCAAAGAAAAACAAGTAACAGTGTTTAGATAAATGATTTTTAAGTTTTACACCTTAATTCTAACACACAAAAACACCACATCCAGTAAAGGCCAGTGACTCCAGGGCCCCACTGGGAAGTACAAGGAGAACTGGCTAAGAATGCTAATGGTGTGACTTTAGGTGAGGATAAGCACTTCCTGTGCTCCACAGATCTTGGACTATATATCACTGCAGGACAGAAAACCAGGAAAAGAGGTTAAATGCCAAGTTCTTTGTCTTTTATAAAGACTCTTAAGCTTGCTAGGGCACAGGAAGTTTCCTCTCAGCCCAGGCTTTTTAGATCATTTATAAAAAGGACAAAGCTCAGAAAAAATCCCCATCCCTGGAAGTGTCCAAGGCCAGGCTGGATGGGGCTTGGAGCAACCTGGGATAGCAGAAGGTATCCCTGCCCATGGCAGGGGAGTGGAACTGGATGGGCTTTAAGGTCCCTTCCAACTCAAATCATTCCATGATTCCGTGAGAAGCTGACAAAGTGTCCATTACTTGATTCTCTGTGTTCTACCTGATGACACACGAGATTCCAGGGAAAGTCTTGGGCATTAGTAAGTCAAACACTGCTGAATTCCACCAGGGAGAGTATGAGCAATGAAAAGATGGGATAGGAGTGCCAACCAGTGAGACCCATCAGCTGAAATCAGGTCACAGTGAGGGATGTCACCCACTGCAGCCACCCACTCCCATGGCTGTAGGAACACCCCCAAAGAGCCACCGCCGTCCCCCAGGGGAGTGGGACACAGGGAGAGCTGGGAATCAGCCTGAACTCATGGAAAATGTAGCTACATGCACAGTACAAATGCTTCCAAGTTAAGCATACTGCAATAGTTACACTGCCAAAATCTGAATTAATAGGCACCTGATTTAATGACACATTAACTCATCCTCTCCTTTATTAGGGAAAAAATAGATGAGCAGAAATCTTCCTGCTAATAGCTAGCACTACCAAAAATGTTATTTTTGTTACTTTATCTCACCACAGGCCAATACTACTGAGGTGCTAAAAGGCTATTTGAAGAGCACCAAAAAAAGGTTCTGCAACGTTTTGCTTAAAAATAAAAAAATCTCAAGTATAAACAAAAGCCAAATGAATGAAATGATTATTCATTTTCAGCTGATTGGCCTCACCTACAGGTGCTATATTTACTACAGACCTGCAGACAGGGCAAAGAATGCAGTATTTCAGGTCTGGCATTCTTCAGCCAACAGAAAAATCCATCTGGCTTTAAAACAATAAAAACAAACTGACAGAGAAAACAATTTATCCATCTCCAGTCAAATGAACCTCTCTGCCATTAATAAAGCCTGTGCAGCTCCAGTATTTAAGGTATTTACAATGGGAAGCTAAATGTTAATACTTAGAGTTAAGCCCTAAATAATAACGTCATTTTCCAATTAGGGCAGACATGAGTAGTGATGCAAATAAATATTCTCAGTAAATCTGCTCAGCAGGACTATTATTTTCCAGCAATGAACATCAAAAAACTTAGGATGGAAAGTGCATCAGCAGCAACCTGAGTCCTGTTGATTGAACATGATCAGAGAATGATCCATACCGATCCCACAGTGCCACAAACACTGAGAACCCTGTGCACTGACACCACCACAGCACCAGATACACAACTTGGGTATTGGCAGTGTAAAACACCACAGATGCACATCACACCACTTCCATTTAGGCTGGCAAGGTCACAAATCCTTAACATCACAACTCCCTTCTCTGAATGCGTAGACTGAACCAAAAATTGTTTAAATCAAGGCAGAGCACTGTAAGAGTCAAGTGCCATTCCAAAAAAAAACCTCAAGTTCAAGGTATGGTCAATTTGAGCAGGTTCTTTTCATTACCAAAGTGCTGAATTGACACAGCAAGAAAATTTCTATTAGAAGCCTGATTTCTGCTTTCCATCCTTGTAAAGCAGCATTTGAGACTCTGCATGTCCTGAAGACCTCAAAAGGAAGCATCATTAATCACACTGGGAGTGACAAGTGACTCAAGATTTTGAAGGCTTGGGAGATGAGCATTTTGTTCAGACAGCAGAGTTTCCTCAATGCTAAGCAACCCTCCCATTTAAAAACCATGAATTAACTGCTTTTGCTACAGGTGTCTGCACAAAGATTCCCCCCTACCAGTTACAACTTCCAGGTGCTTTATTAGTAACAACAGAAAACGCCTTGACCTGAATATAAAAGAAAGAACAAAACATAACTGGAAGCACCTTTAAGAGGAGCTAAACTACCCACATTCCCAAATAAGCCATGGATCTAAAATTATGTCTGTCAATAAGACAAACTTGAGAACTCAAAGTATGTGCCTTGTAAAAACACAGTTTGAATTGCATCTCACAGCACCATAGAGCTGTTTCAAATATGCCCAGAAATGCAGAAAATTAATTTTAGTTCCTAACTACACTAGGGTACTTCCCAAAACAAGGACAAAGTTTTCCACTTCATGCAGAAAAACAAACTACAGGAAACAGGGTGGACCAGCATCAGATTCCACTCGGAGGAGGAGCAACATGACATGGTTCATGCACCCATTTTTAGATGACTATTTTGAGGGGAATAAATTCACACCAGAATTATTTTCCCAAGAATGGAAAGCACAGAGCCCCCTTTCATCACTTCAGTCTCTCCAAAATCTGGAAAACAACATAAGGAAGGAAATTCTGAGATAAATTCAGCTGATAACTATCCTGTGTAAGGAACCTTTCAAACCTGAAGTAAGGAAGGTGCCCAAGTTCCCCTGCAGTCCTCACCCACAAACTAACATGATTTTGTTGGTTTGATTTGGGTGGGTTTTGTGTTGTTTTCAAGAAGCTGGAGCTTTTCCCCTTCCCTTTAATTGGTACACATGGCTGGCTGGCCAGGCCAAACACAAACACTTCATTCTGGGCTGAGTCCCTCACATGAAGACCACGACCTTGGATGAGCAGCCCTTTATTTTAGATAACCTTTCTGGAGAACACTCTTGAATCTCCACATTTTTAAGCTGTTCAGTGTCATTTCTCTGATTATTAAGAATTACTTTCCCAGCTAACTTGATGTAAGTGAACACAACACACATGGTTTTTTCCAGGCACTTCACTTATTTTAATGCTTAAACCAGTCATATTCGCATACCTGGCACGGAAACTCAAGCTACCGACAGGGCATACAAAAAGCACCTCTACTACAGCCTTTGTCTGCTTAAATTAATCACCAATTCCAAGACACTCAGGAAAGATTTCACTCTGGTCTAGAAGCAGCAAGTCCTCTCACATCCTTCCCTCAGATTTCTCTGAAGCAAAATGATTCACTCGGTACAGACCCAGAACAGAAGGTACCCAGTGACCTTCAGCAGGAAACACAAATATTCCTGAGCATTTGAGGCTCTGCAGATATCAGGGTAGTGTTCCCTGAGGGCACACAGCAGGAGGAGCAGACTCAGGAATCAGGACACAGTCTGCCAGGAGAGCTGGACAATGTCATGAGAACCACACGAGTGGCACCAGCAGCACCAGTTCCTCAAACACCACCTCTGTTGTTTGGCTTTTCCAAGGAGTAACTTCCCAGAACACCCAAGTCATTGCCACACAGCATTCTTATTAATATCTGGGTGCAACCACAGCTCTTCACCACCTCCAGCTTCTAAAAAGAAGAGCAAGAATTTCCCTTTGGTGTGTTCGGCTCTGCAATGCACCTGGAATTCCATCCGGGCACTTTGCACTGGGTTCAGGGCTGTCCAGAGCTCATGTGTGCATCAGGTCATATGGAGTTCACAGATTACTCATGCTAATAAAACCCTGAATCACAACTGTTCTGACCCAGGCCATCACTGCACAGTGCCCCTGGGGTGTGAAATCCAGCTAGTAACTTGCAGGGCTTGTTGGAGATAAATACCTTAACAAAAACAGCTTTTTTCCTGATGAGGAGCAGTAGTTTTAAAGGAAACATTCAATTTATAACTCCCCTATGACCACTATTTATGCAGCAAAAGACAAACTTATTTAAAACTTAAAATATAAGACAATCTTATTTAAAAAAAACATAAAAATGTAAAATCAATGGGCTTAAAGTCAAGAAACAATCAGTTTTAGTCATCGGGAATGTTTCAACAAGTATGAAGTCAAGCCACAGGCCAGCCCTCCCCAAAGGAATAGTCCCAATCGTTCTCTGGAATTCCACTGCTTTGCTAAATATGTATAATCACAGCTACCCAAAATCATGGGGTACAGCCTGGGCTTTAGTTTAAAAGTCAAACAGCATCATTCTCACAATAGATCTGTAATGAAAAAGCAAGAGGCACTGGATCCTGCTTCCCAATAGTTTTCCTGTTGAATTTAAAACAATTCAATGAAATATGTATGCCTTGTTAAGTTTAAGGGTAATTAACATGTCTTGGATTAGAAGCTGTATTTTATCATAAAATCTAGAGAGCATTATTAGAGTTTCTCAGGTTTATTTAACAAGATTAAATACTTTCAGTCATGAAATAAACCTTGCCTAATTAAAAATAAAGGGAAGAAAAAAGGCTTCCTGCTCCCAGCAACAACATTTCATAATATTTCATCATGGCACACTTGAAATAATTCAGCAGTACATCTGGAAGGGAGGAAAGATCCATGAATCATTTTAAACCCTAATGTACATAAGCCCAAATAGCATCATACACAGAAATACGAATTTCATCAGATCTTCTCACCAAAACATCTCTAAAAAGCATCACAGATGGGTCATGAAAGCGAGAAAATTGCTTCCCTATTTTCATCATCTTTTTCTTCTCTTTAGCATTTTTATCAGGCTCTTCATCATATTGCTTAAAACTCCAGACCACTATAAATTGATGAGTATTATGCTGTGTGTGCTATTCAGAGGCACAAATAAGTCATCGGATTTGTTTGTGGAAGCCTCAAGAGACACCAGCACACTCAGAGTTTCCTACCTATTCATGTAATGGCTTCCAAAGAGCTGGATCCATTTTGTGGCTTAAAGCTATTTTTAGGTGCTTTTTAAAAAGAGTTTATATTTTGACCACCACATAATCAAGAAAAAGAAAACAAAAAACCCATCCAGCAACTGACAAATCTATTCCCAGAGCTTTCCAGAGTGTCCCGGGTGATGCTGCAGTGAGATCTGAGCTGCTCCTACTCACCTGCATTACAACTCAGAGCTGTAGGATCCCCATGGGGGACACTGAAGCCACCACAATGGCCACCAGGTCATTTAAACATCAAATGAGGCTGAAACCTCATCTCCATCTCAAGTTTTCCTCAAGTGTAAGAAGTAACTGCTACAATAACTCTGAACACAATAAAATTCCTTGCGTTCTGAAAGTAGTTTCCTTATCACAACTTAGACGGCCTGATTTCCAGTTTGTCCCTTAAAGCCAGAAACTGTGGGGACTGTTAGATTTAACTACCTGAGGTTAACATACAATTATGCTACTGTGTGCTAGTCAGGGAACAGCTGTGTTTTAGGAGAGGCACATGAACATAAACATATTTACATGAGAAAAGCCTGTGATACCATTTGGGGCAAAATGGGATTTCATTATGTAAGTGCAGGGTAATGAGTAAGTGTCCTGGTGTAGCTACATGGATTTTGTCATAACATTATCTGACTTTGAAAAAGGAGTTTTCTATTTAAAAATCCTGTTTATTCTCTTTTTGCAAGAGAACGTAAACTCAGGTACTGATTTTCTGGAAGCTGCATCACAGTAAAAGTGGCCAGAAGGAATCATGCAGGAGGTCCTTACAAAAAGTAAGGAAACAGATATGGGCTGTGTGCACGGAAGAGGAAAAAAAAAAACATTCCCTGGTCATGCAGGGTGAGAACACCTCTCACAAGAAAACAAATTGTAGGGGTTTAACATTTTTTTTTCCTCTTTGAAGGGAGGGGGGAAGGTATGTGTGATGTTCTTCATGACTCTAAGAAAATCCATGGATCTTCATCATGACTGTCTATTAATAAACAACCCTAATAAAACAACCCCAAATATCAATTTTACAGCAAGTGAGTTGCACAGGGCTGCATATGTTCTTCCTCCTCTACAAGGATAAAAGGGAAAGGCTTGGGCATCCTGACCTCGCACTGCTGCTGGTTTAAGAAGCAGAGAAAGCCATAGCACGCCAACACATTTCCACCACATTCCCAACGTGGCTTTCCACAATTCTATGATATACGTCGCCCAAGACACCTCCTTTTTCACTGTGTTATACTTCCCCCTTTCTTTGCCCCTGAATCTCTCCCTGCTACAACTTCTCCTTTCACAGCCCTCCTTCCTTCCTGCCTCCTTTGTGCCAGCCAGAGATAACACTTTAGGAAATGGCCTTTTTGACTACTTCAGTTTATCATTTCTGCTTGGCCTGCTCTCAGTGTCTCTGACTCCAGCACATCCAGCTCTCCTCCTGACCAATATATAGGTACAAGTGCAACCATTACCATAAATAACAGGAATTTGTTCCACTCTCGTACCATTAGAAATGGCTACGCCTGTTTCATTCAGGTGCCAAAGTCTGCTTCAGGAGTGGAGCTAAAGAAGAAAAAGCTTATTAGGGAAAACCAAAAAAACTCAATTTCACATGGGAATACTATTATTAAAGGATGATAGACATAGTCTAGCAGGTACCAGCTAAGGAAATATCAGTCATTAATATAACATGACTTACCCACTGGCTTTCTAAGTTTATTCTTTTATAACTTGCAATTTTTATGGGACACAGACAGAAGTGAAATATGAGTGGCTAACGTCCAAAATCTCCTTATTATCACCTAATAACAGTGTCCAAGAAGACAGTGTTTATCCTCTATGAAAAGAGCACTGATGGCTTAAAGTCTGGAAAGAAGAAAGATCATGTGCTGCTTTTATTCAACGCCCACAAAGAACTAAAGTTGGCTCAATCAGTCATCATATGTATTTATAAGACAGCCCCCTCATGGATCCCTCTTCTTCAGGATCATTTTAACACCCTTATGACAATTAATTGCATGCACAAGTTATCACAGTTATCATGGAAGTACCAAAGTATCATGGTTAAGAAAGTAATAAATATATTCCTACCTGCCACAATACAGCAAACTACCCCCAAACAGCATGACACAGACTGCTGAGATGGCAAGAAAACCCACAGTGAATGATGCCAGTTTTCAGGCAGGAGTATAACTGAGAATGATGGATGAATGGCTCCTTCTAGGTAGGAGAGTATAATGGGGATCACACACAATGGGGGGAAAAAAAGAAAATTTAAAAAGAAAATGAAGAAAAAATAAGGAAGAAAAACCTCAATATATTATCAAATATATCCATTACAAGTTCCAGAGTAAAGGTAAGGAAGACTACAAATAAACAAAAAACCCAAATCAAAATCCTGCTGAATTCTGAACTGAAACAACTATTTTGCTTTAGCAGAAAAAAAATATCTGAGTTAAGACTGAAATTACAGCTACCACACCATGTCATTATTCCCATTACATGAGAATATGCAGCACCCAAAGACTCTTTAAATAACTGGATAACTGAGAGGTCCAGGTCTGTGATTTCAGCCTTAAGTTTTGTCATCTTGGGATTTATCAGGTCAGAAAAGGCCCTTAATGTTGCTTTAATGCAGAAAAACTAAAATTTTAAATTAGAACTGGAGGGGAAACAAAAATTTGCTTCAGCAAGCACTGGAATCAGATGTTTAAAATGAACTTAACATTGCAGGTCAAGTCAGAGCCTTCTTCAGGCAAACAGAGTTTTGGTTCCACTGAAGGGAGATGGCAGAGGCAGGGAAGAGGAGAAAGTCACCTGGATTAGGATGTGCCACCTGGCAGGTACCTGTCCCCTCAGCATTCTCTCTTTTCTATTTTATTAATTAGCACTGCAGCATTGAAGAATCACCACACAGTTTTAAATTACTTTAATTCTCATTTAAAATAATCTATGCTTAAATTTCATTTTTCCACTTGAAATTCCAAATGCAAGTTTCAGCACCACATCCTTGTGCACAGGGACATCCTCAGATGAGCTTTAATGTGCTGAGAATGTTAAAGGTGGAGAGAAAAAAAATGATCAGTAAACTCAAACCACTTGGTGTAAAGAAAACAAGGCAGAACTAAGGGGAAAATAAAGGATGTGACTAATCTTCTCACAGGCAAAGAAAGTAGAGTCTGTCTCCCAGGACCTAGTGGGTCCTTTTAGGAAAAGTGGAAGGTAGATCACCATGGAAACAGAGTATTTTATGAAGTACTTTAGCAGTGCAATTTGCTATGATATGAACATAATCAGGCGAGCAGCAGTTCCCTTCCAACCAACTAGAAAAGCTTTTAGCACAAACAGTGAGTGCATTTCTGTCTTTTGGAATTCCCAAAAATGAAAAACGGATGCTGCAAAAGACACCACGGGTATCAGCTGGAGAAATCATTATCAAAGCTTCAACTCAATTTTCTGGTCACTGAGCTCCCTGATGGAGACATCTGAAGACTCACAGAGCCCAGGAAAGGAAGCCATCAGGAAGAGAGGGTCAAACTTCCTAATTGCTGGCCCAACTTCTATGTCAAGTCCCCAGATCACATCAGATCACTGCATAAAAATACCAAGTGACAGCGCTTGGGAGGGGGGGCAGCAGGGACAAAGGGGAGCTTCTGTGGGTGGCAGTGACGGACACGGCATTTGAGGGCAGGGGGGACAGGCAATAGAAATTCAGGCCAGAGACATCACTAAAACAAGAAAATATAATGAAAAGGATAGCAAAGCAAAAGCAAAGGCCACCATAATTTAGAAGCATCTCTATTTCTGCATGAGAAGCCAAGGAACTGGCAGCTGATGTCAGAATGTGTGTTCAATGGCTAACAAAAACCCAGGCTTACTGGCAAACACTGCGCAGGAAGAACCATGTGGAGATTGCTCTAAGATATGACTGAGCTTTATTTTTGCTCTAATGATAATTTACTATTTTGAATACCAAAAAAGCCATTTAGCTGTTTTCTATTTTTGAGAGGGCTGCCGGAGTAATGACACAGATTTGTGTGTATTGAATTAGCACTACCAAAAAAGTTTTGGTCACTTATCTCACTGATAACATTAATTCATAGCAGAGGTGATAAATCATTATGTTAAAAACACACACAGCCAGGTCTACCTCGAGTGACTCAGACCTGAGATATCTCAGCAGCAAGCAGAACAGGGGCTAATGAAATGCATTTGGTACAAGAATAGGGTAACAGACAGCAGTAGTAATATTTTCAGCTACTCTACACATTGCTGAATTTTAAATTAATTGTAACCACACAGGAAAAAGACCTGGGGGTTGCTGTAGACAGCTCTCTGAAAACATCTGCTCAGCATGCAGAGGCAGTCAAACAGGCAAATGGAGTGTTGGGATAAGTGCAATGACAAGAAGCCATGGCCAAAAATATGGATGGACATAAAAATATTACATGTTTCTAGTCTGATCATAGCAACAAAACCTTCTCAATCAATGAATTCACCGATTTGCAATACTGAGTGCAAGGCTCGGAATGAAGAGCTAAGGTAACTGATAATTGCAGTGGAAAACAGAAAAATTTCACTTCTGTGAGACCACATGGGCTGGCCAAGCCCAGGACCAAGGCAAAAATCCCAGCAGCACCTCCCAGGGTTTTGTCCCCATCCTTCAGGAGACCCAGTTCAGCATCCCCCTCAACCATACACAAGTGCACCACACACCATTTCCCTCTGGATTTACTTCAGTTCTCTCTCCATCCAGAATTTGACAGTAAATCCCCGGCAAACTCCCACAGCAATCCAGCACATTCCTTCCTCACTTCACTCTTTTCTTTCCTTCACATACACTTGCTCAAACCATCTCACTCCAAACCTGTTGTTAACCTGACAAGTAACAAAAAAACTGCTTTAAGCCACATTTATTGTTCCTAGTAAGAAATTATCCTTGCCAAACATTATAGTTCTATTTGATACAATACTTCAGTGTATTCCAACAATGTCAAGAGTGACAGCTGAAGATAATGAACAAAAACTCCTGATCTATTTCCTATTTCTGTAGCAAATTTCTGAAGCAAGGAGAAGAAAAACCGCTTTTTCCTCTCTGTAGATTTGTTTTCATCTAACAGACAAATTCCAGTTATGCTTTCTAGGGCTCTTTGGAACCGTCAGACTTATTCCAAGGATGTTCTGGCAATCAGAGCCATTTGAAGTATGGTTACTGTAGATAAAACACTGATCAAAATATCAGGCAGCACTCTGTGGATTCTGTCACCACCAAGGCTGGCTCAGGACTGGTCTCCACTAACAAACAGCTACATTTGACCATGGCCAGAGCCATGAAATATCCCAGTGTTCCACAATTGCCTAATTTGATCTAAACACCTTTCTCAGAGCCACTTGAGAAGCTACAGCCCAGTGCTTTCCAGAGAGAGATGTTCAGGCATCACTTGACCACTTAAAGCTTTGTTTATTTGGACAGATATTGAGATAAAATAGCTCCTAGCCAACATGACTGTGTGACAAGGCCCCGATTACACAACTGCTCATTTACATCCTCTGCTGTAGCAAAGCTGTCTTTGCAGGGGGAAAAACCCAAAGCTCACGACCACCAGACAAGGCTGGGCATCCTTGATTTTAAGTCTTGATTTTTGACAAAAACTCCCCATTTTCTATTAAAAATTACTCCACTACATTTTTTTCCTGCAAACCTTGCCTTGAAAGCAATGCTAAAGGCTTTGAAGACTGTAATAGAATTTCAGTATCGTATTCTTAAATCTCACCCTAAACTTTTCTAAGAGGAAACCAAAATGGTCTTTTTGCTGAATAAAATATCTATAGTTCATTCACTGATATTATCTCAATGTCCTACTTGTTACCTTTTTAACTAGGGGGGAAAAAAAAGCCTGAATGGAGATTAAATAAAACATGAGTTTTTTGTCTAAAGACAACTAAGCTTAACTACTACGGTTAAGCTTTCATCACCAGAAACATCTCTGCCAACAGTGTTTTCCCCTGCAGGTGATGTTGTTGGACTTAAATCAGAAAAAAATCAGTCATTTACGTCAGTCTATTCCAGTTCTGCTTTCTATTAAGACAGACTTGAGTCCTTCCCCACCACTAGGGCTGGATAAACCTCCTGTTTTTCCACACTTCATTCTCCTCTCAGTTCATGATGTGAACGTCACCTGCTTAGGGGATGGATACTCGGCTTAAGCTCCTCTAAGAAATGTATTTATGTGAGATACAGGGTTCTAAACCACAAAAACAGACCCTTCACAGCATTAAGGCAAATTCTTCTGAAATACTCCAACTTTTTTTTTCCCCAGGTAAAAATATACAAACACCTATACATCCACTCCTACCTTGTGATTACAGTTTCTTTTCCATTTACCTTTTGTAACTTAGATTTTGGGGAAGTTGAGGAAAGAGAGCAGGGAAATGAGGTTTGAGGGTTTTGATACCTTTGTTAAGCAAGATGTCAACAGATGAAGTCAATTTTCTCCTGATAAAGAATATCACCCACCTCCACTCTAGCCCCAGAAGCACCAGACATGCCCACAGGATAAAGGTTTTCTGTTTTTTGATGATATTCTGCATAGCCCCGAAGGTATTTGTGCAGGGAGATGTCAGTGCTCATGAGAAAACACTCATTTTTGGATCCATAACAAGTTTATGTACAAGAAAAGATGCTGAGTTTCCTGGAGAAATGGTCCCCTCACTTGACCCTTGAGAGAATATAAATATTATTTTGTTTTGCAGATGGGAGAAATTAAAGTGTTTTGCCTGACAGTGAACATTTTCAGGATTGCTTCATCAGGCTTCGCCATCCTCATACCACAGCAAAGAGCCTTCTTTTTGTGACAGATATACACTTTAAATAAGGCCATTCTGTGTTTTTTATAACCTAAAAATACTTCTAAATATCTAAAAGAAAGTCCATGTGAAGGATTCTGCACACAGCCAACACCCCAAATAACAGTAATTCTCTAAAAAACACAGAAAGGATATTTTTAAATGAGAGAATAGACACAAACTTACTCAAGTCAAATGCTGGTACATCCTTTGCAGTCCCATTCCCTGAAGCCAAATTCCTGCCTGCCTCCCCATGCTCGTTAGAAGAGCTTCCCTTCTCATGACATGTTCTGTATAAGAGTCTTAAACATTAATTAAGCCTAACAGTCCTCAGAGATGTTAGCACAGCTATAAAAAGGTTTCTGGATCGAGTGGCTACTGAAGGAACTGGCATCTGATCAAATTTTCAAGAGTTATGCTCCCTGCTTTATGAATAAATCAAGGAACTACCAGTTTTTGAAAGTCTCCAGCACTACTTGGTGCCTCATGTACATATTAACAGCCCTATTTTATGGATTCAGCATCCAAGGCATAATGAACCTAAGGGGATATTTGTAGTAAAACTACGAAAAAATCTAATCCCATGGTCTAAGGCAGGAATATTTTTAGTTGTGGACAGCTTCTCAATTGCAGGGCTCATAATTTTGTTCTGGTTAATTTTAAGCACAGCCAAGACACTCTATGACTGAAATATGTTTTCCTGCCACTAATTAAAGGAATGAAAAATTCTAGTATTAACTAATAAATTCATGATAGTTCAGTCTTTTACTTTACGATCATATCAGCCCGAAATGTCAAAGGAGCTCAGGGGACTTTAGAAAGTCACCTGTATCAGAGTCATTACTGTATAGGAGCTTCTACATATTCTATATATTCCTAGAAAAGGATACTCTAGACCAGAGGAATGGGGAAAAAACTCCTTTATGGGTCTTCCTAACTAATCAGTACCTAGTACAAATGTATAACTACATCTGACAACAAGAATGGTCTTAGAAGAGCAACCCTGAGTTTACACATATAATTTTAAAGCTGTTGCCTCCAAGGAGGGAAAGCCTTCAGGGGAAGCTGCACTGAACTATTCTACTAAGGGTTTTTGTACTAAATAACCATACATTTTGGTGATTTTTCTTTATAATACTGAAAAGAATCAACACTTTCAAAAGTGTAACTAGAGGAGAAAAACACTGAGTATTTGTATTCAAACTACACACACAAGAACGGAGTATTTCCAGCCTGGCCAAATTTAAGTATTATGTGACTTTGGAAAAAAAAATATCAGAAATAACCAAAGACTTTATCTTGCAAACTCAAACACAGAAGCTTCCAACCACTTGAGATGATGCTGCATGCAGCCACTGTTGGAAAAACTCAGCTACACGTTTCTTTGGTGAGAAGCAAACTTTGCCAGAGAATATGAGGAGCAAAGCAAGGTTACAGAGCAAGCATATACTGTGCTTAAACTCTCCATTAATGATACATGAAGCCCAGCAGAGGAACTGCCTCTCCTCATCTTGCTCTCAAGGGAAGTGCAGCACGGCGAGGTTCAGCTCCAGGCTTCCTCTTTTCCAGGCACGGCAGGGACGGGGCCCCCTCCCTGTCCCACTTACCCCAGTCTGGGGCCGGGAACCACCAACTGGGCCTGGCTTTGCAGAACTGGCTCCTTGACCAAATGCAACACTGCAGTTTCCCGCTGAGAGCTGCTGCTCGCTCCAGTGCCACTACAGGACAAGCCCATTTCTACAATCCAGAGGAGGCACCAGAGTGGGAAAAGCACTTAAGGACTCGCCATTTCCCAGGAAAACTTCAAGTAACAATGTAATTACATCTTTCCTCACTTAATTCACTGAGTGTCCCAGAAGAGAAGGCATGCATGGCTCATTCAGTGTTTCTGAACAAAGGAACTGCCACCCAAAATCTGGGGCTGAGAAGCCCAGCCAGCGTTTTTCTGCTCATTTCCAGATTAGCCCCCAACACCAGGATGGGTGACCTTCCCAAACTGACAAGCCCCACGTTAAAATATAGTCATAAGACACATCAGGAAGACAAATACCACACATCCTGGACACCCAAAGGAGTAAATTCAGGGAACGTTCCCCAAGCATGAGACGGTCCTGTGTCTCCAAGTCTTATATACAGCTTCTACACAAAGGAGGTGGGTAAGGGCATCTCACAGAGCCCTGCACACCAACAGTCTGGCATTCCACTGCTTCCCAAAGCTTGAAATTTCACTCTCAGCAAGCCACCCCTCACTCAGCTATGGAAAAGGGCAAGCCATAATGATCTCTTGGATTTGAAGTGGGTCCGGACACAACTGCACTCCTCTGGAGCACCATGTGCCTCCAGGCAAGATTTGTCCCTATGTGAGAATCCAGACTTACACACTGGAAGAAACAGGCCCATCAGCTGCTGAAGCAGCAGGTTGGATTTTTTTGGATAATGCTGAAATGAGAACTGATCCCTAGACTCTACAAGCCAGAGCTGGGTATCTCATCTCGCAAGTTCAGCTTGCAGGAGAGCCACACTCCCTTCCATATCCCTTCAAACTGCCTCTGTCCTCTCCTCCTCCACACAGGAGGAAGCTGTGTTTCACGCCAGGCACCCCCAGCCCAGCAGCTCCTTGTCTCTTCAACTCCCAGCATGCTGGACATCCCAGCAGGGCACAGTTCTAGGACATGCTTAATCCCATCCTCCCTGTGCTATTGCACATCCAAGGTGATCCCACTGAATGCAAACCCGCCCCGTAACAGATCAGAGGCCCTTGTGAGCCTGCTGGCCATGGTACAACACTCGCAGACTCACTTCTGTATCTGGGATCAGCAGGTACCCAGGAACTCCCCAGGAGCACAGACCCACTGCCAGCGACACAATCTGCTGCTGATAAGGGACTGGAACTGTTTGTGAGTGACATGTGGCTCAGGGGTCACTTTCAAGGGTGCCAAAAAAAAAAGGAAAAGAAAAAATATGGGGAAGGTGTCTCAGAATTATAAAGTACTAAAACTGGAGCTACCTCCCAGTGACAGCAGGGTAAAACTGATATTTCAAAGCAGAAACACATTTCCACAGCAGTGCCAGAGGACAGAAAGGGAAGAAAGCAACATCACCCCTATAAGGATTTTGCTTAACTATCCTCATTAAAAAGGGATAAATACTAGCACTGTGTAATTATTACAGTAATCCAATATATTTTTGTGTCCCTAACACTCAATTAAATTTATTGAGACTCCAGAGCTACCATACACAGCTTGAGAGCATGTAGCATCTGCTACTTCCAACATGAGTCATGGTAGGAAATTCCCCTGTATTTTCTAGGAACCAGTCAGGCAGCCAGCGATTGAAACAGTGATGTGACTATATGTAACACCCACACAAATGAGAAGAAATAACTTCTATCAATAAATGTACATTATATGTAACATACTGCTGATTGCAAGTAAGAGATTACAATTAGAAAGATTATTTTGGGAAAATATTCCCCAGTTTAATATGAATGCAATGTAAATTTGCCAAGAAATGTTAAAGGTCAGAAGAGACTGGAAGAAGAGAAACAAATTTAAATAAATTGCAAGAATTTGAGGACATTTTGAAGAAGGGAAGTAAATATGCAACAAAGCAACACCCCACAGCACTTGCCTCCATTTTCAAGTACTGCATCACTAACTCTGTAATCTTTTACATCTGTCCCTCTCCAAACTTTAAATAATCTCATCTCTCCCCCTGCACCTTCTGTTTTAGACAAAACTACAGAGGATCAAACTCTCTCACCTTATGATTTCTCTCCATTCCAAAACACCAGACTAGAAATGCCTTCTTTTCAACAGCCACACTGCTTCCTGCATCCCCAGATGTTCCCAATCACGGAGATACTTTGTGTTCACTCTGCCAACAGCTGGATCTGTTGCTGTCCCCTCACTCAGACGTGACAGCCCCACGAAAGCCCCTCTGAGGACATCCACAGCAGCTGCTGCCTCTAGACTGGCCTCTGGAGTAAACCTTGAACTCAAAAGCATCCTGGTCATGTCCACCTCTCACTTCCAAACAAGCTACCACTGTAACAGAGGGACTGTGATGCACAAAATTTAAACTTACCTGAGGTCTGAGGCTGGTCAGTCAGAGTAATTTGGATTTTAAGAGTCAGGTCATGTTACCAGATAGCCTCTAAGGAAGGAACACAGCCTCACTGACAGCACACAGCTAGTTCTTACTTTAGCAGGTACTGAGTCTTTTGCTAGGCACAAATTCAAGGTCCAAACCAAATTTAGGAAGTTATTTTATATAGTGTTGACCGATTTCAGTATTTTTAGACCATGATCAAAACAGCTGCAAAGAAGGTGAGCGGATGAAGGACTGCGATGAAGATTCATGCAGTTTTGGATCACTGGTTATATTGCAAGCTAAAGATACATTTTTGGATTCGACTTCTAATCTGACGAGAGCTCAGACATTTGTGTGCAAGTAGGCAACTAATAACCCTTCCAGATAAGGCCTGGAGCTCCTAGAATTACCAAACAGCAGCAGTCTCACCTTCAGAGAGTACACCATGGCCTTCTTGAATTACCAGGACTCTTGATAAAAATCCAGTAGGACAAAAGAGAAATTCCACCTGAAAGTCACATCCTCATTCATCAGTGGAGAGAGCCTAAAACAAATCCACCACAAGCCAGCAACTGGAAGGACAGCTGCTTACGCAAGACCATGGACACAGAACAAGATTCACTAATTTTCACCAAGGAAGCGACTGAAAAGAGGGTTACAAGCCCTGGGTTTGGGGACAAAAACCCATTTGCTATCCCAATAAAGGAATAAATCCAGAGGAGAGTTTGGTTTTACTGAGAATGAGTCCCCAGACTCATACAGGCTGCCTGTGTAACCCCAGACTGCTCTTTAGCTCTCTTAAGACAAAACTTTCTGTAAAGTGTGATGCCACCAATTTATCTGCAATATTTACACTGACAATGAAGTTCTTCAAGGATGAACTTAAATATATATTTCCACCTAGTTTAGCTAAATGTGGCACCCCATTTGAATAGTCTGCCATGTTATTATAATAAATTAGCAGTAGCATGTCAACAAGGACAAAGAGAACTACTAATACACAGAGTTTTCCCCAGCACTCACAGAACCCCCTTGCCAGCATCAGACATCACCTAAATTGGTTTTTTTTTTTCCCCCAGACACTGAATTTTCTTCAGAAGATTTCTGGACAGGGGCTTTTCAGAAAATACCTGATGTAAAGTAAAGCTGGGATTCTTTACAAATATTTACACTAAGTTAAGGGTTTGTTCTGAAGTATCAGATCGCTACAGTTGGCAGCAACAAAGTAAGGCACAGACCAGGCAGCAGGAATCCATAGCTGGTTTTAGTTCTGAAGGAGAGTATCAATTTTATCAGAATTTCTTATCTTTTCAGCCATCATATGGCCATCAATTGCACAGCAGCATTCATTAAATACCAAAGCAGAGTCCACAGATGTCAACACAATCATATTAATATAGAGTCTTGTTTCTAGCTGCAATCAGTACTACAAAAAAGAGATGAAGACACAAAATCTGAATATTATAACCAAAACTTCTATGTTCACAAGTCTACTCAATCCCCAGGTCCCTCCTGCTTTCCCAAAAACACAAATCCAAATTCCCTGAGCAACAGGGAAGTGCATAGACAGGCCTGTGCATACAATGGCCTCCATCTCCCCTTAAGCATTTTAAGTTACACTATGGGAAGCACTACTGAAACACAAACCAAAACAGGTTTGTCAGAGATCTCTGGGAATCTGAAGAGCAGCTCATGGGCAGCTGTTACAGGAAACCTGCTCAGCAAAATGGCCATAACACATTTGTCACATGACACCTTTCTGGGGAAGTGCCAGCTGCATGCCCAGGAGTTGGTATTAGCACAAGAAGTGTGGGTAATGTCAGTAATTACATGCATTATATAAGGTGTGCTTGCAACACTCCCCTTTCCTTCTCCATAAAGATTAAAACTGTGGCTTCTAAGTAGCTTAACTGTTTGATGGAGACAAGCACAGCACTGCTGCTCCCAAGAACTGCAGGAACTGATTTTCCAAACCAAGGTTTAAAATCCAGCAGTGTCTCCAAGCAATAAGGGCTGCTGGGCACACGAGGTCAGTTGTAGCTAGAAGCTCCACCTCAGGAACATCTGCAGAATCCGTGCAGTGAGCTGGCTGCCCCAATTTGAGTTTCAGCTGCCAGTGCCCAGGAAGCACAGCACCCCTGAGGGGCCTTGATGGGATGCAGAAGGAGCTCAGTTCTCAGCACAGCATTGCACAGCCTGAATTACACTCAGGAATCTTACACTGCACCTCGACACTCACCTAGCCTGGAAAAAAGGAGGACCCAAAGATTTTACCTGTGCTGGCACTGGATACGTAAGTAGATTTAAAATGCTCTTTTCCACACAGAATGATTCAGCTACCCCACTATACACACACAGAACACATATAGCTTAAAAATGCCTCTTAAAAAAAAAGCAACGCACCCAGAAATACATCTGCGTGAACCCTTCACCAGCTCTCAGCACTGCATCATTCACAGCTCTGGTAAAGAGCTGAATGTGAACACTGCCATTTTTATACAGTGTTTTAAAACCCATTTCACGTCCATTACTGCTGCGTGAGTGTTACTCAGGAAGACATAACAATTCCCACAGTGTGTGCAGAATAACACACAGGCAAACATCCCCCAGCCTGCCATGGGGACATTTATTAACCAACCACTACACTGTAAATATGACCACTGACTTCTGTGTCGGCAAGGTGAAACAGCTTCCAAACCTGGAAGTGAAATGTCAGTATCAAGGTTAAAAATTAATAAATGAGCTGAGGAAGCCCCTTTGCTGTGTAAGGGAAGGACAAGGAGTGTTTTGTCACCAAAGATGTGCCAATACACAAGAACACCAAGGGAAGTACAAGCAGAAAGGTCATTTCACATATGAATGATTAAGACATTTAACCATTTAATTCATTTCTATCATCACAGTACCTTTACAGCTCTTTCGATCATATAATCACCACAAAGGCTAAGGAAAAGAATCCAAGTGTGCACCCTGAAGTGCAGCATTCCAAACACAGCCTCCCAGAACTTCCTAATCCTCCCCTCCTATCACTCATGGCCAGAAGAGACTGGACTTACTGACAAAGTGAGATAAAGTAACAGTCAAAACAAACACGAACTGCCCTGTAAATCTCAAAGGGTAACACCCAACAAACCTGAGAGATTTTAAAGGCTGCACAGAAAACGCATCCTTCAAAAGGCTGCACTATCTTCCCAAACAGGGACACACAGAGCCCAAGCACTTTAAGGACAAGGAACAAGGTGACCAGCACATAAAGAGAAGTGCATTGCATTTATTTGAAGCACGTTTTTGACAGCCAATTAAAATATATCATCATTAAAATTAAATACAGGCCAGCAAATGTTCTAATGCTCGAAACTTTTCAAACAAATTTCACAGCAAAATTTGTTTTCTGGTAGGGTTTGGGATCTGGGTTTAAGTCAGTCCCAACAAGTCAGTCCCAACTCACTGCTCTGAGTTCCAAACCTCAGCAAATAAATTTGGCAGCCTTACACATGGGCTCAAGATTTCCATTTGAACCATCAGAGGTTTCTTGATTCAATTCAGTAAATGCATCATTCGGCATCTAATTAAGGAGGGAGGATAAAATTTTAAAGCCGATTCTGAAAACAGTGGAATATACCCAGATTACTGTAGAAAGTTCCTGGAAAAGCTACACAGAATTCAGACAGTTACAGGTACTGCCACAAGCAGCCTGGAAATGGCCCTTTGCCCTGTCCTTCCTTCCAGAGTGGGTTTATTGAACCCATAACTGAAAGCATTCCCCCTCAGGTCTGTCTGATTTCAGATCAGACACTCTAGACTTCCGTTCAGCTTCTTAAACAAAAAGTGTTAAAGGGCCACCACCAACACTGGCAAAGACAGACTGATCCCAAAGCTCAGCAAGTGAAATGGTATTTGGGATAAGCAGATCCTTCAAGATCAACATAAAAAATGTTTTGGTCATAGAGAAAAACTGATCTCCAGGATACACCTGCTCTCCCAGCAGGAAAAAACCCTGCTCTAGATCACAAGACTTCAGCCTTTTACAGCCAAACTGAGTCAGCATGAGACAGTTTAAAGCAGTACGAAAATAATTTCAAAACTCTATGCCCTGGAACATAACCTGTTTGTGTGGTACTTACTGTGACAAGCAGAAGACTTCCATTTATTAAAACATCCTTATTTTCTTTAAGAAAGCTGGAATAACCACTATTAATGCTGCAGCAAATGCACATGGCTATGCACTTGACCTAGGGATTGCTGAGTTTTGGTGGCATTTGATCACATCAATTTGGGGGAAAGAGGCAGGGAGCCAGGAAAACATCACTGTGTGCCTTCAGAAAACTTGGTATTTTTAACAGTGCAGTTTAAGATCAGCAACCCTGAAGCAAAATGGTCAGAACATTTTCTTCCACTGGTGTGGATAGCACACCAAGAGCTTTCAGAGGGCGAGTATTTTAGGCCAGTGCAGCAAAACAAAGAACCCAGGAAGGGAAGCTCACCCACTGTGGCAAAAACCAGCATAGGAAGGGTGAGTTTATTCATCCATTATGCTGAAGAGCTTAAAATAGAAACATTCTATATGTCTCACCTCAGGCCAGGATGAACACCTGAACAAAACTGAATCACTGTTACAGCAAATGACTGGAAAACACTGATGGAAACTGAGGCTGTATTCTGCCTCTCCCTCCAACCCATGAAAAAGTCCTTATTGCTGCATGTTTTTACAAGGAGGGAACAAAATCAGATCCACTATTTTTCCCTTTTTTTTTTTTTTAATTATCTGGAGAAACAGAGGATGATCTATAAAGCCTCACCTCCCCCTGCAATCCCTAGTATGCCACTATCCCTACCTATGGATGGACAACTGCAAAAACCAACAGCAGATAGAGACACTCGTGAAATGCAACACACCCAGTCCTGCAGCTTCGGAGGTTTAAAAAAAAAATTAAAATCTTTAATGAATAAAATTGGGATGAAGAATTCATCTGTTTAGTGCATCTTGGAATGAAAAAAACCTCTTTAAAACAGTAACTGAGACCTTAATTTACCAAATACTCTGATTAACAAGAAAAAACCAAAATTCACGTTCACAGTGAGGTATTCTGAAGCTAAAAATACCCAGCCAGCTGCAATTCCCACCTTATGCAGGCAGGCAGAAGTGCTTTGCAGTCCCCCTCCCCAAGGAGACACATGCTCACTTCCTTTTTCATTGCAACATCAGAGACTCGACCCGATGCTAACAAGCCACGAAGTCCTGCCCAGAACTTAAAGTCACGCCCCAGTAATTACATAAAACAAGCTCCAAGTACAAGTGGTTCAAAAAAAAAAAAACAAAAAAAAAAACAAATCAATTTACTCAGCTTCAGTTTTGCTTTTAATTCCAAAATATTTTGACTTGTCATAAAACAGAAAAGCAATTTTCATTTCTGAGGTTTGCTCCCTCCACCCAGATGTCTCATTAACTCTTTTTTTTTTTTTCCCCAATCTGACTGTAGAACATCAACACATTCATTTATCTCAGTACTATGTCAGTACAGGGATCAAACCCCTGAACACGCAACCTCTTCAGGAGGACATTTTAAGGTGTATTTGATCTTTACTTTTAGTACATAAAACATAAAGGGTGATAGCAATAGTGGGGGGAGGAGAGAAAAAAAAGGAAAAGTAGGATAATGTAAAACTAAAACTCAGTTGTGCAGAATGTCCCACTCAAAGGTGGTCCAAGACATCAGAGTAACCTACAAAAGCAGCAAAGATCCTCCAAAATCTTTGCAAGCTCCCAATAAAAAGCCGAAGTGCTCTCCCCTAACCTGACCTAAAAAAAAGGCAGCACACAAATTCCTGAACAAGAAAACCCTGGTACACTGCATACAGATTTTCCCCTGAGAAGACAGAATACACCACGTGGTAGTTTATGGAATCAAAATTTTCAAGATAACAGTTTTTGGTCTACTGGTGCCCTGACACCAAGAAGACCAAAAAAACCCCACATAGCCCAGGAGAAGGCTCCAGGTCATGGAGCTGGTATCATCCTGCTCCAGAGGTAACACTACCTGCTGGGCACAGCAGCCTGAGCAGGGTGTGGACATCCCCAAAGAGGAACCAAAACCTTTCCCATTGCACAGATACAGAGCTCCCTAGCCACCTCTTACCACCAGCTTTTGCTCTTTGGTGGTTAAACACCCCGTTTTTTAAAGGCCAACTCAAGCACCACAACTCCCCCAGCTCCCCAAGCAGCACAGACCCCAGCACAGCCATCCTTTCATTCTTTAAGACAATGAGCTTTGCGAGGTTTCTTCACTCTGTGCTCAGCTGGGGGAGGCAGATTCTGCCCCACATCCCCCTTCTACAAATAGTAGTAGCAAACCCTTGTGGTTCTGCGACATCAGCACTCGGAAGTTCCTCCTGCCAGGGTGAGTGGTAACTGTTCACCTCCACAACCCCACCATCTCCAACACAACTTCCAAGCTGCTGGAATACAGAGGCACGGGATACAGATGGGGTTTCATCCT
This sequence comes from Corvus kubaryi, assembly GCF_017639235.1. NCBI lineage: Eukaryota > Metazoa > Chordata > Aves > Passeriformes > Corvidae > Corvus > Corvus kubaryi. The sequence continues at coordinate 199,940 of NW_024581110.1, read as the reverse complement.
GACCCTCAGCCTTTCAGCTCTGCTTTGCAAGAGTTCCTCATTGATGAATGATGACACCAATTAAGCATCCCCTTTGTTCAGACAGAGATCATAAATATGAAAGTTTTCTGACTTCCTCTCTCCACACCCTCGAGGCTCTTACCCACAACTTCACTGAAAGCAGCTGCAAACGCTCTCTCGATGGGGAGGCCCTGCCATCAGGAGTCAAATGCTCTTTAAACTGAGATGTTTTATTCTTTAAACACCCACCACAAATTCCCTGGATGGTTTTGCAAGCCAGGTAGCCTTAGCAGTGCTCAGAAAGGCTTGTGCTGCACTGTTTACCCAAAACAATGATCTTCCTGAAGAAAAAACAAACTTTCCTCATTTGTATTAATGAAACGGTCTATTTGTAGACAACTAATATAAATTGGTGCTTCCTTTTCTAACTTTAGGATCTTGGTTACATACTGCAAGTAATTCTCACACTTAAACAACAAGTAGGATTTAATATTATGAAGTAACTTTTCACCTTCATGTGATTCCTGTCATATGGGGCCATGGCCTAACATTTTAAAAAGCCACTGTATACCTGAGATATGAAATACAGCTTTATGTTTGATGAATATAGTATCATCATTTAGTCAATATTGTCAGTGCCTTGAGACAAACATTCTGCTTGGGCTCCTCCCCCACTTTTTAAGGCAGGGATATTTCTGCACATAGGTTATAAAACACTGAACAATGAACATATAGCAAAATGTGTCAGCCTCTCAGAAAAGCCTTTCCTCAGTTAAATCTGAACACAAAACCTTAAAAAAAAAGATAAAAAGCAGGTGCAAGTAATATAAAGCATCAAAATTGTGATTCCTAAAAAAAGCACTTCAAAAAAAACCCCCAAACAACAACAACAACCCCAGCGAAAGGAAGGAGGGTTACCAATGATTCAAGTCTTCCCCAGGACAACCCAAATGCTGCTGGACCCAACCCGGGCCCAAGAAACAGAAAGTGAAACTCATTAATTTACTCATTAACTGAAATCTAACAGTGGCAGAGGAGGGTTTTTGTTTGGTTTATATATATTTTTAGAAAGATACTCACAGTGTAATTTAGCAGGGGACATTTGTACCATCCAGCACCATCCTCACCCTCCCTCTGTCTGTTCCTATCTCCCAACTCCTGGCTTTGCTACCCCAGTTATTTCACAGCTGGACCAGTTTCCTAATCTGAACCACCCTCTGGTAGCACAAAGGTTTGTGCCAACCCAGCTCAGTGGGAGAAAGTTGAGGTGGAATAACAGCTGGTTTTGATTCAGCACTAAAATCAGTTCAAAATTAATATTAATTTACAGACTCATGATTTTAAGTTCTCAACCAATCCATTTCCTGCACCCAACCCCTGATCCCTACCTCCCTCCTTCAGCCCTGCGTTTCAATAGGAATCCAAGTTTCTATTTTTCTTTCAGTCAATACATTTCAAATCTGCCAAGACACAGAAAACAACTTATGTATATAATAATGAAGAGATGAAACTGCGAAGATAAATAAAACTGTCTGGATTTGGACCTCCAGCTGTCAAGGCTGCATCTTGACTTTCAAGTGACTGAATTTAAAGAAAGTTATTAAAGTTTAATAAGGTACTATTGCTAGTGACTAACAAGGTTACTTGGTTTGGGAAATAAACACTGGTATCCAGCCCTCCCAAAAATGGAGATTTCTCCTTTTCTTGCATAGCTACATTATTATAATGGTGGCCAAAAGGGATAAAATTCCAATATACACTTTCTAAAAATACTATCAAATTAATTTTAAAAACCACAACATGAGCATTCACAAACAAAAGTTTCACAGATTATCAAAAGACCTGAGCTTGAAGATCACCAAATCAAAGAGGTTTTGAATGGTTTACACCTTTTAATACTAAAATTTCTGTTGCCTAATACATTTTTTAAAGATTTTTTTGCTGTTGTTCATTTTACAAAGCAAAAGCAGGGCAAATTCTGAGTTAGGCAGACACACAAGAAAAATCCAGCTGATTATATAGCATTTCTTTTGGCATGAAGGTGCTAAGGGCTCACTAGTGGCAGAATAAGTCGTCATCACGATGCTGAACTGCCAAAATTCACTGAGGATACGGCATGACCTGCATGCAAACCCAGCCGTGAAATCGCAATGAAGCGCTCAAGGCAGGCTCAAACATCCCTGCACATGCTCCAGTTCTGCTCCAGACCACTCCGAAACTCCGGAATTGCAGCAGCCTGGATCTACCCAGGGTAATTGCAGGTGAAGCCAGGGAACAACCACTATCAGAGCTTCAGCTATTAAGGCTCCTTAATGAATGGACCCAGGCTTAACCAGTTCTCCCATTGCAGGACTTTAACCATAATAAGCCCCTTGAACATTCCTACAGTGTTTTCCAAAGATCTTACAGCATGAGGCTACTAACTGTGCTCTCACAGCCTTGTGAGGCAGGTATTAGTCAGCCTTTTTTTTTTTCTTTTTTTTCTCATTTAAGTACAGATAAAAAGTGAGGCAGAAAGCTGGCAAACAACTTCCCTGTGGATACACAGCTGACTAGTGGCATACAGAATCCAGATCTTCCAGATTCCAGTCCCTGTCATCAGCCAAAAGGCCATCATTATGAGGAAAGAAATTAGTCTGGTCTTATAAATAGCATTTGAATATAAGCCTTGCTTAAATATTTGCCAAGGAGTTGACCTTAAACACCAGCAGAGCTGCACTGGTAGCCTGGGGCTCCAAGCACCAGCTTGCACAGCACTGGAACAGGGATTCTGTCCCTCTGCCTCCCTGGATGTCTCCAGAGCCTGGATCCATCACAAACTGTCCAACAGATCAGACCACGATCTCACCTGACCACCTCCAGCTTGGACTCAGCCTATCCAAAAAATGTAAGACTGCTCTAAAAATATAAAGAGTGTTGCTCTAAAATACTCAGGTAGGCAGGAAAAGGCAAATTAACAATAAGCCTGAGTCAGCAACTTTCTGCTACTTTAAGTCAGACTGGCAGAAATCTCCCTGTAACATAAGAACTGGAAACCTGCAATGTAGAAAAGGTGCCCAACACACCCAAAATCTGGAGCACTTTTCCAAGTCAATCATTCAAACTGCTCAGACTGTATTATCACATATTTACCTGTAATTTCTGCAGGTCTCGAATGCCTAAGTGAGATAAATTTTGATTTATGGCATTTCCATATGGCACTACAAAGAAGCAGATCTTTTTCTGCACTACAGCTTCAATACCTGCAGCAGGTCTAACTCCTGGTCTACATTTCCTGCAGCAACATACTAAGCCCAATACTGATTTTGCAACAAAACCCTTCATGTCTTATTCTGTAAGAGTCTACCTTAATTTGAAGTTAGGTACTTTCTAGTAAGGCAACCCTATGGAACCAAGCGGAAAACTGCAAAACCAGTATTAAAGCAAACAAAGGAAAAATAAGACTTTGTGCAGCAAAAAACTAATTCCAGTAGTTACTCATTTATTCTGGTTTTAGACACCTGTGCTGCTCTCTCCCACCCATGTGGACCATGCCCAAGTCCTGAACACACAACCTCTAAACCACAACAAGATCTTTCAGTCCAAGGGAAGAACTGAAAACAGAAAACTTGTTACTTTCTGCGGGGATTCTCCACAGAGAAAAGATACCACAGATAAAAAGCACACAAGAGATGTTGAGAGAAAGCTGCCTGAGTGGAACAAGTTGGAAGGTTTTTTTATTTCTATTCCTCACTTTAGCAGCTAACTGTTTTACAGGCAGGAGAGCCATAAAATCCTATTTTTGGCTGTTTGCTTCCCAAGTGACAGAAAACTCCTGACACTGAGAATGTGAGCGTCTCACACTGGAACTGAAGGCTCGTGTCTCTTAATGAAAAAACAGCAGAGAGAAAACTCCCTGTGTCCTGCCCAGGAAGACCAAACTCCCTGGATTATTATGCATTAAAGCACCACTGGACTGTGGCACAGCAGATGAGACCTGACTCTCAACAGAGCCTGTTTCCATCCCAGCTCACATTTAGGGCTCAATTATCTTATCTGCTCTGCCACTCACATACTTTCCAGATAAGAAATGTTTTTCCCCTCTTTTAAAGAGCTAAAACTGACACCACTGCCAGTGTTGAGATTAGAAATGCTATAAATTAAAATTCATTTGGGCTAATGCTTTTTAAAAAATATTTTATGTGCAGGCTAAGGCTGAGAATTAGATTTAATTGAGATGTTGTATGTAAGTTTTAACACCAGAAGTATGTTCCACAAGGGGAAAGGGAGTGTGTTCCCCACTTCAGTCTCCTCACAGGGTTTAGCTCAACCATCAGTTCATCTCCAGTTGAGAAACTGCTCAAGAGTTGGGAGTGAGGGAGGGAAAAAAGCCTGTTTTCCTCTTCCAATCTATGACTAAGAATGAGGCAAGCAAAGGGAGGATCTAAGATCCTGAAGGCGATGGTAACAAGAGGTCATTAGTTAATTCCCTCAAGGGTAGATACTACTTCCTTTTATTAAATAACAGCAGTTTTTAATGATGTCAAATATCTGTTGCCATTCTAAAGGACACAGCATACTCAAACTTTACCTGAACCAGGCAGAGTAAGCAGAAACACACAAGAAACCCTGAACTGAGAGGTAGATTGTCCCTAACCAAGTAGGGAGGAAAAAAGACCTGATTTTTATCCTGAAAATTTACAATATATATTCTTTCTTAATCATGTATTTTAGGCCTAACAAAAGCAAATTTATCATAAAGTCTGTTTTAATCAGTACTTTAAGATGTACAAATAAATTGAGTCATTAGAAAAAGACGAAACAAACACAAACATCATTCTGAGGTTTAAATGAAGTTTCTTGCCTAAATAATTTCTGAAAAAGCTTAATCAATGTATTTTTATGACCAACTATTAATTACCTGTATGACCACAGCACCTGGGAGCTTCAGTTACCCTGCAGCAAGACCCTGCAGAGCCAGACCAGAAGCGATGCCTGCTCTGGAGAGATTACAATAATCCAAAAGATGAATAGTTAAGAAACACAGGAGAGCACGAGGAAATAGGTGACTGGAATTTATGTTCTCTGTAGCTGCACTTTAGTCCACTTTCCCTTGTGTACTGGAAGGACTAAGGTGTGTGTTTGTTTCCTCTCCCTGCCTCAGTTTAAAAAAAAAACAACCCTCCAGAAGTCACAAAGACAAAAAAAAAAACCCCAAACAAACACAGAAAGAAGGTGTTTTGGGTAGTAAGAGTGGAAGAAAACTATTTACACATTTTAATACCTCTGCTTCCCATCTGAGAGAAAGGATTTCTCTTTTTTTCAGGTTTTTTAAGCTGTCATCCCACAGAGCAAGACTGAACCATAGTAAAAGGACACACACGCAACTTTTGGAAGCCTTCAGTCTCCATTTAAAGGAATCCTTTGAAATTACCACACAACACAGTAGTGCACCCAATACAAGTCAACAGCCAGGGCTGCTTACAAGCTTTCTGCTCAGTGTTAGGCTGAAAACCCCAACCCTTTTTGCTGTGTAATAAATCAGTGCTCCACGTTTAACAATTTTCAGTGGTACCATATGCTACGTAGTCCCATATGTTCCATTACAAGGGAGAAAAACATCATCTCAACGTGAATCATCACTGACTGTGTTCCTGTAAATCTGGCTTAAATGCTCACAACGTTCAAGGGCAACCCTAAATAAATCTGCTCAATGTTATGCCAGGTTCTGTGCAACAGAATCACAGCTCACATATAAAAATATGGGGAAAATAAGGTTTAATGCAGGAAGTGAGCAGAGTTTGCATCTCTCCAAAAACGAACTCACCACAACGTTTGGCACACATTCAGCAGTTCCAATCTAATCATGACATCCTGCTCACAAAATGTTGATGGTATCTGGTAGTCCCAACACCTTTCATCCTAAACTGCTTAATACGCGTGGAAATACATATACTGCATACCAGATTCATTCCTCCCAGTGCCAGGTTCTACACCACAGTGATCCTGGGGAGTAGGTTGTAGAAAAGTAACAAACCCAAACCAAACCCATGTGTGTGTTTTAGACTCCAGTGGAATGCAGCTGGAAGTGTATGGTTTATCCAGGATTTGGGGTTAACACCTCCACTCTGACAGTGACAATTTCTTAGGGAAGTACAAACGGCTTTTTCTCTCTCTTCCCAAAGACAGCATCAACTGCAGCACAAAACCTGCTTATCCCAAATCAAAGTCATGGAACACCAAGGTCACCATTTGCCCTTCTTTTGAGGAATTTCTTGGGCTCTCAGGTAACCCAGCATCACAATTAACAGTGACAGAAGGAGGAGGAGCAAATGGAGGCCAAACTGTGAGAATGCCCCCATTTGAATGCCTTTAGTAGCCAAGGACGGACCACAAGCAACCACACGCTCCCATGGAATGATTGGTTTCATTAAATTCTAAGCAAACCGGAGTCCAGTTTGACCTAATATTCTGGGTGGGGAAAAAAAATAGCAATTACATCAACATCAAGCTATTACCTGTCCAAGGCCGTAAGTGCCTAGTTCATTAGCAACTCAGACAAACTTGTTTTGTAAGCTCCCTATATTAAATTTGAGATTTCCCTGCCCTTACAAATTAAACTAACGATTTCTGACACAAAGAGAAAGTCCAGTAAAACAACACAAACATGACCATTTAAACAAGAAATCTTCCAACCTACTCAAATACGTGTTCTTTGCCATCCTGAACAAGAACAAACTTATTAGTCAATCTAATTTCAGTATTTAATTAATTTAAATAAATTTCAAAATAATTTAAAAATGAACACTAGCAGTACTCCAGGTTTCTTGAATCTTAGAGCAAAACCTACTGATTTTTAAAAATACATATTTTTTATTTTAACAGGAAGTTAAAAGTGGATTCCCATGGTTTACTTCTACAGAATAAAGACAACATGTCATGTTAGGAACACTGCTCTTTAATGCTGGAAGTGGGGCTTTATAAAAATTGAGAAGCTGCCACATTACCATTAATAACTCGGATATTCAACATCCTTCAGTAACTCAAGAAAGGGATGACCACACCCAATTAATTTACCTTGATTTCTATTTCAACTTTCCTCTGCGTTCAGGAGGAGCTGAGGCTCTCACAGATGAAAGTTCCTGGCATGCAATGCCAGTGAAGACTTTTAAGTGATGCCCACTACACGATCACAATGCAAAGTCACAACCTGTGCTACCCACATAAAAATCAGAGGAGAGATTTCCTTCTTTTTACCCAAAGGGAACCTTAAATTTACCAGATCAATATCTTCTAAAACACACTTCACTCAGAAAATTAAAAAAAAAGCTGCCAGAGTGATTTCAGGGAGTGATAAAAAGACTGTCAGGGAAACTCACTGAGCTGCCCCTGGAAGAACTGATGACCAAGCAGGCACCAAGCAATTGCATCATGTTTATTACACAGCCAAAGGCAATCAGATCCTTCTGGTTTAATCAATGGCCTTCAAATGAGGAAGTAGTTTGAAAATAATAAGCACAAAACAAAATACTCTTTTGGGTTCACTTTGTGAATTTCCCTGATGCGTCTATTAATAAAGCTGAGCATGTGCTGCAACAGAATTTTATAGAAATCTACTTCTTGAATACCTTTGGTGCCAAAGCTGCACTTTTATTCAAACTCAGTTTGCTGTAAATGCTGAACTGTAGAGGAGTCCTGTTAAAAGACTCTGAGTTGTGTCTTAAAACAAAAGATCTGTTTCCTATTTAAAAACATTAACCTTAGACACCTTTTCTTTTTTTTTTTGTGTAAAAGCAACAAATAAATATTAAAGTGTTCTACAAACACCTCCTCCCCTGGCATTTCTCATAACCTGGATGTTGCAGCATCTCACGAGGCTGCAGAACAACCTGGAACAAAAACCCGTAAGTGGAGGAAACAACGAGTCTGTGTTCCCGGTCCAAACTCACTGACCACTGCCTTGTCCCTGCTCCCCCCGCCCCGCTCCCCAGCACTCCAGCAAACTCCAGCCCAGCTCCATACAAACAGGCTTTTTCCTTTAAGATAAGACAGCAGGTTATTCAGAAGGAACAGAACTCATTTCTGCTGAAATCCAGCAACACATTACGGAAAAGAAATCTAACAGTAAAACCCTGCTGATGCAGGATCCACATTTAGAATGCACAAAAGTAGAAATACCTCATCTTTAAAAGCTTTGGCTTGCTAAGATCCTTTTTAACTGATAATGATGAAACAATGTAAAAGGGAAGTACTTACAGAGAATCACTGTAAGTAATACACACACACAAACAAGAATTAGTTTGCAACCTGAAAGCCCTCATATAGAGAAGGGTGGATGAAAACAACCCAGCTCAAGGTTTCCTCAAATCAGATGCCAGAGGAAGTTATATGATGAGTTGGAGAGCAAATAAGAAAACTGGATTTGATAAATGAGACATTTATGTAGATAGGAACAGTTTGCAGCCTCACTGTGGATGCATGAAAGAATTGTCAGATATTTGTGAGAGTTTGCAGACAGGAGTTTACATTTAAAACATACCCTATATTGTTAAATTAGCCCCTGAGAACTCAGAAATAGCTACCTACCAGAAATACCCCAATTTTAAGCACATAAACAGAGAGAACAAGCATGGTGTTATTATCTCTCTCCACAAACAATCCACTATCAACATAGAAACACCAACACGTGTCTTCTCATAAATCTGGTACAGGATACATCAAAATAATGACCAGCAAAACAAGCTGCATCACTCCCAGCACTGCAGCATTTTAAAGACTTGCTAAAATATGTCAGCAGACCTTGAAGAACAGACTTAAACCCACTTATTCTCACACAATACGAGCACCACAAACCACAGCCAGTGCTGCTGTACCCAGTAACTTTAAATCACCCTGTGTTCTGTGGAACAGCATCCACACGGATCCACAACCCTGACTGATTCCACCTTATGGGGATCACTATCCACAAAGGTGGGCAGGGGGATTCCAAATCCTTCTGGCATAACCAGGGCTGGAGTCAGCATCGCCTGCTTTGCTGTTTTTAAACAAACACGGAGCTGCTGCTGGACTGTGTGTGAGCTAAGCATTCCACACACCTCCCAGAGCGGCGTCCCACTGGCTTCTCCCCCACTCTGGGGAGAACAGCCCAGCTAGGGATAGCAAACCCAGCACCGAGCTGCTCAGTTCTGCCCAGGCTGAGGAAATGACCAGGGAAAACCTGGATGCCACCAGAACTAAAGTTTAGAACTACCACAGTTGTAGGATTAGGGAGTTCGTTCCACTCACGTTCCCGGGGAAGCGGGGTGAGGAGACACGAGGAGACGTATTTATAAAACAAAATTCTGAAGGCTTAGTACTTGCCTCGTGTCCTCCTTCCTTCTCCTTCCCACGCAAGTACGAGTGCTGCTCGATGGCATCCAGCACCTACAGCAAATAATTTCTCCATGTCATTAAAAGGACAGAGACATCTGCTCGCACCAGACCTACGTCATTGCTTCCAACTCCGTTCAAAACTGACAGAAACGCAGCTCCCTCTTCCCCTGAATTCACCAGGTCACATTCCTGCTCACAGACGGATCCCAGGGTAATCCCAATGGAGCAGCGCCGTTCATCCGAGCCATGCCCGGCTCCAGGTGAAGGCAGGCGGCCGCTCTCCCTCCTCTCCTCACGCTCCCACCGGGGCGTTTCCGTGCGCTCGGGGCTGCTATCCTGGAGCTCCAACTTCCACAGAGCTCCCAGGGACAGCTCCCGGCACACGGGAGAAAAGCAGGGAAGGAGGGAGCGAAGGAAGAAGGGAAGGAAGGAGCGGCTGTCCCGGTCTCCCGGACCCGGCACGAGGTGCGGAGGAGCTGCCCCCCACCCTGCCCCTGTCCTGCCCCCGGCCGGGCTCTCAGACCCCCCAGACGCCACACTCGCAGCCCCGCGGGAACTGCCCCGACCCCAAGCAGCCCCGGGCGGGCCCCGCCAGGAGACACCCCAGGACACCCGGCGCCCCCCGTCCCGGCAGCGAGCGCCCCGCGCCGCCGCAGCACCCACAAAGTGCTTTTTTTAGCCCCAAACGCGCTGCCAGTCCCAGTGCTGCCTCCTGCCCTCGGCGCCCCAGCGAGACCCGCCTGTCAGCGGCGCCGCTCCCTCTGCCGGTGCCTCACCTGGTGCCGGCCGGCGGCAGCGGGCCACGTCCGCGGGGCCCGGGCAGGGAGGGACGAGGAGGAGGAGGAGAAGGAGGGGGACGGAGACGGAGCGTGTCTGCCGGGCCGTGCCCGTCACCGCCGCTTCCTGCCCGGCCCCGCTCGGCGCTCAACTGCCCCGCCTGGCAGCTCAGCCCGGCCGCTGAGCGGCGCAGCCTCATGGAGCGCACCGCCCGCGCCATTGGCGCTCGATTGAGCCGCCTGCACGGTCTGGCGGGGCACGGAGGGAGCCGGGGGGGGCTGAGGGAGGGGGAATGGCGACCTCGGGTGTGGGGCTCACAGCGAGATCGGGCTGTGAGTGTGGGGGTGTTAGGGTCTACAGGGGCCTAGGGTGGGGGTGTTTGTGTCCGGACTCAGGTGGACGTGAGAGGTGTTAGGGCCCTTAGTGCTCCCCGGGGGGGCAGGGGGGGGGGTGGTTGGGCCCACAGCGGGTTCAGGTGTGTGTAAGGGACTTACGGACCTATAGTGGGGGGTGAGGGGCCGAGTGGCTATAGTAACCTCAGGTGTGTGTTGGGGAGGGTGATGGCTGTTGGAGTCTGCAGTGGTTTCAAGTATGGGGAACGGTGTTAGGGCCCGTATCAGGCTCAGGGGTGTGTGGAGGGGTGTTAGGGCCCATAATTAGTTCAGGGGTGGGTGAGTGTGCGTGTGTGTGTGTATACATTGTCAGGGTCTATAGTGGTCTTAAGTGAGTGTGTGTATGTGTGGGGGGGGTGTTGGGGCCCACAACCAGCTCCTGTATGAGGGGACAGTGTTTGGGCTCCATAAAAAGGCAGCTCTGCAGCTTCTGTTGCAGGTGTTGGGGGAGCCTTGATAAGGGGCTGTGTGTCCTGTGGCGGGTCCCAGCAGGAAGAGGCTCCTAGTACCCAAATAGGAGCAGCTGTGATTTGGTAGCAAAGCCCCAAAGGAAAAGGAGTTGTAGCAGGGGGTGAGAACTCTGGGTTAGGAATTGCTCAGAGCAGAGAGAGGGCAAGGTGAGTTCGTGCTGTTTCTTCCGCACTTGGGGGTTCTCCACAGCTTCTGAACCTAAACACTTCATAATTGCAGAGGCTTATGGTGGGGGGGGGAGTGGGGTGTTAATTATTTTTCTAAATAAAACTGAAGGAGCAGAGCTTTATCTGCCAGTACCTCGTGCAGCCTCATTCTGCCAACTTGCTCCTGACAGCTGTTCCGCTTCTTGGGCTTCTAAAACCATCCTTAGAGAGCTGTGTGAAACTACAGGTACAGAAACCTGAGAGCCCTGAGTCCCAGGTGAGGGGTGTTGGTGTGTCCTGTGCCTCGGAGGCCAAGGTACAATACCAGCTTTTCTCATTGTAGTCGAGTAATTTCACACAATGAGTTTCCTGTTTATAAGCTGAGCTCTGTAACTTTATTTCCCCCCTCTGTTTCTTACAAGTGGAAAGAAGAGCACAGTGAGCACGACTCATCTGTCAGCAGCTCTGTGAAAAGCTGATGCTGACCAAGCAGGAGGCAGAGATCTCTCCCCAAACTGAATGTGTATAAAGCACTGACTGAGTTGTGATGAGAACAACAGCTCTGATGGAAGCACGAGCCAAGAACAACAGCTCGACAGAGAACTTTACACTTTCCCTGACAACTCCTTGGGGCGGAGACAGTTAAGTTTCTGCATTTGTAAGGGAAACATGGCATTCCTTAAAGCTGAGCCTCCTCCCTCGGGTTCCCACTGAATGCCTGAGAGATGACAGCAGAGGGTGTTTCCAGCAGGCTCCTATTAGACAGGAGGAATTAGCATGGAGGGAGCAACTGTGAGATCCCAGTTTAGACCACAGAATGAGCTAGAAAGCTTTGCAGCAGCAGCAGTTTGCCGGTTTTTTACCCACTGGATACACACAGCTCCTGGTCAGGGTGTTCCTGTGCCCTCGTGTTGGTGCCTGCACCTGCCCGATGTGTGAAGGGCTGTGCTGGGAGGCCAGATCAGTTCCAAACAGAAAGAGCTGAGGCAGCAGTGAGGCAGGGCAGATGATCCTTGGGAGGGCAGCTGCGATTCAGAGACACTTAAAACTGGTTTGGTATCCCCAGCAGCACAAACCCGGCTGGCAGGGGAGCTGGTGAGCCGAGTACGTGGACAGATGGAACAGATACAGACAGGAAATAGAGGAGAAAAGAGAAATATTAGTGTTTGTAAAACTCTGAGTGGGGTCTGATTAGTTCTTGAATCCTGCAACCCCATTTTATTTTTAGCTCAGTGACTGGATGGCTTTGGGAAGTGATTGGAGGAGCTCAAGCCAGATGTGAGTCTGGGGAGAGGACAAACCCGTGGGCACCAAGCAGTTGATGCGATGCGGCAGTCGCCACCACGCCCTTTCCTGTTCACCCCATGGCCGCAGGCAGCCCTGCCAGCCACGCTGCCTGAGCGGGGAGAAGGGAAAAGGAGGGGTTTCCAAAATGCTGATAACCCACAGCATTCCTTGGAAAAGGACAGGTGGTGAGCAGCTCTGGTGGTGTCTCTCTTCTGCGACAAAAACGCTCCCAGAAGTTCTGGGAGCTGCTTGGACGGGTGCCGACTTTTGGCCGTGCCTCAGCCTCGTCTCCTGTTAGAGGCAATATTGACTTATGGAAAGAGGTACGGAGCATACTTGGCGTGGGTGTTCCGAGTTAAAAATTGTCAGTCTGGGCAAACAGACCTTTGGGGTGAACGGCAGGAAAGCCTAGTGGCTGCGCTGCGTTATTACAGGTCCTTTCAGAACACGGTGTGACCTGGTGCTGCTCCGGGCGCTGAGCACCCGGCTCGGCGGGTTTGGAGAAGCGCTGCAGGTTTTGGAGCTCAGTGCTTCAGATCAAACCCATTTCCTTCCCCTCGGTGAGGTGTTTGTAATGCCTCAGTGAGTCAGTAAGTTGTGCATGTGAGGAATGCACCTCACAGCTGAAGGTGAGCGATTAGTGTGGCTGCGCTGGAGGTGATGAGATTAATTAGTCCTTCCCAGGTGAATTAGAGCTGCAGAAATAAGATACATGAGCTATTTAGTCTGAAATACCAATGTGAGGCATTTTCAGATGGAGTGGGATCCTGCATATGACTCTCACCACAGGATATGTATCTTGATCGTTATTTTTGTAGCAGTGTCTAGTCAGGAGGATAAGCAGTACCCGGCAGATGCAGGGCACGTGTTCTACAAAAGCTGCTGTTCACTGGCAGGAAGCAACTGATTCACCTGGGTGAGATCACAGTGCCGTGGCGGGGCTCTGCTGAGTATGGAGGAACAGGGAAATAATTTGTCTATTAAAATATAATAAAATTCGAAGGAGTACAAGTGTCCTAATGAGTCCATCCCCAACAAGGCAAGGTCCTGCTCCGTGCCAGGGGAACAGCTCTGCTGTGTGTCTGTATCATAAAATCACAGAATGGGTCAGGTTGGAAGGGATCACAGAGGGATCATCTGCTCTAGCAGGGTCATCCCAGAGCACGTGGCACAGGATTGTGTCCAGACGGTTCTGGAGTATTCCCAGTGAGGGAGACTCCGCAGCTTCTCTGGTCTCTGTTCCACTGCTTGCTAACTGCACAGTGAAGAAGCTCTTCCTCACATCTGGGTGGAACTTCCTGTGCACGTTTCTGCCCGCTGCTCTTGTTCTGTCTCTTGGCACCTCTGAGCAGAGCCTGGTCCACGAACGCGAGCCCAGGTGGCCACAATCCGCTGAGGAGTTAAATCCCACCTCCAGCAGAGTTTAACTTCGTCGCACGCACTGGGCGGGGCCGGGACTCGAACCCTTAACCCTGTGGCCCGCAGGGTCCGCGTTGGCCGGGCGGGGGCGCCGCGGCTCCGGCGCCGCCCGGAAGCGGAAGCGCGGCCGCGGTTCCCGCCGCGGTTGCCGAGCGGCAGCCGCTCCGTTCCGTCCCGCCCGCGGCCATGAGCGCGGCCGGACTCGTGTCCGCGCCGCCCGCAGCCCCGCCGGGGCCGCCCGCTCCTGCCATGGCCCCTGCGCCCGACTACTACGAGGAGGAGGAGCTGGAGAGCGCCGAGGAGGAGGACGGCGAGCGGAGCGCCCGGGCCCGCGACTCCGACGAGGGTGTGTGGGGAGGGGGCGGGTTGGTTCCCGGGGACGGGGTGGGACAGGGGGTTGGAATGGGGGCTCTTGTGGGGGTGTGGGATGGAGAGGACCTCTCCGCAGGGCGCTTGGGGAAGGGCAGGGTGCTTAAAGGGTTCGGAGCGGCGAGAACACCCGAAGGAAACAAGGACCTACCTGTCAGGTTGCAGCGGTTCCCCGCGGAAGAGTAGAACAGCGAAGCCACCGGAGAGGTGGAGGTGTGGCTTCCCAGGTGAGGAGGAGGCAGTGGGACACAGGAGAGCGCTGAGCAGGGGCATTGAGTGGGACAGCAGGGTGGAAACAGTGGAGAAATCTAGTGTATTGGTTCTATTTCCGTAGTTTGGAGGGGGAAGGAGGCGGCTAAGGGAGGAGAAAGTGTGGACAGAAGCATAGCAGTGCAGGAGGATGTGACAGTAGGAGAACCAGAGAGCGGGGGAGAAGAAGAAATTAAGTAAAACCCAGAGTATCCAGGAGTGTAGAGGGCATAAAATAGCAGATAAGGGGGATGTAGGAGAACTCTTGGACAGTGGCTGTTGCTGGCAGCAGAGCTCTGCATCCCCTCTGGTCTGGTTATGTGTGGGATGATGTTAAAGATGCAGAGGGTGACAGGGTCAATGAGGGCTCTCACAACAGTATGGAAGTCCTTTGTGGTGATACAGACACTTAAGTACATTTCTTGCAGTTAAAAAGCTTGTTGGTTTATCTTTGGCGTGTTAAATTTTATCTTAAGTTTAAACTGTTTGTTTGTAGTTTAAGAAAAATCTGAGAAAGGTTTGGTTTAGGGGGCTGGGCCCCCCTTCTATGTGTAGGGAATTAGTTGTGGTTTAGGTTTCTCATCTGTACCCTATAAAGTCCAGGCACACTGACCCCTCTTTGGAAAGGTAATGGATTCTTAGCTACCCACATATTATAAAGGGAAGCCTGAAAAATCTTAGTAGAAAAGTAGCAATCCCACAGTGATTTACTTTATTTATAGTTTATACTGTCTATTTATAAAATGCAGCTATCTTTATGGCAGTGCTGGTATTTGTTTGAATGTTGAAGTACTTCTAAGTGAAGTGTAGCTGAGAAGTTCAGATCCCAGCCAGTAACTGCTCTCTTTGGTGAGATCTTTGTGGTCAATCCGAGCAGCACTGAGTTGGTGGAGCTCTAGTAACAAGTTTGTGAAATGTCTTTCGGTCTTTAGACTGTTTGTGTCTCACCTGTGTGAGTGTTAATGTAGAGCCCGTTGTCTTAAATGGGAAGAAATTCCCAGGCTCTCTGAAGTTGAAATTGTTCAGACTTGATACAAAGCTGCACTGCAAAACTCACAGTTGTAGGAAGCTGAGATGCTTCATTTCAATCCTGAATTAATCTCTCAGGTTGTCTTTGTTAAATTGCCTGAGGTTTGGGGACTTTTTTTGTTTGCCTGTTTCCATGTTTTTAAATAATTTACTACTTAGTTTGGGTTTTTTAAAAATACTTCTTAAATTTTAACAAGTTGGTTTTTGCCACATTTAGATACTGAGGATGCCAGCGAAACAGACCTGGCAAAGCATGAGGAGGAGGACTTTGTAGAAATGAAAGAACAGTAAGTAACCCATTCAAATTGCAAGTAAGGTGAAGTTCTGTTTATTTGTGGGTTTGGGGGTGTTTATTGCCTAAAACTTGCCAAATTTTGGGCCAAGATGGGGAGTTCAAAGTGCTTACCCCAATGGAATAGCTCATGAGTCCATACACTTGTATTTCTGCTCCCCCCAGTCACTTTCTCTGTTCTATATAAATTCAGGGAATTAAGGGCTGCTGCTGTTTTGAGCAAAGAAATAATTATGAGTTCTGGGAGCAGCTGCAAATGGATCCTGCTGTAGACAGATCCTTTAAATAAAATAAAGGCTCTGCTTTAGATAAGTTAAGGAGAAGTAAGATGCCTGTCCAAATGCCTTAAACAATTGAATTCTAGTCCTGAATCAGAAATGGATTTTTGGAGACTTGCAATAGTTTCCCCATGGTGTTTAGGAGCATTTTGCAGTATTTTGAGTTCTTGCTTACTGGCAGAGACCTGTTTTTATACAAGTCAGGAAGACCTGGCCAGTGTTAAACCACAGATGTGTGGTAAAAGAAAGGCAGGTTTGCAGCAGCACCAGGAATAGACTTTGGTGGTTTTTTTAATAATGTGAGGAGCTAATACACAGATAATAAAACTTGAAATAGCGGAAGAATGATTCTGCTGTGAAGTTTCTGGTGTTTGTAGATCTAAATGTCATTTTAGATTTTGACATTAAAAAAAAAAAATCCTATTTTATCCCAAATTGTAAACCCATTGTAGAACCAAAGAAGTGCCAGAATTTTTAAAACAATGAGAACCTTTCATTTGAATAAAATCCTTTTAGTTTGTAGTTCATTTGTTTCTTGAAGTTTTGAAAAGTTTTTGATTCTGTGTAAACATGTAACTTAAAGAGATGGTGGAATAGACTATGTGTGCTTGGTGTTTAAAGTTTCATGCTGTGTTTGCAGGATGTATCAGGACAAACTGGCATCTCTGAAGAGGCAGTTACAGCAATTGCAGGAAGGTAAGCTTCGAAGAGTAGCTTTGTTTTTTATTTTCAGCACTTTCCAAATGTCATAGAAGGAGGGGGGGTTTGAAAGATGTGAGCAGTATCCTTCACTTGCACGTTGGCTCTCAGCTGTGCTGCAGAGTTAAAAATCCAGCCGCTTCCCATCTTTTCTCCATCTTAACTCCACTTGTAGTTAAGCTTCTGTGCTAAGACATTTCTTAAAAGGAGTAATCCCCTTTTCACAAAAGCAGGGAATGTGCTTTGAGTGGTGTATGGCTCCTTGAGGATATTTAATACTTGGGGAAAAAAAATTCAGTGGGAATATACAATTTATTTCCACTAGGTACTCTTCAGGAGTATCAGAAAAGGATGAAAAAGTTGGACCAGCAGTACAAAGAAAGGATACGAAATGCAGGTAAATGGAATTTCTCTCTAAAACGCCGCAAATAACTTAAATGTGTGTCTTGTATAACACCTGAAGTAAAAAAGAGGTAATTCTGCCCTTTAAAGAAGAGGAACTTGCTGGAGCAGAGGGATCTTTGGGTATATATTAGGGCTTTTTCAGAGTCCACCAAACATGACAGGCTCTACCTTGATAATTTTTTTCCCTTGATCAGCACTGTTTGCTGACTGATAAACAGTTTTAGTCTTCATTTGTGTGAAACAGCACAAGTAAAAAGATTATTTTATTTTTATCTGCCTAACCCTCAGTCTCCCACTTTGGTTTGTTGTCTTGTGGCTCTTGCTGAAGCTTTTGGGTGCCCTGTCTCCTTCAGTTTGCAGGAGTGGGAAGTTAGGAGCAGGTGCTTTCCCAAAGATCTGTTTTATGCCCTGGAGCAATGAATACAGAGGATTTGCTACTGGAACTGTTGTTCTGCGTGACTGTGCCATGGAATGGGCTGCCTGGACTTTGTGTCCTGCTCTGTTTCAAGGAGCAAAGGCCCAAGTTCATTTTTGAAGTGCCCAGTGCTCATCCTTCTGGGTGTTTTTATTGTGTTGCTGTAGAGGAATGGCTTGGGAATCAGATCCATCTGCTTGCCCTCACTCTTGCTTGTTCACTTTCAGGTAGCTCTTACCTTGGATATTGAAGCAGGGCCTTTATAGAAGGCTTCATGTGGAAATAGGAAATGTAGCTGCTCCTCCTTTAGAAAAAGAAGGCAATTCTGTATTTCTGAAAGTGCTTGGGAAGGTAAAGGATTTGCTTGAGGAACTGAACTGGTTTGAACAACTTCTTGATGACAGGAATCTGTCCCCTGAGATGAATTTCACTAATGATTTAGGTTGGAAAGGACCTTCAAAAAGACCTTTCACATGCACTAGAGCTGCATTCTGGCAAGCCTGGGCTGTTTTGGTAAAATTAAGCCTAAGTGCAAACTGGTATTTCTGGCTGGCCACGAGCAGTGCTGTAGCAGCAGAGTTCTTCCACAGGAGGGCAGGTGGTGATCACTTGGAATTTTATGATTAAAAAATCCAGCTGCTTGTACTACGGGAATAAGGGTCTTTTATGCTTGTCCTTGCCATGCTGAGGTTTATTAAAACAACAGTTTAGATTTACCTGTATTTGATTGTCTGCATAATGCTGCTTTCATGCTTTGCAAATAGGAAATTTGATTTTTATTGCACCATTCTCATATTTGGTGTGTATCTATTGCTGTTTTTTACATTTTTTTAAAATAGTGGAGTAGTACAGTGTTGCTACTACAGCCTTCTCCAAAACATGTTTGAAGCTTGGGATCTTTGCAGAAGTTTTTACTATTTCAGGTATTGCCAAAGCTTAGTATGCTGGTGAAATGTGGTGAGTTGAGGGCTGATCAGGGGCCTTAGTTTGCTTTTGTTGCCGCTATTTTGAGTAAAAATTTTGGTTTGGGCATTACTCCTCCAAGAAATGCAAGAAGGGTCCCATCCTGCTTAATCTCAAGTTGTTAGAGATGACACAAGCATCATCAGCAGAACTATTTCACACCCAGAAATCCACTCACCTCATCCATAGGCCTGACTTGAACTAATCATTGCCATATGTTGGCAATTAACCCTCAGTGCTGCACAACAATTCTGTTGTTGCCCCAGGCTTAACCAGCCTGAAATCACACATTTGAGCCTCTGACAGCTGCAGAATTATTTGTGAACCAGTCACTGCTGAGATTCATGAAGTTGGCTAAAACTTTGAATATTTAGCTGCATATTTCAAGTTTCTATTACTAGTTGATTAATTAAACTGGAAGATGGACTGCCTGTTTAGTACTTCTGGGAATAGTAGCTGAACCGAATAGCGTAGAATACTGGAAGCTTTTCAGTGTGGTGACAATCTGTAAAAAACCTCTAGTAACAGTGCATTTTTGTGGAACTTTTTCATAGTCACTTTATTTTCAACATAAAGCTGTGAAGTCAGAGTAGAGGTTGGATAAGTACATGCATTATTTGGTTCACTTCCTGTCTTGGCTGCAATATTCAATGGCTTAAAATGTTAAGGAAGTAATTTCGTGCAGCTTTGAAGGTAATAAATTAAGTATTTCTTGTGTTTCAGAACTGTTCCTGCAGCTGGAAGTAAGTACTCTTAATTTATCAAAAATATGCATTAATTAGATGGAAGAGGCATAAACCTTGTTTTATCAACTTGTGTTTGGGCTTGTTTTCCCAGAAGGCTTAAAAGAAATTTTCTTCCTCAAGCTGGCTTGTTACATTTGAGATGTAGTAGAGCTTACTGCTGGTATTACCTCAAGTAACTTCTGCGCTTTTGTTAAAGTAGAATTAAATATTTGCTATTGGCCTCTTGTATCTAGCTGTGCCCTGGGCTGGTCTAAAAAGGGTGTTTAAGGTGATAAGTGCTGTTTATAAATCTGCAGAGCTCTCTGCTAGAGACTTGATTTGTTATGCAACATTAAAATGTCTTTTTACAACTAATTCTTTTGCCAATATAATAGCACGATAATCATATTTAGATGTTTTTCTGTAGATTGTGAATATTGATAATCTTTAGAACTCACACCGGTTTTGAACTGAAAAGCTGACCAATAAAACGTTTGAAAAGCTGTTGTGATATCATTAACTTGAGTGCTTAATTAACCTTCTTGCTCTTTGGGTTTGCATTAGACAGATCAGGTGGAGAAAAATTATGTGAAGGAAAAGAAAGCAGCAGCAAAGGAGTTTGAAGATAAGAAAATTGAGCTTAAGGAAAATCTGATAGCGGAGTTGGAAGAGAAGAAGAAGATGATTGAGAATGAAAAGCTAACCATGGAATTAACAGGAGGTAAAGAAGATAAGCACCTGTCATTTGTGTTATCCACTCTGCTTCTGCTTAGGAAAAGGTGGCAGTGCTTAGGTAAAGGTGGCAGTGCTGGTTTACACAGACCGCTGGTGGGAAATGCCAAGAGGGGCAGAACACAAATTGAGGGTCTTTTAATGGAGAAAGCAGCTCAAAATTCAGTGACCTGGATTGCTACCAGGTGAATCAAGCAGTGCCAGTGAAGCAGCAGAGTGGATGATGGGCTTGCTTATATGCAGGGAAAGACGCTGCTTTGGTTCCCTGATGTAGCAGTAAAACTATTGAGATATGCCACAGTATTGACCTAACCAGTGATGCCAGCTTGTAAAGCTGTGTCCTGGTCTTCCTGCAGGAGTGAGTGGTCAAGTAGTTGAAGAAAGCCAAACAATAAAGGTTGAAATACGCTGCTTAAAGCCAGAAAAAATAGATTTGTGGGTTACATATGTGTCCAGGCTCTAGAAAATTTATATTAAATGGACAGATTTTTTTGAGACAGTTGGTACCCTTGGTGCCTTGCAGTGCTCTGTGGTAATGGACACAGGGGAGCCATGTCAGGGGTTAATTATTCCTGCAGAGTTCTGTTGCTGTGATAGTGGACCAAAAGTCTGATTTGATGCTCTGAGAGCAACTCCTGCACTTCATGGACTGATAATGTTGGTTTTGTTGCCGAGGCCTGTCCATGAGTTACACCTTTAATGCATGGTATCTACAGGTTTTTATATAAACTAACAATTTAATGAATACTCAGAAATAAGAATTAATCCATGTTCTGGCATATTAAATGGTACTCTTAGCTTCATACAAACTCTCAGGGCTGATGTGGACTTGAAATCAGCTTGAGTTATGCTGTTTCCCTGGTAACTTTTTATTATTTACGAAGTCTGGTCTCATGGTCATCCTTGTTCACCTTTGAGATGAGGAGAGAAGGAATTTGGTGTATTTTCCACGTGCAAAGCTGCTCAAGGTTTTAGTGTCTAGAGGGAGCCAAAGGGGCTTCACAGGTTGAAGTGCTACCCAGGGTGTGATTCAGGGGTGCTTAGAGATGAGCAAATAAATCTCAGCACATAGAAAGGGAGGTGGAAGGATGTGTCTGGCATTTATGATATGGTCTCCTGGCTGCCAGTTCAACATAACTTCATGAACTAAGGAATGAGTTGCGAGATTTTTCAGTAAAGTTGTTCAGTAAAGGTTACCTGTAGACATTCGGACAAATGAAGTTCAGATAATTACTTGGTGATGAGACTGGTGTTTTAAGTTTTTAACAGACTTTCTTGTTTTTCCTCAGTGCATATGCTGCAGTTTACTTCCTGTCAACTGCTGCTCTGTGTTATTAATTAGGCTCATTTCATTAATCATTCTTAGATAATCTGAATTTAAATACTGTTTGTTTGAAATCACTCCAGCAGACTTGTATCAGTCTTCAATGCAGAAATTTTCTCTAATCTTTTGACAAAGCTGTTTTTCTGCCTTGTAGATGAGAGCGCAATTGATTTGTAGCTGATGTTTTACATGCTATTAATGATCCAAGTTGGGTTGGGAAAGAACTCCATGAACTTGGTCTTTTAAATGCTCTGTTCCCAAGCAGATAACATTAGCATGAAAAGAATTTGCCTTGAATCCTTGTAGCATCATTGTGCTGCTTATCTGTACCTGGAGCAGCTGTAACCATGGCATTGCCGCACTGAACAGTGACCTGATGGGAGAGAGAACTTGGATTCACTGTCAGCACTTCCATGCTGGAAGCTATCACAAAAAAAAAAAAAAAAAAAAAGGCAATTTGTTGTATGAAAGAGGAAAGATTATTTTCCTTGTGCCTTGTGTAGAAAGCTGCTGCTGCTTACTCCTTTCTCTCTGGTCTTATTAGCTCTCCAACTTCATTACTCTACAGATTCAATGGAAGTGAAGCCTATTATGACAAGGAAACTGAGACGGCGACCAAATGATCCAGTTCCTATCCCAGACAAGAGGAGGAAACCTGCCCCTGATATCCTTTCATGGAGTCTCTGTTGGATTTGCAGCCACTGTGCTACCCACCCCTCTGTTGTTTTGTACAGCAAGGAAAATGAAATGAAATGTCAGGTTCAGATTTTAACCTGGGAAATACTGAAGCACGGTTGTCCTGTATGATGTGTGCTAAAGCAATATAGCAATTATATAGTACAATACATATATAGAAACCAGTGTTTGGAGATCCCTTGGTATCCTAACTTAAACCTTACAGTATCATGAGATAACTTTTTTTTTGTCAGTGAGAATAGTTTGAATTCTACAGGCAATTTAGTTCACAAAAGAAAAACTTTAAACGAACATTACATATATATATGCTGAGATAATTGATTCCATAGATAGTAAATGGCTTTTTTCATTTCAAGACATGACAAAGCATTTACCAGAAAGATCATATTTGTCATATCAAACTAGTTTTTCAATTTCTGATAAAGGCTTCAGATCTCTAATCCAGAGATGCATAGCAAAAGCAAGGAGTGCTAGATTTGTTCTTTGAATGAGAAAAGATGAAGATTCATCTTGTTTTCATGTATCACAAGAGTCAGAAAAATATGTCTGTGTAATCCTTAGCATCTGCCTTGCTGCATGTCTCAGAATTAAAATGTTCCTTGGCTTCTGGAAATATGTTTTTAGCTCCTCTGTGATGATAGGCACTTTTTCTATTTGTATATTAAATTCACCTGGAGAGGAAGGCAAGGATATTTGCTTTGCAGAGGCTTCTTATTAGATTCTAAACTTGTATGTCTTGGATTAAAAAAAACTTATCTGAGTGACTCTCATTTTCTGAAGGCAATATCAAACCTTGAACTTCTGGAGTTCATGCAGGATGGTCATGAGCATCTCCAGTTTCAATTAACCTCCTTCTGGTTGGAGATTCTGTTCGCTCTTTCAGGAAAAAAAAATCATTTATTAGTGCCCCTATCGCATCCAAAGTAAATGAGTTTCATGGTGAACATGACCTGCTAATTGAGCATGATACAGCAGCCACAGTATGAAAGTCTCTGCCTTTGCTCACTGGGAGAGGATTAAAGTCTGTCAGAACCAAAATCCTTGCAATGGAGCCCAACAACTGTTAACTTTAGTTTAATACTTTGAATACTTTTGGCTAAACACTTGTTTTGAAGAAACTGAATACAGCAGACCTCTAATAAGATTATCATACACTTACTTGTATTTTCTCAGGTTTTGGGTTTGTTTTCAGGTGCATTGTAGTCTCTTATTTATCCCCAGCCACACAAAGTTTTGTTTAACTAGGTTTAAGTGGGATTTAGCTTCATTGTAAAAACCTGAAGTGAGTCTGTTGTTTCAGCTCACAGACTCTTCTCCACAGAAGTACAAGATGAAAAACACTGAAAATGCTGGTGCTTGATGCCTCCGTGAAGTCAGTGTCAGTGCAGTCAAGGTTTTTCATTGATGGTTGAGTCTGAATAAGTTAAAATTATTTTGCACTCTGCTGCTAAGACAGTGGGGATGGACTTATATTAATTCCTCTGACAAAGAAAAAAAGCTCAAGTAAGACACTTATTAAAATCCTGGAAACCTTTTGGCTTACATTTAGTCAAGTGAAATGTCATTGACCTTTAATTTTTAGCCTTGCTTGTCAAGAGTTTATGGAAACCTTAATTCTGGATACCTCAGCTAAATTATTTGTTGACTGATGAGCAAATAATGGAGGACCTAAGGACGCTGAATAAGGTAGGGATTGTTGTTTTGATGGTATTTCTTTGTTTTAAAGAGAAGGCAAATGCTTTCCCCTGAAGAGAACAGAGATCTCTTTTATGTTCCTTTTTGAGATGTGGGACTATTTCATCCCTGTAGGCTTTCTGAAGTAGCACAATAAAAGATTTAGTGAGATGGTATCTCCTCCTTTTTATTGAGGTTTAATTAACCTAATTAGAATGACTGTCACCTAAAAATGTTACCTTTTGTCTGAACCAAGGGATGAGCTATGTTAAGGAGTTTCTTCCTCATGGCTGAACAGATGTCAGTGTGTTTTTCTGGGAGATCATAGTCCGCCTTTGGTTTAGGCCTTAGTGTGGGGTAGGTTTTTTAATTAATTTTTTTTTCCTCCCTGCTGTCAGAGTATTTCAGCAAGCTGGGTAGGGGGCAGTGTGCGTGTTTATAGTTTTTCTAGTTTGGATTTACATACTGTTTTCTCGCTGAACACTTGAAGGCTTATCTAATTTTTTAGAATATAAGCTGCTCCTTAAGGCATTTCAGGATGGTAGTGGGACACTGGTTTTGTGCCAGCTGTTGAGGTTTCCCTAGTGATTTATCTCCTGTATTTTGTGTACCCAGAGAAATGTTGTATGATGTTCAAAAATAGTGCGTTAGATGGGTTTGATTCGTTTGAGTGGGTTATCTGAATGCTCTGAAGTTCAGGTTTTTGGGCTTTTGTATCATTATATTGATTATCTGCACCTTTGGCAGTTTATAGCACAATGCTCTGGTTATGTGTTATGCCACTGAACAGAGCATTTAAAATAGAAATACTCAGAGCATGGAAAGTAAGATATCCGAAATTAGCACTGCAGCTTCTGTGGCTCCTGTCAGATCTCTAACACTGCTTTACTCTCTTCCCATGTAGCTTAAATCACCCAAGAGACCAGGTGAGTTACAGATGCATTGGAACTTGTTCACAGGGGTGCTGTTCTGAACAGAGAATGGTATTGTAGATGTTTGACTGTGCATTTTGCCTATGGAATTGCTGTTCTTTGTGGGGTGCTGATGTTGGTCAGGGATGGGAAGGGGGGCATGTGCATCTTTGGTGGCTGAAATGCCTGGGCATGGAACAATCAAGCTGTGAAAAGAGGTTTTCCATTACATTCAGGTGCATCTGGACACCTTGTCTGCTTGTCAGGTCCATTCAGGGATTGACCACTTCTGGTCAATCTGCCTCCAGCTCTCTAGATGTGCCTGTACACTTTATTTCAAGACAGAGTGGGACTAACTTGCCTCAGTAATTTTAACCATATTTAACTAATTAACTGTGGATTATAACTAAAACAAAATCAAGGACATATTGCCCATCACTTATCCATAAATGTTTTTTCAGATAAATGCTGTATTTCAGTGAATATTTTAACTCAAGGCAGAGGTTGAGTTACTCATCACAATATATAATATTTTCCTGATGGATATTTGAGTTTTTGTTTTCTCTGCTTGTTATTTCTGTACACATGACCTTATTAACTGTAGTTTTGCAGTCAGAGGTGCTGCTGATGGACTCGTGCTGGTCTTTAACCAGAGTGTCTCTTCTGTCTCCAGCCTCCCCCTCCTCTCCCGAGCACCTCCCAGCTACACCAGCAGAGTCTCCAGCACAGCGATTTGAAGCTCGGATAGAAGATGGAAAACTCTACTATGACAAGAGATGGTGAGGCCTGGGGAATTTCTGTTTTCATCAGTCTGAATGTTAAGTAGTGAGGAGGCAGAGGCTGCAGAGAGAAATGGCTTTGATCAAAGAATTGGTGGACAAAATGCTTTTGGGCAGAGATTTGCTGCTCCCTGCACAGGCTCAGCATTGATCCAGTAAAGCAGAGGTGATGATGGAGTGTTTACACTGTGCAGGCTTTCAGAGATAACTGGTGGCTCTAATAAAAGGAGACTTGAATCTTTTCTATGGCCCACTGTGGCAGTCAGGAAGTCAAACCTAATACGAGGTAGGAGAGCCAGCAGCAGCCACAGTGGTATGTAACTGAAGCTGCCCAGCTTGGATACAGACACTCTCCATGATTTGCTGTCAGCACCACTCACATTCCTGAGGTTCAGTTTTCCCAGCATTCCACAAGGTGGCAGAAGAAATCGTCCACCAGCTGCTCAGGATGAAAAATGCTTCTAATAAATCCAAATAACCTTTAAAGATCAAACCCACCTGGGAGAGGCAACTTCAGAATTGCTGATTGGATTTATGTCTGTTGAGGTTTATGGCCATACAGCTGTACAAGCCTCACAAAACACAAGGAAAATATTAAATTCTGCAGAGGAGTCTTAATAGATCTTAAACTTAATCCATGAGATTTGCAAACCTGGATAATCAAGGGGGTAATCTTGAACTCCTTGAGCAGAAAGCAATTTGTGAGCCTACTTCAGTGTTCTGGTGCCTCAACATAACACATGATGAGGCTGTAATTTTATCACAGAAGTAGGTGTGAAGCTGTTTTTTTACACAGCAATCACCTTGGCCAGTTGGTCAGTTTTTCCTTCTGACTGCAGTTTAATTGAGAGTTCAGTGTACACAGCTCTCATAAAAGCTGCTCCCTGCAGTTCAAACATCCATGAAGCATAAAGCAGATAAGAACTGAACAGGCTACTTATTCCACAGATTCATCAAGTGCCTTTTTTTTTTTTTTTTTTTTTTTTGCTCTCATAAAGTTTTTTGTGTATAAAGTGACTATCCCCAGGATATATTTGGATGAATAAACTCTTCAGAATTTTGAAGCATATGGAGTACTTGAAAAGTGTTCATAGTAAAAAAAGAAAGAAAGAAAAAAAAGGCATCTGAAGTAATCTGTCAGTAAAGCTCAAAACTTGCCATTAAATGTAAACCTGGAAGAACTTCAGTGAGCCCAGATGAATCTCACCAAAGCACCAGCTCTCTCTGAAGGTTATCTAGCTGGGACAGAAAAACCACTTAACAGATACTTTCATCTTGCTGAATTCAGTTGTCATGGGGGTCTTACTGTCAGGAATTCCAGCTGTTGTCTTTCCTGGCTGCCTTGTTCTTATGCTGTTTTAAGACCAGTATTTTACCTTTTTTTTGGTTGTAATAATTCTGCTTAGATTTTTTTGATTGATAGTAATAGTACTTGTGCAAAGTAGCCGGTGTTTTAAAATAATGAAGTAACTCTCGGTAGGGGGAGGGTAATTCTTCCTAAAGTGCATAAAGAGTGCTGGCATGCACAGAAATCCTAAACCTGACAGCCCAGGAATGACTTTCTCTGTTTCCTGATGCAGCCCTGCATGACAATTACCTGAAAACAGGGAATGTTTAAGGCCAGTAATGAACCCCATGAGGTCTTGCAGAGACATTTCACAGACGTCTCCAAAGTGGAGTGTTTCAGGTGAATGTGGAATTAGACTCAGTATTTCATCCTCAGAGCTCTGTGTTCCCCCAGCAAATCCTAAACCACAGTTCCTGTAAAGCAACCATCTTTTTGCTTTTTAGCTTTGCTGCATACAATAATGCAGAGGGATTTCTTTCAATCTTCTGATGGAGTTGCAGTTGGAAATCTCAGCCTTTCAGCAAAATATTTTACAGCAGGAAATAGAATTAGTTCTGCTTGCCTCACTTAGTGTGTTTTACCTGCTGCAACAGCGAGAGTTGTTTGGCTCTTTGCTTTCTTGAAAGCCGACTTAAACCCCATTGCATTTTTCATCTGAGGTAATTTCCTCAATTCAGTCTCTCTCTGGATACATAAACTTGGCAAAAGGGTGAGACCTGACCAGGTAGCTAATGCACCAGGGTGCTGTGCCTTCAGCTGCCCTGTCTCTGTGAGCGTGGAGCGTGAGACAGCTGAGACAACTCTACAGTGAAACACTGCTGACTTGGTTCTTTGCCTTTTCTGTGCACAATTCACATTAATTTCCTGATGGAGAGTAATTCATGATGTGAAATCCAAGGGCTGAATGAAGCCTCTGACGTGTGTCACCAGCTTTGGTAATCAAAAAATGAAAGTGGGGAAAAAATATTTCATTGTCTGTGTGGGCACAGAATACTTGAGAGCTGTTGTTTGTCCTGGTATCTCCTGCACTCCTGCTGATTGTATCAAGATCCTTGCTTAAGTACTCACAGCATGGCATGGTGGGGCACTGCTGGACTGAGATTTTTGTCTCATCTTAGTGAGGCCTTGGGTTTGTAGTAGTTTATTGAGTACCTTGGTATCATTTAATGACATCTGGACTTGCTAAACTGAGATTTTTTTTGGCTCAGATCATTGTTGCTGTTGCACGGCCCTGGAACCCACTGACAGTGTTTCTGTCAAAATGAAGGAGAAAGACACCTGTGCCCAACCATTGTTTTAAAGGTTGCAGGATGTGGGGATTTTTTTATTCCCTCACCACCCTCCCTCCATGGGTAATGAGTGTGTTTGGAAGGCTCAAAGCTGACACTCATTCCAGTTACTGGCAAACACTATGAAAATTCTGAGTGCAGGAGCCAGTAGGAAGAGATTGTGGAATCAACCATTGGAAGACTTCCACATGTACAGTATGGTTATTTTAGCAATAACTGTAAAGATTAAGTAAATCTGTGCATTTTGCAAATGGCAGTCAGGCTGCAGGGGGTTGCACTGGGTAGCTACTGGGGGAATATCTGTGCAGGGGTTCTGCAGCTTGGATTGCCCAGATAGTCATGATTAGGGGAAAGGTGGAACTACACTTATGCTTTTATAACTGTAAAGTGTTTTGGTGCTTGCTTGATTAAGATGATTTACTTAAAAATCACCTGTTCCAGTGTAATTAGTTCTGCCTATGGAACAGAATGAGGCAGAATGAACAGAAACTGGGGTTTTGGGGCTGGCACACTGTAGCACTTAGACAAATGTGGGCTGTGAAAGAGGCAAGTCCATGGAATCAAACAATTCAGAGTTACAAATTTCAAAGGCTTTGTTTTATACACAACACATTAAGAACAATATAGAGCTTAAAATGGGATGAAGTGGATGTGCTTAGTCATGGCCTCCTTATGGCGGGCATTTACAGCTCGTTACAAAGTCAGTTACCATTCTGAGTATTTTCACAAAACATGACAGCATTAGAAATTTGAAGTCTCATTAAATAATGCACAGACTGCACTGATTGAGGGTAATTCACTTTTGCTAGTGGTGGTGCTCTAGTAATTCTGTATTGGGGAATAAGCTGAGTATCTGTGATTTGCTCTGTCATATTTTGTCAGGCATGATAAGGAGTTGCCTTCTGAAATCCATCCTGTGTCTGAAATGGGAAAGGCTGCTTGGATTAAACCTTGAAGCTTGGGTGTGTTGTCAGTCACTGTTCCCCTGGGTTGTGGCTGGGGCTCTGTCTCTCCCCCTTGCAGTTGTGAAATCTGTTTTCAGTGAACTAAGACCCTCCTGCATTTCAAAATACCATTAAATGCAGAGTGTGTGATCAGATCACCCACTATTTTGTAAAGATGGAGAAAGTTGTGTTGTGTGGAAAGAAAGGCAGACTTCACATTTACTCTGTCCAGCTTTATCAATAATGGTTTTATGCATTTCCTTTTTTCTTTTTCTTTTTTTTTTTTTTTTTCTTCTTTTTGCAGGTACCACAAGAGCCAAGCTATTTACCTGGAGTCTAAAGAGAACACAAAAATCAGCTGTGTGATCAGTTCCGTGGGTGCCAACGAGGTGCTGGGCTGCTTTTATTTGTCAGGAAAGGGGGGAAAGATAGGGGTCCAGTAAGGGCTAAAGATAGATTCTGTCTGGTGTGTAAAGAAGCTGAACCCAAGATAAAACTGACTTGAGAAATCTCTTTTTGAGATGGGAAGACATGTGCTCTGTTTCTGAAGGATAATCCTACATTTTGTAGGATCCTCCTGCAGCACTTGGGCAAAAGGGAGCACTTTGTTCTTTGCTTGCAGATTCCAGACACTTCAGGGAAAGAAATAATAGACTTGAGTGCACTTCTCCTCAATCAGGCAATAAAGGAACTTTAATTTGTTGTGGCAGCTAAGGGAAAACACTTTATTTTCCCCAGACTGAGTTGCATGTGGGATCTGTTTGTGTCACAGCTGTTCCCTTTCAGTGACAGTTGTGGCACTCAGTTGGGTGTTCAGATAAAACCAGTGGTAGTGTGCTCATGGATGCATTAAAATTTGTTTAAAGTTATTACTGTAATGTAGCAAAACTAATGTATCATTCCATCATACTGTGGTAGAATATAAAATTGTACTTGTTTGTTTCCTACAGTTGTTCAAAGTTTGTGGGTTTTTGAATTCTTTTAGCAAGCAAAACATGCCAAATCCTTGGAAATGTTGCCGTTGGGAGATTGATTATCAATGAATGTTGATTTTAATTTCTCTGGAGAAATAATTGAAGTAGAAATCCAGGCGAATACTAAATTTATTTTACATTGAGGGGTCCTGTTAATAAAGTCAATTTATAACTAAAATAATAAGAGTTAAATCAATCTACTGTACCAGACCTGTAGCTAATTATAAAAAAAGAAAAGTTTAGTGTAAATCATAGGCCAGCATAACTTTATAATCCTTTGCAGTAGGAAATACTGGATTTCCCTCCTAAAAGACTCCAGTACTAAGAGCTGGATAATTATTGCTCAATGTATTTATTGAAATATGTTGAAATGCACTAGAAGGATATAATGCAGAGGAAATTGCTCCGACTTGATTTTTAAAATACATGTTTTTAGATCTAAACACCTTGAAGGTGATTTTAAAAACTCTCTGGAGTGGCTGCCTTGGTGGCAGCACTTTGTCCTCTGGAACACGTGGTATGAATCCTTCCATGCAGGTGTTTAAGAGAGAGGCCCTTTTATCTCCAGACACGATTTCTGTGGTACATTGTGGGAAATGCTTCATGGAACACAATCAGAATAAGCTTTTCATTTGACTAATAGTTACTTGTCTGGGCAAATCCCAGGATAGATAATTTTATGATCTGTGGATCTAGAGAGACTTACTCTTGATTAGGCAAAGCTCAGTGCCACGGTTCTGTTGTGAACTGTAGCAGGAGGAACCTGCTTTCCTGGTGGTGCTTGAAAGAGTAATTTTTCTTGAGGACTGTTCTGAGCAGGAAGTTAAGGAGGTGAAGTTTAGATACCTTATTTCATTTTCTGCTCAGGTTGCAAATGCCTCCCGTGGGGAGGGAGAAGGGATTAACCTCATTGATCTGTGCCCCCTGAGGTGCTCAGCTCTGCCACTAAGACACAGAGTTAATTTGTCTCTGTATTGCTTTCTGTGAGTTTTCCCTTTTTCTCCCCTACCCTGCCCCATTCTTTTTGCTCTTTCTCTCCTGCAGATCTGGGTGAGGAAAACCAGCGACAGCACCAAGATGAGGATCTACCTGGGCCAGCTGCAGCGGGGCGTGTTCGTGATCCGCCGGCGCTCAGCCGCCTGACTCTGTTCTCCCCGGCCCTTTCCTGGTTTTTAACGGATCACCAAACCTCTGCCAGGGGCTCACAGGCTGCTCACTCCTCCCAGCAGCAGGGAACAGTCCTGACCTCTAACGAGACACTTTGTGGCTGGCCACATAATCCCCAGTAGTCCTTAAACCTTTAGTGATGCCCAAGCACTGCCCTGGACTATTTCTGGATTTTGCATCAAGCTTCCATACGCTCTCTTTGTATTTTGACTGTTTGAGAAGACTTTGCATCATCCTCCTTTTCATCGTTGTTTCGTGGTGCACAGATGGGACTCGTATGTCAAAAACATCATCATGTTTCTTTTGGGAGTCAGACCCGTGGACGAAGCTTTGCTTGTCAAGGCTTGAGGTTATTCATGCTTTTTGGCCTTGTTTTCCTGCAAGGCTCAGGATTTTGGGCAAAAGATGAATCCTGCCAGGTGTCAGCTGCAGCTGAGAGATGCCTCCAGAATACCTGGTGCATAACATCAGCTTTATTGGGTGGACTGTTGAAAGACTGGAGCGCTTGAGAGTTTTTTAGGATGGTGTTGAACAGCTCAGAAACTGCTGAAAATACAGTGATTTTAATGTAGCTCAGAGTCATGCGTGGTTAGTCAGAAGCTTCCATTTGTCTTCACATTAAAAAACCCTTCAATGAACAAGCAGAGTATGTCTGTTTGCTGATACAGATTACCTGGAATAGGTGGATGACTAAATTAAAGGAACAATTACCTGGATTTTGCAGATAGCAAGGCTGTATAAACTCTGTGTATCTATAATCACTCACAGATGTAGAGAGGCAAAGGATCAATTTCCCTTTTTTCGTGGATGCTCAGAATAACAGGTGGGATCCTGCTGACAGGAGATACGGTATCTGTAGTATCCTCCCAAGGAGCCTGGTATAGAGTAGAAAGTGGTGTTGATGTGCTGTTAGCTGGAACCGTCATTCCCTGAAATGCTTTGCAAAGGGCTCCCCATGGAGGTTTTT
This sequence comes from Corvus kubaryi, assembly GCF_017639235.1. NCBI lineage: Eukaryota > Metazoa > Chordata > Aves > Passeriformes > Corvidae > Corvus > Corvus kubaryi. The sequence goes on along the minus strand of NW_024581110.1, from coordinate 167,868 downwards.
TTAATTACAGGAGGTAACCCTGGGTTTCTACGCTTGCCCTCCTGCAGCACAAGTGAAAATGCCCAAATAATGACGTTAAGGTACTCCCTAGGTGTTTAAAGATCTGCCTCTGGCATTCCTTTATTATTCCCAGTCATTCACTGATGGCTGGAACCACCAATGCCATGTGTGACTGCCTTGGCAGGAGCCACATGGTGCCCTGGCAGTGCTGTCACATTTCTGCCTTCTGTGCAGAACAACTTTGTGCTCCTTTTGATTACTAGTCAAAAAATTGTAAATTCTGTCTTTCTCAATATCTGTCACTTTGAGGCATCTTTTGGTTTTGCTTTTGAGCTGCCTTCTTGTTAACATCTGTCAAGCCTTTCTTTGGTGTCTAGGTAAATGGAGTAAAGGGAGGGGAGCTGCAATGACTGTGCCCATCTCCTTCCTGCAGTTGGGTGACAGTCACATCCCAAAAACTGACGCCTGTACGTGGGTCTGGAGTGGAGTGTGATGGCTGAGTTCCTGATGTGACTGAGACACCTGACTTGATTTTTGCTGTGTTTGGAGTTTTGAGTGGATCTAGAGCTCTGGCAAGGAAGGAGAGGGTGTTTCCCACCCCTTGACAATGTGCCATCTCTACTGCAGCTTAGGCAGGCAGAAAGCAGCAGGCTGGATTTTGTCAAGTTTAACAGCTTACTTAATATAACTTAACATTCTCTGCACATGTCACAGGTTTTTGATAAGGTGATGATGTACCAGACAGGATTTGTCGCTGAGTCTTTAAATGAACATTGTTCTAATAATAAAAAGTGCTAAGGAAGTAGCAGGATTTATTTCCTGTCTGTATCACTTTATCAATATATGTATTTGTGAGAATAGCTGGGGACTTAGGTTCAGTTTTGGGGGAGATACTTTGCCAACAGCCATCTGCTTCCGTGGTGTTCCCTGTTCTGGGGTAATTTTGGGTGTTAATAAGAAAATAGAAATGTGGAGGGGACGTCAGCGCGTGTTGGACAGGAAGAGGGGCTCCATGAACTGATGGTGAATCAGGGCACTGCTTCCTCATGGAAGTTGGCAAACCCTGGTCTCAAACTCTTTCACACCAATCTTGTGTCTCCAGGAAGGATGTGTGAGGTTTGTACAACCTCCGTCTGTCAGAATTCCTTGCCAGTTTCCCCAGTGCCCTTGGGTCAGCCTTTGAACAGTTAATTTCTGCTTTTGGCAGCCCTGAGTAGGGGTTATACTGTTGGAAATGGCTCAAACTTAACTGCTACACTGAAGGAATTTTGTTTATAGGCTACTTCATCCTCAGTTTCTTAATGAAATGAAAGTCTGCCTTGCCTTTGTTGATCGCCATAAAGAGTAGATGTGTCTCACTGAGTAAATGAATATTGTATCTTGTATTTTTTTTATCCTGGCAGGCTGTTCTGTAATGGCCTGAGCCATTTGCAGGGCTGGAAGTGATAAAGTGCAGTGCCTTGCTGTGCACTCAGGGAAGCAAATGCCTTTTTTTTTTTTTTTTTTAAATCCTAAAAGGATGCACAAGTAGTTCTGTGGCGAGGATGAGGCATGTGGAGATCAAGAGTAGAGACATCAGCTGTAGAATTGAAGATTTCCTGCCACAGCTTGGAAAAATAGAGATAAGTTACTCAAGGAGATGGACAAGGTCTTGCTTGAATTCTAGGAGAAAATTGGCTTTTCTGTCTGCTCTTTGCCTGCTTATCATCAGTCTTGAAGGATCCCAGCCCTCTGAACAGAAACAGCTTTGCTGCAGGTATGAAACAATTTAATCCTCATTATGAACAGCATTCAAAGTAAATTTAGGAAATGGCTCTAACTCGTCATTACAGTAATTTTAAAGAAAGGTGAACCTTCTGCCAAAAATAGACTTCTGTTGAGGGTTAAATTGCAGTTGGCTGTTGACTCATATTAAACTTTTTTTTTATTGCTTTGAGCAATGGACTGTGATGTTAATACATGTAAAATAAAAAAGACATCCCCCCCAGCCATTAGATGTTCCAATGGAAGGAAGCCAGATCAGGGAGCCAACTTCCAGGAGCTTTTTGACATCATACTCATGGGAAAGGTTTCCAAAGAGGCTTTTTCCAAGGACAAATGCTAATACACAAAATTGTCTTTTTTAGTTTATGTGCTCTGACTGGAATTTTGTAAAGAGACAAAGGGATTTAATGACAGAAACCTTAATTGTTTGCCTTGTTTTTTGTAAATTTCTGGGGAACTTAAAGAAAATAAAGCCTAAAAGAGCAAGAAACAGCTGTGACCCTTGTGAATAACTGACGTTCTTCCTCCTTCAGAAAAAAGAAAAAGCAGCTTTTGGGTTCTTGTTCCACAGAAGCAAACACTGAAATATTCAGAAAATCTGGAATGGGTGTCTAAGGTTTGCTGCTACTATTTTTAGTTTGCCCAGTTCTAAAACTAAGAATTTAATATACAGTGAAATATTTAGAAAACAAAAGAATGCACGTTTCTTTTTTTCTATGATTTATTGAAAACCTGTTGTCAATGAAACTCCAAATTTCATACAGTTAAAGAATTCCACTATTGCAATGTTTTGCTGAATGTGGAAAACACCTTTAATATTTAACATCAGCTCAAACTTTGGGGATGCCAAAATATCTTGTAATACTTAAGTACTTATCACGTTACAGTGGAGTAATTCTGTTTATTTAGATTCCTCCTTTTTATGCAAGAATGCTTTTCTGTGAAATACTGATTTTAATTTTTAAATAGGCACAAAGAACAGCTTGGGTTTATGAGAACCAAAACCCCCATAAAATATTTGGGGGTTTTTTTCTACTCTAATTTGATGCTAATAAATAAGCAGAAGGGGAGAGTGGCTCAAAGAAACCTTGGGACCAACATTTAAATAACATTTAGGTGACAAAAGAAATGCAAAATATTCTCCATGGTGTATATCTAAACAGGATGGGTGTCTCAAGTCCCCTCACATAATTAAAATGCTGAACAGCAGCACAGGAAGAGTTACTTAAGCCTTTGGTTCTAAAATAGCAATGCTCTGAGCAAAGCCAGGCATTTGGAGGGCTTTGGAACCGAGAGCTGTAACCCACGGGAAGCAGCTGCTGATTTATTCCATCAATCTCACATTTGAAAGCTATCAGTTCTCTGGATGCCTCAGGTAGCTTTGTCATTTTTCATTTAGTTCTAATTTGCATCCCCATGTTCTGCCCCGAATCTTGTGAGGGGGAAAAAAAGGCAGAATAGTGATGAAATGCACGTTTTTCATTTCACTTTATTAATGCTCCTTATTTTTATTGAGTTCAGGATTCTTTGGAGGGTGGGCGCTGCCTGCAGATCTCTGCAGGTTTAATGGCCAGCCCAGGTCATGAGAGCTAACAAGCTTTAACAAAAATAAATACAAATGCAAGTCCAGGGGAAAAATTGGTGTCTTCAGTCAAGGTTTCTGCTTGATGGTTTAAATCCTATTTGAAATTGGTGACTGAAGGGTTTTAAAGTGAACAGACTGGTGGCACTGGCTGACATGGATTTGGAGGACAGGCTCAGGACACATGTATGGAGCTCCATGACTGCTTCCATCATTAAATGAGGAGGTAAGTCAAGTTTTTTGTTTTGGGCTTTTTCCTTTTTTTTTTTTTTTTTTTTTTTTTTTTTTTTTATGGTGTTTGATAAACAATTAATTGGTCTGTCAGACAGTTGAAGGCAGCTGCTTGATCATGTCAAGCTCCTGTTAACACTGAAGAATTACTCATTTTGGAGAAGAAATAGCCTTTTGCCCATGAACTAAAATTTAGTAACACTGCCTAATAGCCACAGGAATATTTTTTTTCTGATGTGATTAGAGAAGAAACATTCCAAACCTCACACATCACAAGGCATCACGTAATGGGGAAGACTCTGAATACTGATGATCCTAAATCGTGTAACACAGTTGCACAAAATGGGTATAAAAACAGGAGGCAAAGATTCTGTTGGAAAGGATTTCTGGGGTAGTAAAAATCTCATCCATTGAGATTGGGAATTGCTGAAACAATTGGTTTAAGACTGTCTGGAAAACTAAGACATGAAGGAGAGTTTGACCCTTTAACCTGGGAGCCAGGGATGCTCAGTGTGTAATGGGATCTCAGCATTAGAGTATTGATTAGGTCTCATTTTGGACCAAGCCTGGAGTTTTGCAGTTCAGGAAAGGGAAATAAAACATGGTAGGGTTGTTACCAGCTCTGCCTCAGCCTCTTGGCCTCATTCTCCCCTGAGAGAATTCAAAACTATTGATTTGTTTCCTCCTTCATTGAAATAACAATTTTGGAAAGAGCTTTGAAAGTCTGGGTGAAATACAGAAATGCAGTGTCTGTCCCCTGATGATGGATAAACCCTTGTCTGTTCCACGGAAGGGACAATTGGTGGTAACCCAGTGAGTGGCTCTGCCCCAGCAGGCCTTTGCTCTTAGAGGATTTTGTCCATCTGAGTAGACACAGGCGCTTGCTTGTCTGCCATTTCCAGGTGCTGTGAAGGGGAGTATTTAGCAGATATTTTGGGGTGCAAAACTGCGGTGTTGGTGCTCTCATACCTGGGCTGCCTGTGTGGTGCGTCTGGGCAAGGGAGGTGGGGCATGGAAGGCAGATTCTGGACTGTCCTTGGAGGGAATCATGGAATCACAGAATGGTTTGGGTTGGAAGGGACCTTAAAGGTCATCTTCCAGCCCCCTGCCATGGCAGGGACACCTCCTACTAGCCCAGGTTGCTCCAAGCCCCATCCAACCTGGCTTTGGACGCTTCCAGGGATGGGGCAGCCACAGCTTCTCTGGGCACCCTGTGCATGGGCCCAGTGAGGAGTCTCTGGAGCAGTGAGCAGGGCTGGACACCTCTCAGTGCTAAGCTGGCTTTCTCAAAGAAGTCTGAAGGCGTTATTTGTTCGGAAATCCCATGAGGGCCAAAGGGAGCATGAAGGATGTGGTAGAATTGTGCCAGCCTCTGCTACCCCAGTGCTGAGGGCCTCGGGGGGAATCTCATCCACGTACCTTGTAACGGATGTGAACAGCCTCAAACACTGGCTGTGGCCTTCCCGAAGCATGCAGGGTCTCTTTATCTTGTCACTTAACCCAAGGTATCAGTAACCCGCACAGCCTCCGAGCAGAGGGGTTCCTCCCTATCCATCCTGCCTGGCAGGTGCTCCATCTCGATTATGCCTCAGCTCTGCTCTACCTGTCATGTTCCTGGGCTGAATGACAGAGCAGGAAGGTGCTGCTGGTGGGAGCATTTCCTGCCTGCCTAATGGGGATATAATTAATGGATGCAGCCAGTCAGCCGAGCAGAGGCACAAGCCCTCTTCTTCAGTCACCCAACCATGCTGTGTTACACACCCTGTTCAGTGGTGGTGTTGCATATTCACTTAAATTCTGAGGCACTGCTACCTTTATTTAATTAATGTATTATAGTGAGCCCTTTCACTGCTTCTGCAGCCTTTTATTGTCAAGTACCTGGTTGAATCAATGTCTCAGATGAAGAGGAATGTGGTGCATAGCCAGGCAGGCTCTGGGTACGTGGTTTGTCACTGGGGATTGCAGGATGTGCCTCTAACCTGGGAGCTGTCCTGGTCCTCGACCCTGCCTGTCACTTGTCTGGCTGCAGTTGTTCCCTCAGTGAGCTGAGTGTGCTGTGAAGGGGCTGCCAGGACAATCACAAAAATGTGACTGTTCAAAGTGCTTCTTTAGCTCTCACCCTGCTTCCCCCGAGGTCTCCTTTAGGGAGCAGCTGTGTCCCAAATGCCTGCTGTGAGGGCAGGCGGTGAGGGTGAGTTTTGCTGCCTGGGTGTTTAACCCAGCCATCATCATCATCAGAGCACATGGAAAGCCTCGCTGTTCATCCAAGAATTGGATTTTTACCTTCTGTGTTTTTTGGGATGTGCTGCCCGCTCTCACTCCTGGCACAGCTGGACCGGACTCCTGAGAGCTCCTGTGTCCCTTAGAGCTCCAGCCAAATGCTCGAGCCCTTTGGGACGTTGTTACAAAGGAGATGGGCGGCACGGTGTCAGTGCTGCTCCCGCACCATTAACTGGTTTAATGAACCTCTCAAACCGTTTTGGGGCGGAGCACAGGCTCGTGCTCGACCTCCCTGCCCCTGTTTGCTGTGTGGTTGCACGGCTCTGCTGGCAATGGGGTTGGAACTCCAGCACTAGGGTCTTTGTTTGGGAAGGCAGATCACTCTAGCTCAGCCCTGTGGTGGAGTTTGGGGACAGAGGGGGTGAGCAGCACTGTCTGCATTAGTGACAAGGTTTCTCGAGTGCTGAGACTCTGCAGCTCTCCGGACCCACACCCGGCTCAGGTGTTCCATCCCCTCACTCCGCGTGTTGCTCACAGAGCCAAACCCCTCTCGCATTTCCAATTTCACACCGACCTGCTCTTGACGTTTATAAACAAACTCTCCTATGTTCATCCATTTAAAAGCAACCAAATCCGTTCTGGAGAAATATTTTTCTCCTCTGTTTCTTGTTGCTGTGGCAATCGCCGGCTGCTGAGCAGAGCGGATGGGAGGAGCCAGCCCAGCATCAGGGCAGAGCATCCTCCTTTCCTGCATGGGCGCTGCTGTGAAGGGCATCCAGTGCCTGCTGCTGCCTGTCTCGCCACTGATTTTACTCCCAATGTGGTTTTGAAATACAAATCTCAACGGTTTCTACAGAGAGAAGTAAATGAGAACAAACTTGATGGCTCAGTCGGGCAGGCTGAGGCACAGGAGAACAATGATCAGCCAAAGGCTGAGGGCTGGCTCTGTAATTCACCTAGAAATTACTTTCTCCTTCCTCAACTTAGCTTTTACTCTGGGCTTAAGGGCAGCTTAACCTTCCTTAAGGCTTTGCTGTAGGTTTTTGGCTATGTCAGAACTTCACCTACACCTCTGAGCGCATTGTCTCTTCAGTGTCACCCTCTTGTCCCTTCTCCATCCAGCTGGACAGGCCAAGGCTCACTCCGGAGCAGGTGACTGGATGATTTCTGGATACTGAGCCCACCAGCTACATTTGGTAGTTGAGTGTGAGAAGCTGGTTGCATAAACCATTGGAAGAGAGCACATTTCCCTTGGCAGTAGGTGGAGATCACGGGGATGTTCTGTTAATCAGATTCGTCCGTGATCGGCTGACAGATGGCAGCTCTCTGGGAATAAATTAATCATTTGTTGGTCCAGGATGTTGAGTGTGGAATGGCAATGTCCATCCAGATTTTAGCTGGAGCTCAGAGAGGACCTGTGGTGTTGGGGTAGCACTGTGGCTCTTGGAAAGGAGGATCTCACTCTCCAAGGTGGAACTCATTAGCTAAAAACAATGAAATCCATCCTGAAGGGATCATGGGCTTTCTCCCTGACACCTCTGGCTCCCCCAGGGCATCAAGCAGCTAAAGGATTGCAAAAGGAGAGGACGAAAAACTGTCTGACATCTGTGGGCTTTGATCTGCTGTAAAGATTTCTCCCCCCAGCTTTCGGGGAGAGGGGAATGTGTTAAAAACCAGAAAGCACGTGCTTGTAGTTCAGGTCTGTAAGGAGTAATTCCCTCAGTCGAATTTTCTCCTGGGGAATGAGCAGCAGCAGTGACACGGCTCTGCTGGTCACTGTCACTGGGGAGCTGAACATCCTCTGCCACGAGCTCTGCCAGGGGCACATGTGGCACAGGTGCCATTTGCAGACAGCATCGCTCTCCCAGCACACCTCCAGCCCCAGGAGGGAGGGGAGAGCTCAGGCAACCTTCCCGTCGTGGGTTTTTGTTTTGTTTTTGGTTTTTTTAGGTTTTTTTTTTTTTTTTTTGTTAAGGCTTTCCTCTAGATATCTTCTCCAAATCCTCCTTTCCAAAGGCAGCTGTCTCAGCAGGGAGGTGGAAGCACAGGCAGGATGGGGATGATCAATGAGGGGAACCCCCTCCCTTCCCCTGAACTTTGAGGCCTCTGTGTGCAATTTAAAGTGGGGAAAGAAAGACATCTGTACTGAGGATTTGTCAGGCTTGTTCCTGGCAGATAAGTTGGTTTTACCGAGTGGCTTGACATGTAATTCCACACAGTGCGTAGATGTTTGTCTTATGTTTACCTAGAGGAAGAGATTTTCTATCAATCCTAAAAAAATTAACCTTGTGTAATGGTGCATTTCCTTGATGAAAAAGAGTGTGAAGATCTGTCAACATGTCAGCCTTGCCTGGAATGAGGGTCCTGCAGAAGACAAGTGGTATTAATGTCTTTGAAGATGTTTCATTTAGGAGTAATGGAGTCCCCAGGCTTTTGGGGGCCCCATTAATTGAGCTGAAGAGATTATAAAGCCTAGAAGGGAAATGCTGTTCAGAGCTGGGCAGGCAGAGACACTCTCAGAGGGAGAGGGTCAGATAGGTTATTTCTACAGTAAAATGGCATCAGAAGGATGTGAAGAACTGTTCCTAAATTACACTCCTCTGCCCGGATCATTTTAGGGAAGTCAGTAAGGCTTGGAGGTTTGCTTCTAGGGGAGAAAAGGGCTTGGGTCTGTGTTTTAGTTTAAAGGTGTTCATAGAAAGAAACACAACCCTCCTCTGCTCTCTGAATCATGAGGCAGGTTTGAGGGACCACAGAAATGAGTAAAAAAAAAAAAAAAAAAAGAAGAAGTCGGGAAACTTCTTGAAGCTTCCATATTTGTAATGCTGCAAGACAGCACACAGTGTCTCCTCTCTGAGGAAAAACTCGTGTTCAGAACCTCAGAACCTGCCTCCTTTCAGAAGCTGAAAATGGATCCTTTACACGTGTATTTTTCCTACCAGGGACACAGTGTTTGGATGGAGATGTGTTTTCTGCCCGAGACACTGAGCAGAGTGTTCCTCTTGACAACTTCACGTTGGTTTTAAAACATTTTTTGAAATAATGCCATTTCTCTTCTGAAGGCTCTCAAGCTCTTACAAAAGTGGAGAAATGACACTTGTGAGGAAACAAGCACGGAGCTGTGGTGCCTGCACTGCTGGCAGGTTCTCACTGTTTGCCCCAACTTGCCAATAACCAAATACAACAACATCTGTTAATTGCCCTTTCTTTGCAAAATCCACTTATTTCATAAGCACCGGAGACTATGAGAGTCTGTGTTGCTCACGTTTAGGTTTGACTTGTAAATCCAGGTTTCTTGCTGGAGACCTGCTGCTGGTGTCTGGGGTCAGTACAAACAGTGGTTAGAGTTTGCTGTTTCACGGGAGGGGCTTTCTGTTGTTGGAGATGTTGTTTTGGCCTTGGACACCTCCTCTTAACGAGCTCCTTTGTCCTTCTCCAGGGAAACTTTCCAGCTCGCCTGAGGTTCTGAATTGGCTCTGAATAAAAGGTGTTGTGTGTCTGAAGTGCCCAGCCCAAGGGCTCTCCAGCAATCCAAACAGCCAGCACACAAAGCCATTAAACCTGAAGTGCCTGGGCATGATTACTTGGAGACAGTTTGCAGCTGAGTCCCGCAGGAACCGGCTTTGTCTGAAAAGCCGCCCCCGGCAGGTGGAAAAAGTCCGGGTAGGTCTTGTTGATTCATCAGGGTGGGTGGGAACAAGCAGAAATGAGATGAGGGAGGTGGGAGGGAGATGTTTTAAAGGGGATTCTGTGCTCTCCCCCCTCTGCTGAGGCACTGTTTCCCTGTGTGGTGGGTCTGAGCCACTGGAATATCCAGCTCGCATGACTAATGGCACTGGTGTCTTACATCCTGAAAGCAGATACAGGGCCTGGAGGAGCCAGGTCTTACCTCTTCAGTTCCATTTGCGGAGTGAAACCCCAGAGGTGCAACGCCTGTGCTGCCTCTGAGCTCCTTCATCTCCTGGCACCTCTTCCACGAGGAACACGGTGCTTTATTTTACCTCTTGGTACCACACCAGCTGGAGCAGTTTCTTCCAGGGTGGGGAGTCTCCTGTGCACACTCTGCTGAGCCAGGAAACTGCTTGGAGTTGAACGTGCACTTCCCCTCCTGTGGCTTGGAAGGCTGTATCTACATTTTTAGGGATTTTTTTTTTTTTCTCCAACTTACTGAGGTACGAAGAGAAGATTATGGCACTTGATGATTTAATCAACATAATCTCTAGATAAAACATGCTTATGTTATACTACTGGGAGATATTAATTTATGCTGGTTTGCTTCTCCTAAGGTAAATTAATTCATTAGTTTTAAGACTGGATTAGGTGCACATGTGCCCTGCGTCTTAAAAAGGCAGTTCAGGAGTTCTTAAAAGCTTCTTGGCTTGGATTTCTCAGGAGTCATCAAATCCCTTCAGTGCAGGTTCCGGTGCCATGAAAAGTGGAACTGTGATGCAGTGCTTAAAGGTGGGACACGGGACCTGCTCCTGCCCTGTGCTCCCTTCTTTCCCCAGGAGTAGCATTTTCCCAGCTCATTAAATCAGAGAGAAGGTTTTGCCCCAGTTCTGGTGAACCAGAATTGCTCCTTTGATCCAACCTGCGACTTGAGCACTTGAGCTTAATCAGTGTGTGTTGGAGGAGACCTGCCTGGAGCAGTGTCCACATTCATCTCCCACTGGAGAGAGCACCGGGACACCCGGGATGTGTTAAGTATCCACGGCCAGGCTGGATGGGGCTTGGAGCAACCTGGTCTAGTGGAAGGTGTCCCTGGAATGAGAGGAGCTTTAGGGTGTCTCCCAACCCAAACCATTCTGGGATTCTGTGCTGATGTGTTGATGTGTTTGGGTGACATTGGAAATTCAGTCAGCACCTCTGAACTGCCTGA